>NC_058520.1:198991620-199301530 GCF_904849725.1 Hordeum vulgare subsp. vulgare | reverse complement strand
ATATATTTTTTGGGACTAACTTATTAATTCAGTGCCAATTGCCAGTTCCTGTGTTTTCTATGTTTTTCACTCTTTTCTCATCTAATTTTGGAACGGAGTCCAAACGGAATAAAATCCCCGAAATGAATTTTTCCAGAACAGAAGACGATCGGGGGACTTGAGGGCCAAGGCAGGAGGCCCACAGGGAGCCCACAACCCTGTAGCCGCGGCCAGCGGGGCCCGCGGCTAGCAGGCTTATGGCCTCCCTGGAGCTCCCCTGCCCTAGCTCTTTGGCCTATATATTCCCTAAAATCCCAGAAAAAATCAGGGCGTCCACGAAACCACTTTTCCGCCGCCGCGAGCTTCCGTTTCCGCGAGATCTCATCAGGAGACCTTTCCTGGTGCCCTGCCAGAGGGGACTTTGGAGCTGGAGGGCTTCTACATCAACATCATTGCCTCTCCAATGACTCGTGAGTAGTCTACTTCAGACCTACGGGACCGTAGTTAGTAGCTAGATGGCTTCTTCTCTTTCTTGGATCTTCAACACAATGTTATCCTTGATCTTCATGCAGATCTATCCGATGTAATCCTGTTTGGCGGTGTGTTTGTCGAGATCTGATGAATTGTGGATTTGTGATCAGATTATCTATGAATTATATTAGAGTCTTTGTTGATTTCTTATATGCATGATTTGATATCTTTGTAAGTCTCTCCGAGTCTTGGGTTTTGTTTGGCCAACTACATCTATGATACTTGGAATGGGAGAAGTGCTTGGTTTTGGGTTCATACCGTGCGGTGAACTTTCCCAGTGACAGAAGGGGGAGCAAGGCACGCATCGTGTTGTTGCCATGAAGCGTAACAAGATGGGCTTTCATCATAGATTTGAGATTGTACATCTACATCATGTCATCTTGCTTAAGGCGTTACTCTGTTCTTATGAACTCAATACAGTAGA
The DNA here is from genome assembly GCF_904849725.1 of Hordeum vulgare subsp. vulgare. Classification (NCBI taxonomy): domain Eukaryota; kingdom Viridiplantae; phylum Streptophyta; class Magnoliopsida; order Poales; family Poaceae; genus Hordeum; species Hordeum vulgare. The sequence continues at coordinate 199,300,596 of NC_058520.1, read as the reverse complement.
TGCATGCTGGATAGCTGTCGACGTGTGGAGTAATAGTAGTAGATGCAGAAAGTATCGGTCTACTTGTTGGACGTGATGCCTATATGTATGATCATTGCCATAGATAATGTCACGACTTTGCGCGGTTCTATCAATTGCTCGACAGTAATTCGTTCACCCACCGTCTACTTGCTTTCATGAGAGAAGCCACTAGTGAACACTACGGCCCCCGGGTCTACTCACAATTATCATCTCAGCTTTTACTTTTACTTTGCTTTGTTTACTTTTTGTTTTCAGTTCTCACTTTGCAAACAATCTATAAGGGATTGACAACCCCTTCATAGGGTTGGGTGCAAGCTCTTTGTGTTAGTGCAGGTACTTGTGACTTGACGCGATCCTCCTACTGGATTGATACCTTGGTTCTCAAACTGAAGGAAAAGCTTACCGCCGTTGTGCTACATCACCCTTTCCTCTTCAAGGGAACACCAACGCAAGGCTCCAAGGCCACGGGGGAATCCTTTGCATATTGCCAAGGAAATCCCTATAGGCGTAGCCAGCAGCAGAAGGATTTCTGGCGCCGTTGCCGGGGAGGATCGCTTGTCGAGGAGTATCAAGACAAGAATAATCTCCTGTCAACACGCCGATTTCTCGCGCCGTTGCCGGGGAGAGATCAAGTCAATATCTATCCAAGTAAGTGTCACAAACTCATCTCTTGCATTTACCTTTTTTGCTAGTTGCCTCTCGTTTTCCTCTCCGCCACTTCACCAATTTGCGTTTTTCGTTTTCCTTTTTCGTTCTCCCTTTTCTTTCGCTTGCTTTTTGTTTGTTCGTGTGCTATGTGCCTTCAATATGCTTGCATCTTCGCTTGCTGAAAATCTATTGATATGGATCCTCACCCACTTGCTAATATCTTTAAGAGATCAACTTATGTGGAACCAATTGCTAGTGAGTTGAGTACACTTGACTTTCTCTATGGAGTTTTGCTTGACATGCGTGAATCTGAAAATCAAGATGAAGAAATTTATGAAGTGATTCACGAGGGCTCCTTGAATGAAAAGCATGATTGCAATGGTTTCACTATAAATCCTATTAGTGTTAATCATGCTAAAAATATGCAAAACCCTAAGCTTGCGGATGCTAGTTTTGCTATGTCCCCTACTTGTTGCAATGATCATGAGTGGGACGATTATTTTTCTTATGATCTTGACAATTTGTTTAAGCCTCATGATGAATATGATATTTGCAACAATATTGAAAGTTGGATTGGAGAAGTCGTGACTTTATTTGATGATAATCCCACTATTTTTCAAGAGCGTCAACTTTGCATGCATGTGGATCATGAAAAGAATATCCTACGTGATAGTTACATTGTTTAATTTGAATATGATCCCACATGTAATTATTATGAGAGAGGAAAATATGGTGGTACAAACTTTCATATCACTAAATTACCTCTTGTTATGTTGAGATTGTTATTCTCTCTTCCTTCTTACTTGCATTTGGTAACTATTGGTTGTCTTGACAATCTGTTTTCCTATAAAATGCCTATGCATAGGAAGTATGTTAGACTTAGATGTTATTTTCACATGCTTTATGATGCTCTAGTTGTGCTTCAATTCTTGTCTTTTATGTGAGCATCATTGAATTATCAATGCCTAGCTAAGGGCGTTAAACAATAGCGCTTGTTGGGAGGCAACCCAATGAATCTATCCTTTTTCTTTTTGTTTTGTGTTTTCCACACTTTCATAATTCTGTTATGATTGTGTTTTTTGTGTTTCTTTTGCGTTTGTGCCAAGTGAAACCGTTATGATTAGTCTTGGGGATGATCGTTTGATCATGCTGGAGAAGACAGAAACTTTCTGCTCACGAAAAGAATTTTCATTTTTTTCTGTGAGAGCTTTTGAGTTGATTCTTTTTGCTGCTGATTGCTACGCAAATTCAGCAGACTGTCGTAATGTTTCGGAATTTTTAAAGTACCAGAAGTATACGAAGTATACATATTGCTAGAAACTGGTCTGCTATTAACAGATTATGTTTTTGTTGAGTTTGTTGCTTATTTTGATGAAACTATGGATAGTATCGGGGGGTATTAGCCGTGGAAGGTTGAAAATACTGTAACCCAGCATCAACATAAGTAGAATTTAAGTTTGCTACAGTACCTAAGGAAGTGGTGATTTGCTTTCTTATACTAATGATAGCACGAGTTTCTGTTTGAAGTTTCGTGTTGTGAAGTTTTCAAGTTTTGGGTGAAGTTCTTATGGACAAAGAGATAAAGAGTGGCAAGAGCTCAAGCTTGGGGATGCCCAAGGCACCCCAAGTTGATTCAAGGATGCCGAAAAAGCCTAAGCTTCGGGATGCCCCGGGAAGGCATCCCCTCTTTCTTCTTCAATTCATCGGTAACGTTACTTGGGGCTATATTTTTATTCACCACATGTTATGTGTTTTGCTTGGAGCGTCTTGTATCGTAGGAGTCTTTTAATTGTGTTGTGTCACAATCTTCCTTGCTGCACACCTAGAGAGAGAGACAAGCACTCACCGTGATTTTGTCGAGCTTCACATATATCCTTTGGTTAGACAATTCAGCTCACATGTGTTTCACTTATATCTTTTGAGCTAGTTGATTTTGTTCGATGTGTTTCACTTCTATATTTTAGAGAATGGAGGTGCGTGGCGTGGTAGTTGATCTGTGCTATGAAAGTAGTCTCAAAAGGGGTAGTTATCCAAAGGGATATGAAAACTTACACCTTCATGTGCATTGAGTAGTTAGAGAAGTTTGATTCATCTCAATTAGTTTTGAGTTGTGGTTGTGGTAATATTGAAGTTATACTAGTAAGGTGTTGTGGATCTAGAAATACTTGTGTTGAAGTTAGCGATTCCCGTAGCATGCACGTATGGTGAATCGCTATGTGATGAAGTCTGAGCATGATTAGTTTATTGATTGTCATCCTTTGTGTAGCGGTCGGGATCGCAAGATGGTTTATACCAACCAACCCTTCCCCTAGGAGTATGCGTTGAATGCTTTGTTTCAATTACTAATAAAACTTATGCAACAAGTATATGAGTGTTTCATGACTAATGTTGAGTCCATGGTTTAGATGCACTTTCACCTTCCACCATCACTATCTTCTTTAGTGTCGTGCAACTTTCGCCGGTGCACAAAACCCACCATATACCCTCCCTCAAAACAGCCACCATACCTACCTACTATGGCATTTTCAAAGCCATTCCGAGATATATTGCCATGCAACTACCACCATGACATGTGCCACCACTTCTACATTGCCATTGCATGATCATAAGATAGCTAGCATGATCTTTCCATTGATGTCTATGCCATGCTAGATCATTGTTACGGTACACTATCGAAGGCATCCCATATAAAGTCATCATTGCTCTAAGTTTTGAGTTGTAAGTGTGATGATCATCATTGATGGAGCATTGTCGCATTTGAGGAAATAAAAGAGGCCAGCGAAGCCCATTTACAAAAAGATGCCAAAGATGCCCACAAAAATAAAAATATATATATATAAAAAAAAGAGGCCAAAGACCCACCAAAAAAATGGGAGAAAAAGAGAGAAGGGACGGTGCTACTATCTTTCCACACTTGTGCTTATTAAGCACCATAATCTTCATGATTGACAGTCTCTCGTTTTGTCACCACCATATAGCTAGTGCGAAATTTTCATTATATAACTTGGCTTGTATATTCCAATGATGGGCTTCCTCAAAATTGCCTTAGGTCTTCGTGAGCAAGCAAGTTGGATGCACACCCACAAGTTTTCTTTAAGAGCTTTCACATAGTCTTAGCTCTAGTGCAACATTTGTATGGAAATCCATACTCATTCACATTGATATCTATTGATGAGCATCTCCATAGCTCATTGATATGCCTAGTCAATGTGACCATCTTATCCTTGTTTGCCTTGCAACCTCCACCACACTCCATTCCACTTATAGTGCTAAAACCATGGCTCAAGCTCATGTATTGCATGAGAGTTGAAAAAGTTTGAGAAAGTAAAGGTGTGAAAACAATTACTTGGCCAATACCGAGGTTGTGCATGATTTAAATTCGTTGTGCAAGGACGATAGAGCATAGCCAGACTATATGATTTTGTAGGGATAACTTTCTTTTGGCCTTGTTATTTTGAAAGTTCATGATTACCTTGCTAGTTTCTTGATGTATTATTGTCTCCCCGTCAATAGAAAACTATTGTTTTGAATCTAACTGATCTGAACATTCACGTCACATAAGAGGAGTTACAAAGGACATCTATGCTAGGTGGCATGAAAGCATCAAAAAATCATTCTTTATCACTTCCCTACTCGAGGACGAGCAGGAGTTAAGCTTGGGGATGCTTGATACGTCTCAAACGTATCTATAATTTTTGATGATTTCATGCTGTTATCATGTCAACTTTGGATGTTTTATATACCTTTTATATCTTTTTTGGGACTAACTTATTGATTCAGTGCCAAGTGTCACTTCCTGTTTTTTTGACTTTTTTCAGATCTGATTTTGGAACGGAGTCCGAACGGAATAAAATCCCCGAAATGAATTTTTCCAAAACAGAAGAAGATCGGGGGACTTGAGGGCCAAGGCAGGAGGCCCACAGGGAGCCCACAAGCCATGTAGCCGCGGCCAGGGGGGCCCACGGCTACCAGGCTTGTGGCCTCCCCGGAGCTCCCCTGCCCTAGCTGTTTGGCCTATATATTCCCTAAAATCCCAGAAAAAATCAGGGCGTCCATGAAACCACTTTTCCGCCGCCGCAAGCTTCCGTTTCCGCGAGATCTCATCTGGAGACCCTTCCCGGTGCCCTGCCGGAGGGGACTTTGGAGCTGGAGGGCTTCTACATCAACATCATTGCCTCTCAAATGACTCGTGAGTAGTCTAGTTCAGACCTACGAGTCCGTAGCTAGATGGCTTCTTCTCTCTCTTGGATCTTCAATACAAAGTTCTCCATGATCTTCATGGAGATCTATCCGATGTAATCCCCTTTGGCGGTGTGTTTGTCGAGATCCGATGAATTGTGGATTTGTGATCAGATTATCTATGAATTATATTTGAGTATTTGCTGATTTCTTGTATGCATTATTTGATATCCTTGTAAGTCTCTCCGAGTCTTGGGTTTTGTTTGGGCAACTAGATCTATGATTCTTACAATGGGAGAAGTGCTTGGTTTTGGGTTCATACCATGCGGTGACCTTTCCCAGTGATAGAATGGGCAGCAAGGCACGCATCGTGTTGTTGCCATCAAGGGTAACAAGATGGGCTTTCGACACGTGGGCACTGCAGTGGCGCATGCGGAATGCGCTGGAACTTGGGGAGGGCGGTGGCACTGTAGCGAGGGCAGTCGCCCTCCAATGCCTGGCCCTGTTATCCCGACAAGGGGTGGCTTTCCGGGGCTTCGGGTCCTCGTCCCGACAAGGGAGCTTGCGGGGGGCTTCGCTTGTCGTTCCTGCAAGGGAGGTTTGCCAAGGTCTTGGATTTGGTGAGTTCATCACGCCCACTAAATGGGCGTGGCCTTGGTTATATTCCCGACAAGGCAGGCTTGCCGGGGCCTTCGTAATCTCAGGGGTGCATCTTGTCTGGGACCTGCCATGTTCTGCCGTCAGGGGTTCTTTGCACCCGTGCACAAGTCTGGGGCACTAGGGACCCCAGTCTTTAGTGCACCAACACTAGTTCATCTCTTGTGCTCAATCTTGTACGAGAACCTCAGGTTGGTACCTGGGGGTGACTAGTAGTGTTGATTACATCTTGTAGTTGATGCTTCTTGGTTTACTTGGGGGAAGATTATGTTCTAATCCAATTTGATTTTTAATACCCCTCTTATCATGAGAATGTTCATCATTTGTGAGTATTTACTTTTCTTCTTAAGGCCACGGGAGAAGTCATGAGGCAAGTAGTCATGTGAAGTTGACATTTGTTTGATAGTTTGATGGTATGAATGTTGTGATTCCCTTAGTGGTGTTATGTGAACGTCCACTACATAACACATCACCATCTTTGGGCCTAAGGGAATGCATTGTGGAGTAGTTATTATATGATGGGTTATGAGAGTGGCAGAAACTTAAACCCCGGTTTATGCGCTATTCTGTAAGGGGCTGATTTGGATCCCTATGTTTAATGCGATGGTTAACAGTTATTCTTAATAATTTTATCGTAGTTGCGGATGCTTGTGGTAGGGTTAGTCATAAGTGGGAGGCTTGTTCAAGTAAGAACATCACCCAAGCACCAGTCCACCCACATATCAAATTATCAAAGTACCAAACGTGAATTAACCCGATATGACGAAAGTGACTAGATGAAATTCCTGTGTGCCCTCAAGAACGCTTTGCCTATTATAAGAAAATATTCCAGCTTGTCCTTTGCCATAAAATTATTGGGCTACCTTGCTGCACTTATTGTTACTATTTATACTTGTTACTTGTTACAATTATCTTGCTACCGAACAACTTGTTACCGCTATTTTAGTGCTTGCAGAAATTACCTTGTTGAAAACCGCTTGTCATTTCCTTCTGCTCCTCGTTGGGTTCTACACTCTTCCTTATCATAAGGACTATGATTGATCCCCTATACTTGTGGGTCATGACTATCGTACTCCACCTGGAGCTATTCCAAATGGCCCCTCCACTCTACGTATCCAGTTTGTGACTCACAGTCATCCAGATCGGTGTTAAATCTTGCATCAACGTAACCCTTTATGATGAACTCTTTGTCACGTCCATAACCAAGAAATATTTTCTTAGTCCTTTTTAGGCACCTAAGGATAATTTTGGCCATTTTCTAGTGATCCACTAATGGATCACTATTGTACCACATTGCAAGACACATGGCAAGCCACACATCATGTATGGTACACAACATGGTATATATTATAGAGCTATAGCTGAGGCATAGAGGATGACCTTTACCCTTTCTCTTTCTTCTACCATGGTCGATCTTTGAGTCTTACTCAACTTCACATCTTACAAGTCACGCAAGAAATCCTTCTTTGACTGATCCATTTTGAACTCCTTCAAAATCTTCTCAAGGTATGTGCTCTGTGAAAGTATTATCAGGTGTCTTGATCTATCTCTATAGATTTTGATGCCCAATATGTAAGCAGTTTTACCCAGATCTTCCTTTGAAAAATTCCTTTCAAACAACACTTTGTAATTTCCATAAATTCTACATCATTTCTGATCAACAGTACATCATCCACATATACTTATCAGAAATGTTGTAGTGCTCCCACTCACTTTCTTATAAATACAAGTTTCTTCATAAACCTTGTATAAACGCAAAAGCTTTTATCATCTCATCAAAGCATATATTCTAACTTCGAGATGCTTGCACCAGTACATAGAAGGATCTCTGGAGCTGGCATACCTTTTAGCATCCTTAGGATAAAAAAACCTTCCGACTGTATCACATACAACCTTTCCTTAAGGAAACTGTTAAGGAAACAATATTTTGACATCCATCTACTAGATTTTATAATTATAAATTGCAACGACTACCAAATAATCCTAATAGACTTTAGCATCACTACAAGTGAGAAAGTCTCATCGTAGTCAACTCCTTCAACATGTCATAAATTGTGACAAGTCGAGCTTTATAAATTGTGACATTAGCATCAATGACTCTCTTCTTCTTAAAGCTCCATTTGTACTTAATGGCCCGCCGGTCACCGGGAAAGTGTGACAAAGTCCATATTGGTTTTCAAACATGGATCCTATCTCGGGTTTCATGGTCCTAGCCATTTGTTGGAATCTGGGCAGATCATCGCTTCCTCATAGTTCGTAGGCTCATATTATCTAATAACATGACTTCCAAGACAAGATCACTGTACTACTCAGGGCACCACATGTCCTTGTCGACCTACGAGGTTCAGTAGTAACTTGATCGGAAGTTTCATGATCATCATCATTACATTCCCACTCAATTTGTGTACACACCAGAGGAACACCTTTCTGTGTTGCGCTACTTTCCAATTCAAGTGAAGATTTAATAACCTCATAAAGTGCTATCTCCCTACCACTCACTTCTTTCGAGAGAGCCTCCTTCTGTGGAAAGGAACCATTCTTGGCAAGAAAGACCTTGCCTTCAGATTTGTGATAAAATACCCAATTTTTTTCTTTAGGGTGTGATGACCCACAAGTATATGGGATCAATCGTAGTCCTTTCAATAAGTAAGAGTGTCGAACCCAATGACGAGCAGAAGGATCTGACAAGTGGTTTTCAGCAAGGTAAAATCTGCAGGCACTAAAATTGTCGGTAACAAGTGATTGTGTGGTGAGATGATTCGTAGAAAGAAACAAGTAGCAAAAGTAGCAACGGTGTAGAAAAGTGGCCCAATCCCTTTTGTAGCAAGGGACAAGCCAGGACAAAGTCTTATAGGAGCAAAAACGTTCCCGAGGACTCACGGGAATTTCTGTCCTGCTAGTTTTCATGATGTTCATATGATTCACGTTCGTTACTTTGATAGTTTGATATGTGGGTGGATCGGCGCTTGGGTACTGCCCTTACTTGGACAAGCATCCCACTTATGATTAACCCCTATTGCAAGCATCTGCAACTACAAAAGAAGAATTAAGACAAAGTCTAACCATAGCATTAAACTAGTGGATCCAAATCAGCCCCTTACGAAGCAACACATAAACTAGGGTTTAAGCTTCTGTCACTCTAGCAACCCATCATCTACTTACTACTTCCCAATGCCTTCCTCTAGGTCCAAATAATGGTGAAGTGTTATGTAGTCGACGTTCACATAACACCACTAGAGGAAAAACAACATACAACACATCAAAATACCGAACGAATACCAAATTCACATGACTACTATTAGCATGACTTATCCCATGTCCTCAGGAACCAAAGTAACTACTCACAAAGAATAATCATATTCATGACCAAAGAGTTAATGAGTAGCATCAAGGATCTGAACATAAACTCTTCCACCAAGTAATCCAACTAGCATCAACTACAAACAGTAATCAACACTATTAGCAACCTTACAAGTACCAATCGGAGTCGCGAGACGGAGATTAGTTACAAGTGGTGAACTAGGGTTCGGACATGTGATGGTGCAGATGAAGATTTTGATGGTGATGAGTCCCCTCCGATGGGAGGAGTGTTGGTGATGACGATGGTGACGATTTCCCCCTCCGGGAGGGAAGTTTCCCCGGCAGTATCGTCCTACCGGAGCTCTAGATTGGTTCTGCTCAGGTTCCGCCTCATGGCGGCGACGAATCCACAAAAAAGCTCCTCCTTGATTTTTTTCTGGACGAAACCCTTCATATAGCACAAGAGGGGGGCTAGTGGGCCAGCAGGCTGCCCACAAGCCCTGATGGTGCAGCCAGGGGGGTGGCCGCGCCAAGCAGGCTTGTGGCCACCTGCTGGCGCCCCTCTGGCGCTTCTTCGGCCCAGTATTTTTTATAAATCCGGAAAAAATCCTCATTGATTTTTACGGCGTTTGGAGTTGTGCAGAATAGGTATCTCAACTTTGCTCCTTTTTCAAGCCAAAATTCCAGCTGCCGGCATTCTCCCTCTTCAAGTAAACCTTGCAAAATAAGAGAGAAAAGGCATAAGAATTGTAACGTGAAGTGAAATAACAGCCCAAGAAGCGATAAATATCAACATGAAAACATGATGCAAAATGGACGTATCAGGGTGTCTCATGAAAATATAGGTTTCTACTTCGGGTTCGAGCTTATCACACGTAAGTGTCGCATCCCCAAACTCTAAGAATAGACAACTTAGGTTTCTTGCCAAACCATAATTAAAATGGTGTCGTCTCATTGGATTTAGATGGTGCCCTATTCAATGTGAATGCAGTTGTCTCTAATGCATATCCCCAAAACGATAGTGGCAAATCGGTAAGAGACATGATAGAATGCACCATATCCAATAGAGTATGGCTGCAACGTTTGGACAGACCATTACACTGTGGTGTTCTAGGTGGCGTGAGTTGTGAAACAATTTACACATTGTCTTAAATGTATACCAAACTCATAACTTAGATATTCACCTCCATGATCACATCATAGGCATTTCATCTCATGTCACGATGATATTCTACTTCTCTCTAAAACTGCTTGAACTTTTCAAAGGTTACATACACGTATTTCCTCAAGTAAATACACATGTAGCTACTCAAATCATCCATGAAGGTAGGAAAATAATGATATCCACCACGTGCTTTAACACTCATTTATCTGCATACACCAATATGCATTATTTCCAGTGAGTCACTTGCTCGCTCCATCGTACTGGAAAATGGGATCTCAATTTTTACAGCGTTTGGAGTTGCGTGGAATAGGTATCTCAACTTTGCTCCTTTTTCAGGCCAGAATTCCATCTGCCGGCATTCTCCCTCTTCAGGTAAACCTTGCAAAATAAGAGAGAGAAGTCATAAGAATTGTACCGTGAAGTGAAATAACAGCCCAAGAAGCGATAAATATCAACATGAAAACGTGATGCAAAATGGACGTATCAACTCCCCCAAGCTTAGACCTCACTTGTGCTCAAGCGAAAGCCTAGCTCAATAAATATGTCCACATGTTTAGGGAGAGAGGTGTCGACAAAACAAGATACGAACATGCATGCATCGTGATCATGATCAGAACAGCAATGCCAACATATAATCTCTCATGCTAAAGTGATAATTTCTTCACAAAGTAAAGCATGGATTAAGAACCTTACCGAGAAGTAACAACCGATAGCATTTAGTCATTGAAGCAAATGCAATTTATCATAACATCAGAAAGATTCAAATAAGAGCTCGTAAAGCAAATCCACATACTCAATCATTCTTTCGTTCTCTACAATTGCTACAACTCACGTGGTACTCATGAGATCAAAGTTTCAGCTGAACACAGAGAAAGATAGGGGCTTATAGTTTTGCGTCCCAACTGCTTACCTCAAGGGTAATGTCAACAATAATAATTCATGAATACTTACCTCCAAGTTGACATATGAATATAGATCTTTCCCAAGCATATGACGTTAGCCAAGATAAACGCGAAATAAGGAATTGGTGAAGATCACCATGACTCTTTCAAGGGCAAAAAGTAAAGGTACAAGATAGGCCTTCGCAGAGGGAAGCAAAGGTTGTCATGCGCTTTTGAGGTTTGGATGTGTGTCCTCTTAGTGCGGAGGAACGTCACTTTATATTGCCTCCCGTGATAAAGAACTTTATTATGAAGTCTGTCACTTTTATGTCTTCGTCATCACAGGTTCGTACAAAGCTTATTTTCCACACACTAATAGATCATACATATTAGAGATCAATTTTTATTGCTTGCACTGATGACAACTTACTTGAGGGATCTTATTCAATCCATAGGTAGGTATGGTGGACTCACATGGCAAAACTGGGTTGATGGTTTATGGATGCATAAGTAGTATCTCTACTTACTGCGGGAGGTTTGGCTAATGTGAGGTGGAAGCAATCGTCACATGCTAATGGATCTCTAATCATATAACATTTATCGGAACCAAGCAAACACAATTCATTATGTTGTCTTCCTTGTCCAACATCTACTTCTAGGCATGTAATAATTTAGTGAGTGTTCACAGTCATAGATGGTGTCAGAGATGATATATTTATATGTGAACCTCTCCTTCTTTATAACTTCCTATTAATTTCAACCATGACCAAGGTCTACATTTGCCTACCCTCAACAAGTTTCAATCCTCATTCTTTTTATATGTGAAGCCATCACTTCCCATAAGATCATTACATGATCTTTCATACTTTTGTTCTATTCTCACTCTTTTGATCATGGCAAGAGGCAAAGCCCTTCAACTAAGACACTCTTTATTATATGGCTCACGAGCTCGAATACATTGGGGGTGACACAGAGCAAAACTCAAGACTAAAACACTAAGACTTTTAATCTACTAGAGAAAGAGAAAACTGAAAAGGCAAACCAAAACAAAGGTGAAGGCAAAAGATGTGATGGTGATACGATACCGGGGCAACTCCCCCAAGCTTCGCACAAGCCAAGGGGATTGCCCATACCCATGTTTAGTTGTCTTCCTTTGGTGCTGCTGGTGGTGGAGTTGTTGGACAGGGCTTGATCCTCCGTCTTCCAAGGCATAGGCGATACATCATGGACAGATGAACGAGTCTCCTGAATCCTCAAATCTGCAAGTAAACCGTATTGATTTAAATCTATACTCATACTCATAGTTTTGGTTCTGCAGGTCGTAGATCTGGGCCTGGATTTGATCAATCCTGTCATAGAGCTTGGAGAGGTGCTTCCCAATGTTATTGGCATCAATCCTGTGCTTGCTGCTGAACTCCGAGATCATCATGTGGTTGGCGTTGAGTCCACGCTCCACCATCCCTTGGCACTTGAAGACTTGTTGCTCCATTGCTTCGAGCCTCGTCTCCACGCTTCCGATCTTCTTGGGGCCCTCAACATCACGGATGTGCAACATCCCCTCACGCATATCGATAGATTGAGGGTGTTGCAACACTCCCGTGAGGTAGGGATTGATGACCTGCTCGAAGATCTTGTCCTTCGGAGCTTTTGGGGAAGTCATAGCGATCTAGATCTGCAACAAAAAAAGGATCGAAATGAAAACAGAAGAAATCTGCGTGATGCAGGGGTCACACCAAACGGGAGTATATATAATGATTTTTTCCAGACGAGAAGGAGTACCTCGCACGAAAACGGAGTCCGTGAGGCGCACGAGGTGGCCACAAGCCCTCTCGACGCGACGAGGGGGTGGGCCCGCGCCGGGCAGGCTTGTCGCCTCCTCGCGCACTTTACGGACTACTTCCAATTTTTGTATTTTTTCAAATATTCCAAAACGGAGAAAATTTCCTACTGGAAAAGTTTTGGCTCTGTTGTCTTACCGAATCACATACCTCTTCCTTTTCGAAGTCTCAAACAGGGTGGTAAATATCCCTTAGGTATTCTTCCGGAGTTATGGTATTGATAATAAAGCTTTCACCATTTATGGGAGTAGCTGAGATATAATGCTTGATTCTTTGCCCATTTACAACTCTCCGACAATTACCTTCCGTGTTGTTGATCTTGATAGCACCGGAACGATATACTTCCTCAACAACATAGGGACCTTCCCATTTAGAGAAGCTTGCCTGCAAAGAATCTTAAACAAGAGTTATATAGCAAGACATAATCACCTACATTGAACTCATGCTTTTGTATCCTCTTATCATGCCACCTCTTAACCTTTTCTTTGAACAACCTAGCATTCTCATATGCCCGAGTTCTCCATTCATCAAGCGAGCTAATATCAAATAACCTCTTCTCACCGGCAAGTTTGAAATCAAAGTTGAGCTCTTTGATTCACAATAAGCTTTATGCTCTAGCTCAAGAGGTAAATGACATGCTTTACCGTACACCATTTTGTATGGAGACATGCCCATGGGATTCTTATAGGCAGTTCTATAAGCCCATAGTGCATCATCGAGCTTCTTAGACCAATTCTTTCTAGACCCGTTGATAGTCTTTTGCAGAATTAGTTTAATCTCTCTGTTGCTTAGCTCTACTCGACCACTTGACTGAGCGAGATAGGGAGACACAATTCTATGATTGACATCGTACTTAGCAAGCATGTTACGGAAAGCACCATGAATGAAGTGTGAACCACCGTCGGTCATTAGATATCTAGGGACCCCAAATCTAGGGAAGAGAACTTCTTTCAGCATCCTGATAGAGGTGTTGTGATCAGCACTACTAGTGGGGATAGCTTCTACCCACTTAGTGACGTAATCAATAGCAACTAGGATATGAGTATACCCGTTGGATTTTGGAAAAGGTCCCATATAATCAAAGCCCCAAACATCAAATGGTTCAATGACAAGTGAATAGTTCATAGGCATTTCCTGACGTTTGCTAATATTACCTATTCTTTGACATTCATCACAAGACAAGAAAAACTTGCGGGCATTCTTGAAGAGAGTGGGCCAATAGAAACCTGATTGCAATACCTTGTGCGCACTTCTATCTCCCGCATGGTGTCCTCCGTAGGCCTCGGAGTGACACTTCTGTAGGATCTATCCCTGTTCATGTTCAGGTACATGATACATCTCCGTCGTATCTACTTTTCCGAACTCTTTTGCCCTTGTTTTGGACTATAATTTGCATGATTGAAATGGAACTAACCTGGACAAATGCTGTTTTCAGGAGAATTGCCATGGTGTTGTATTTGTGCAGAAATAAAAGTTCTCGGAATGTCCTGAAAATTTACGAAGATTTTTTCGGGAATGAAATAAAACTACCTACACAAAGACCCACCGGAGGGGACGTGCTAGTGGGCCACCAGCCCCAGGGCCGCGACCATCCCCCTAGGCCGCGCTGTGAGGGATTGTGGGGCCCACGTGGCACCACCGCCCCCAAACTCAGCTCTATATCTTCCGTCTCACCCGGAGAAAAAAATCAGAGGGAAGGTTTCATCGCGTTTTACAATACGGAGGCGCCGCCACCTCCTGTTGTTCATCTGGAGGGCAGATCTGGAGTCCGTTCGTGGCTCCGGAGAGGGGAAATCGTCGCCATCGTCATCATCAACCTTCCTCCATAGACAATTCCATGATGCTCTTCACCGTTCATGAGTAATCTCATCGTAGTCTTGCTGGACGGTGATGAGTTGGATGAGATCTATCATGTAAACGAGTTAGTTTGGACGGGGATTGATCCCTAGTATCCACTAAGTTCTAGATTGATGTTGCTACTACTTGGCTATACTTAATGCTTGTCACTAGGGCCCGAGTGCCATGATTTCATATCTGAACCTATTATGTTGTCGCCAATATATGTGTGTTTTAGATCCTATCTTGGAAATTGTCGTCACCTACTATGTGTTATGACCCGGCAACCCCGGAGTGACAATAGCCGGAACCACTCCCTGAGATGACCATAGTATGAGGAGTTCATGTATTTACCACGTGTTAATGCGTTGGTCCGGTTCTTTATTAAAAGGAGAACCTTAATATCTCGTAGTTTCCATTAGGACCCCGCTGCCACGGGAGGGATGGACAATAGATGTCATGCAAGTTCTTTTCCCTAAGCACGTATGACTACATACGGAATACATGCCTACATTAGATTGACGAATGGGAGCTAGTTACTTATCTCTCCATGTTATAGCTGTTACATGATGAATCACATCTGTCACACTCATCCATCACCGATCAATTGCCTACGAGTCTTTTACTACTGGTCCTTGCTACGTTACTTTGTCCAGGCTTGTCCCTTGCTACAAAAGGGATTGGGCCACTTTGCTGCTACTGTTGCTACTACTGTTACTCTGCTACCACTGTTAGGAATTGTCCCACATGCAACACTGGCGCCATTGATACAATAGTTAGGAATAGTCTGCCGTCAACAGTTCTGTTTCTGACACTGTTGCTATCATACTACTTTGCTACTGATATTTTGCTTGCACACACTAATCTTTCAGGTGTGGTTGAATCTGACAAACTCAGCTGCTAATACTTGAGAATATTCTTTCGCTTCCCCTTTGGCGAATCAACAAATTTGGGTCGAATACTCTACCCTCGAAAACTGTTGCGATCCCCTATACTTGAGGGTCATCAAGACATTTTTCTGGCATCGTTGCCGGGGAAGCACAACTATATTATCTCAGTCACTTGGGATTGACGTCTGCTGATCACTATGAGGAATTCGAAAGATCCAAGAACTGAAATCTTGCCCTCAACTACGAGGACAGGTAAGGAACTGCCATCTAGCTCTGCACTTGATTCACCTTAAGTTATGAGTAAGTTTGCGACATCGCCTCCTGCTAGAAATCTTGATATGTCTCCTGTGCTTGATGATGCTATGCTTGATACTACTGTGCTTGATGATGCTACTTCTGCTGCCCATGATGCTTATGATGATGCTATGCTTGATACTATGCCTCATGATGCTATGCTTGATACTATACCTGATGATGCTATGCCTGATACTGCTTTGCCACTAGGTGCATTCCTCGATGCACAAATTGCTAGAGTTGCTGCTAGATGTGATGATACTTCTGAACCTGTTACTATGCCTGCTATGCCTGATATGCCTGAACGCTATGTTATGGAAGGAGAGATAGCTGAGGATATTCTTCCGTGTAAGGATAGCTATGATGTTGAGAAACTACTGCGCAATTGGAAAGAAAAATCTCTCAATGCTAGGATGAAATACGACACAAAGTTTGCTACTTCGCCTATATTTGTGACCGATAAGGATTATGAATTCTGTGTCGACATTGAGTTAATTCCTCTGGTCGAATCTGATCCTTTTCACGGTTATGAGTCTGAAACGGTTGTAGCCCATCTTACCAAACTGCACAATATAGCCACCCTATTCACTAGTGAGGAAAAGATCCGCCACTACTATATCCTCAAGCTATTTCCTTTCTCGCTAAAGGATGATGCTAAGACTTGATTCACTTCTCTTGGTCCTGGTTGTGTGCGTAGCGCCCAGGATATGGTCTACTACTTCTATGAAAAATATTTCCCTGGCCATAAGAAGCAAGCTGCCTTGCAGGAAATATACAAATTTGCTCAAGCTAAGGAAGAGAGTCTCCCACAAGCTTGGGGGAGGCTCATCCAGCTACTGAATGCTTTGCCTCATCAACCTCTTGAGAAGAATGAAATACTTGATATCTTCTATAATGGGCTTACTGATGCTTCCAAAGACCACCTAGATAGTTGTGCTGGTTGTGTTTTTAGGGAACGAACTGTAGAAGAAGCTGAGATTCTACTGAATAACATCTTGTGCGATGAGAATGCTTGGACTATTCCCGAACCACCTCCTAAGCCAACTCCGCAGAAAAGAGGTATTCTATTCCTCAGTCCTGAA
This sequence comes from Hordeum vulgare subsp. vulgare, assembly GCF_904849725.1. Classification (NCBI taxonomy): domain Eukaryota; kingdom Viridiplantae; phylum Streptophyta; class Magnoliopsida; order Poales; family Poaceae; genus Hordeum; species Hordeum vulgare. The sequence goes on along the minus strand of NC_058520.1, from coordinate 199,283,805 downwards.
GATACGCAAGAAGCCAAGAAATCTATGCGAGAGAAAGGCATTAAATCTGAAGATGTCAAAAATCTACCACCTATCGAGGAGATCCATGGTCTCGATAACCCGATACAGGTAGTAGAAGCAAATTCTCGGCGTAGGTTTGATAAGAGTGATATTCCTTTTGATAAACCTGCTAGCTTATGCATGGATGAATTTGATAACTTTGTTGCCAAACAACAGAGTTTCAGTGATTATGTTAGCAGACAATTGGAACAGAATGCTCGTATGCTTAGTAATTTAAGTGCTTGTGTGGAGAGAAATGTCAATGATCTTAAGCTTCTGAGTAAACATGCCTCTATGGTTACTTCTCAAGTAGAACAAGTACTTAAAGCTAAAAATGACTTGCTCAATGAGTTGAATGACAATTATGTCAGAGTCGTTACTAAAGGCGGTAGAATGACCCAGGAACCTTTGTATCCTGAGGGTCATCCGAAGAGAGTTGAACAAGATTCTCGAGGAGTTAGCATTGATGTACCTAGTCATCCTAGAAAGAAGAAGAAAGATGATAGGAACTTGCACGCTAGCGACCCTGTTGCTGCTACACCTGAGAGTCCAAACGATGCCTCTGTCTCTGATGTTGAAACACAATCTGGTGATGAACATGAGCCTAATGATAATATCAATAGTGATGTTCATGTTGATGCTCAACCTAGCAATGATAAGGATGTGGAGATTGAACGTGTTGATCTTGATAACCCACACCCTAAGACTAGAAGATACGATAAGAATGACTTCACTGTTAGGAAGCATGGTAAAGAAAGGGAACCATGGGTTCAGAAATCCATGCCCTTTCCTCCCAAACCATCCAAGAAAAAGGATGATGAGGATTTTTAGCGATTCATTGAAATCATCAGACCCGTCTTTGTGCAAATGCGTTTGACAGATATGCTCAAAATGTCTCTGTGTGTGAAGTACATGAAGGATATTGTGACTAATAAGAGGAGGATACCTGAGGTTGAGATTTCCACCATGCTTGCTAATTATACCTTCAAGGGTGGAACTCCTATGAAACTAGGTGATCCCGGTGTGCCCACTATACCTTGCTCCATTAAAGGTAACTACGTTAGAACTGCTTTATGCGACCTTGGAACCGGTGTTAGTGTTATGCCTCTCTCTCTTTATTGTAGACTTGAACTGGATAAGTTGACACCCACTGAAATCTCTCTGCAAATGGCTGACAAATCGACTACTTTCCCTATTGGCCTTTGCGAGGATGTGCCTGTTGTGGTTGCTAATGTCACTATCTTAACACACTTTGTTATCTTGGATATTCCCGAGGACGATGCCATAGCGATCATCCTCGGAAGACCCTTTTTAAAGACTGCAGGGGCTGTTATAGATTGCAACAAAGGCAATGTTACTTTCCATGTCAACGGTAATGAGCATACGGTGCACTTTTCGAAGAAACAATATCGAGTACATTGCACCAATGCTATTGAAAAAACTTCATCGATTCTTATTGGGAGCTTTGAATGCCCTATTCCTCGTGTCAAGATGAAGTATGATTTGCTTGTCGGGGAAATACACATCCCCATTGAGGTGACCTAGTGACTATTCGAAAATTCTACGTTCTCTTTTGCGATTTGAAAAAGTTTGTCAAAGAGACTTGATCAACCTCACTGACGAATTTCTTTCGATGACCATGAGATGGATGAATCGAGGAGTCACAAACCTCTGTTCCAAGCTTTCACCTTCGGTTGCTTAGAAGAAAAATGATAGATTTAGTTTAGTTTTCCCTGTTTTTTGTTTTACCATCCGGTAGAAAAGTACCCCGGAGCTGGTTATATCCCTCCTTGGGAGTAGACCAACTTAGGCCAAAAGCCTAAGCTTGGGGGAGTACGTGTTCTCACTGATTTTACATTCTTGCTTATGCTTTCACTTTGTTCGTTGGTGTTCACACTTTGCCACTGTATCATCCATCCTAGTTTATTTTCTTTTTCTCTTTTCTTTTCGTGTGTCTATCTAGTTTGAGAAAACCCAAAAAGATTTTATTTGTCTTCTTTTGCTTGTTGGGAGCTTTCCCGTGTAAATAGTTTTCTCTTTCTTTGGGTCAAGGTAGAAGATATTGGTTACAATGTTTAGTGTCTCTTGCATCCATACCTGTTTAGCTTTCAAAGAGCCATATTACTTTGTCTTCTCCTTTGTGTTTGCGTGCAGATTCCAGCTCTAGTCCAATGCACGAGCACGCTTATTATTGTTCACATCGTTCGGTCGTGCAAGTGAAAGGAAATAATGACGATATATGATGAAGTGACTGAGCCTAGAAAAGCTGGTATGAACTCGATCTATTTTGTTTTTGTAAATATGACTAGCTCATCATGCCTGATTCAGCTTGGCTGTGAGAGAAACATGTTTGCAATGACAACTTAGAGATCATAGTTGCTTATGCCATGCTTACTTAGCCTGGAGCTTATAATGGTTTGTCTTGGATGCCCACATGAATTTTGAGATGACTATGATGTAGTATGATATGATGGTATCCTCCTTTGAATGATTGAAGTGGCTTGACTTGGCGCATGTTCACGTATGTAGTTGAAACAAAATCAACATAGCCTCTATGATGTTCATGTTCATGGTGATTTATGTCCTACTCATGCTTGCACTCAATGTTAGTTAATCTCCAATGCATTTTTATGACTGTTGTCGCTCTCTAGTTGGTCGATTCCGAGTCTTTTGCTAGCCTTCACTTGTACTAAGCGGGAATACTGCTTGTGCATCCACTTCCATAAACCTAAAGCTGTTCCATGTGAGTCCACCATACCTACCTATATGCGGTATCTACCTGTCGTTCCAAGTAAATTTGCATGTGCCACTCTCTAAATCTTCAAGAAATAATCTATTTTGCATGCCCAAACCGCTCATGTGGTGACAGGGGGCTATTGGTATCTTCCATGCTAGGTGTGTTATCCTCGATATGTGTTTATTCACTATCATTCACGAGAAAGGGGACGGTAATTGGAATTCCCAGTTCCATGCTCAAATCGAAAAGATAATTGCAAACAAATCTCCCCTAGGATTGATGTTGGGATGGACGGTACCCGAGGATTCGGCTAGCCGTGGAGTGTGATTGATTGGTGGTGGGGGAGTCAAAACTTTAATTTTCTATTTGGGAACCACCTATAGCATGTGTAGCGTGGAAGATGTTGTGAACTCTTAGTCATTGCGTCGACAATGAAAGCATGCCACCCAAAATTATTATCTCTGCAAATCAATGTTTCCCACTACCAATTAGAGAGCACCTCTGTAGTTTTCGTGCTTTGCTTTTAACTGTGTTGAGTATGACTGTGACTAGATCTTCATTGCCTTGAGTCACAATGTTTAGTTAGCCCTTGGTCTTTGAAGGTGTTCTGCATTTATGTTTTGCGGTCTCAGAAATAGCTAGCGAGATACCATCTGTTCGTACTCCTTCATGTTGTTTTGATTGAAGTGTTGACGTTTGAAACTTATTATTATTTGCTCGCTAGTTGATTATGCCATTGATATGAGTTTACTGTGAGACCTAGATGTCATTTGCTTATGTGGTTAGCTTGTGATCTTGCTGAAATTCTGGTTATGAGTTAGACATAGTTGCAACAACAAGATCAAACAGAGTTCGTAAAAGTTTTTCTTTTGTCTCTTTCAGTTTGTCAACTGAATTGCTTGAGGACAACCAATGCTTTAAGCTTGCGGGAGTTGATACGTCTCCATCGTATCTACTTTTCCGAACTCCTTTGCCCTTGTTTTGGACTCTAATTTGCATGATTTGAATGGAACTAACCCCAACTAACGTTGTTTTCAGCAGAATTGCCATGGTGTTGTTTTTGTGCAGAAATAAAAGTTCTCGGAATGTCCTGAAAATTTATAGAAATTTTTTCTGGAATGAAAGAAAATACGTGCGCAAAGATCCACCGGAGGGGGCGTGCCAGTGGGCCACAAGCCCCTGGGCCGCGACCACCCCCCTAGGTCGTGCCATGAGGGCTTATGGGGCCCACGTGGCACTACCGCCCCCAAACTCAGCTCTATATATTTCGTCTCGCCCGGAAAAAAAATCAGAGAGAAGGTTTCGTCGCGTTTTATGATACGGAGGCGCCGCCACCTCCTGTTCTTCATCTGGAGGGAAGATCTGGAGTCCGTTCGGGCCTCCAGAGAGGGGAAATCCTCGCCATCGTCATCATCAACCTTCCTCCATCGACAATTCCATGATGCTCTTCACCATTCGTGAGTAATCTCATCGTAGGCTTGTTGGCCGGTGAAGAGTTGGATGATATCTATCATGTAATCGAGTTAGTTTTGACGGGGATTGATCCCTAGTATCCACTATGTTCTAGATTGATGTTGCTACTACTTGGCTATGCTTAATGCTTGTCACTAGGGCCCAAGTGCCATGATTTCAGATCTGAACCTCTTATGTTGTCGCCAATATATGTGTGTTTTAGATCCTATCTTGCAAGTTGTAGTCACCTACTATGTGTTATGACCCGGCAACCCCGGAGTGACAATAGCCGAAACCACTCCCGGAGATGACCATAGTATGAGGAGTTCATGTATTCTCCACGTGTTAATGCATTGGTCCGGTTCATTATTAAAAGGGGAACCTTAATATCCCGTAGTTTCCACTAGGACCCCACTGCCACGGGAGGGATAGACAATAGATGTCATGCAAGTTCTTTTCCCTAATGACGTATGAGTACATACGGAATACATGCCTACATTAGATTGACGAATGGGAGCTAGTTACTTATCTCTCCGTGTTATAGTTGTTACATGATGAATCACATCCATCACCGATCCACTGCCTACGAGTCTTTTACTATTGGTCCTTGCTACGTTACTTTGTCCAGGCTTGTCCCTTGCTACAAAAGGGATTGGGCCACTTTGCTGCTACTGTTGCTACTGTTGTTACTCTGCTGCTACTGTTGTTCCTTGCTACTTCGCTGTTACTTGTTGCAAGACCTTTTTCGACACCGTTGTCGGGAAAGAATAGTTCCTCGCCCACGTGCAACACTGGCGCCATTGATGCAACAATTAGGAATAGTCTGCCGTCAACAGTTCTGTTTCTAACATCATTGATATCATACTACTTTGCTACTGATACTTTGCTTGTAGACACTAATCTTTCAAGTGTGGTTGAATCTGACAAACTCAGCTGCTAATACTTGAGAATATTCTTTCACTTGCCCTTTGGCGAATCAACAAATTTTGGTCGAATACTCTACCCTCGAAAACTGTTGCGATCCCCTATACGTGAGGGCCATCAGTACACAACGTCTAATAACACCATCTACTCCTTCCTTATAAAGGTGAGGATCATCCCAAAAGTAATGTCTCAAGTCAAAGAATAATTTCTTCTTTTGCTGGTACGTGAAACTAGGTGGTATATATTTGGCAACGATATAGTTTGCATAATTAGCATACCACGGTGCACTACGTGAAGCATTGATGCTATTCAATTGCTCATCGCGAAAGCTATCATCAATAGGTTGTGGGTCATCAAGAACGTTCTCCAACCGAGACAAGTTATCTGCTACAGGGTTATCAGCACCCTTCTTGTCGACAACGTGCAAATCAAATTATTGTAGCAAGAGAACCCATCTGATAAGTCTAGGTTTAGCGTCCTTCTTCTCCATGAGGTACTTAATAGCAGCATGATCAGTGTGAATAGTAACTTTGGAATCAACTATGTAAGACCTAAACTTTTCACATGCAAACACGACTGCTAAAAATTCCTTCTCCGTAGTAGCATAGTTTCTTTGGACACTGTCTAGAGTTTTACTAGCGTAGTGAATAACATTCCACTTCTTATCAACTCTTTTCCCTATTAGAGCACCAACAACATAATCACTTGCATCACACATGATTTGAAAGGGTAAGTTCCAATCAGGTGGTTGAACAATAGGTGCAGTTATCAAAGCCCTCTTAAGTATTTCGAAGGCTTCCTCACAATCATCATCAAAAACAAACGGAATATCCTTTTCCAAGAGATTGGTAAGAGGCCTAGAAATCTTAGAGAAGTCTTTAATGAACCTTCTATAGAAACCAGCATGACCAAGGAAACTTCTTATACCTTTGATATCTGTAGGGTATGGCATTTTCTCGATTGCATCAACCTTAGCTTTATCGACTTCAATACCTCTTTCAGATATATTATGTCCCAAGACGATGCCTTCATTAACCATAAAGTGGTTCTTCTCCCAATTCAAGACAAGATTGGTGTCTTTACATCTCTGTAAGACTCGATCAAGGTTGCTGAGGCAATCATCAAAAGAAGACCCGTAAATGGAAAAGTCATCCATGAAAACCTCGACAATCTTTTCACAAAAGTCAGAGAATATAGCCATCATACATCTTTGAAAGGTGGCAGGTGCATTACATAAGCCAAAAGGCATATGTCTATAAGCAAAGGTACCGAAAGGGCAGGTCAAAGTGGTTTTCTCCTGATCAGATTGTGCAACTGTATTTGGGAGAAACCAGAATAACCGTCTAGAAAGCTAAAGTGTGTGTGTTTAGACAGTCTTTCTAGCATTTGGTCGATATAAGGGAAAGGGTAATGATCTTCCCTCGTGGCTTTATTCAATTTCCGAAAATCGATCACCATCCTATAGCCAGTAATAATCCTCTGTGGGATCAATTCATCCTTATCATTAGGGACAACGGTAATACCTCCCTTCTTTGGGACGCAATGCACCGGACTCACCCAATCACTATGAGCAACAGGATAGATAATACCTGCTTCCAGGAGCTTTAGTATTTCTTTTCTTACTACCTCTTTCATCTTAGGATTCAATCTCCTTTGATGATCACCAACTGGTTTGAAATCAAGACCGGTTTTAATCTTGTGCTAGCATAGAGTTGGACTAATGCCCTTAAGATCATCAAGAGTATATCCAATAGAAGCACGGTGCTTCCTCGGACTTTTTAGCAACTTATGTTCTTCATGCTCTGAGAGGCTAGCACTAATTATGACATGATATATCTCTTTTTCATCAAGATAAGCATACTTAAGAGTATCTGGCAAGTGTTTAAGCTCGAACACAGGATTACCCTTTGGTGGAGGTGGATACCCAAGCAGTTCAACAGGCAAGTTATTCTTAAGGATAGGATATTGTTCTAAAACAACTCTATCTATTTCACCCCTTTCATCCATATGCCTATCATTTTCAGCTCAAGAAAGTATTGCTCTAAGGGATCAGTAGGAGGCACGGCAATAAAAGCTAAGGCAATAGTTTCATTCCTACTAGGCAACTCTTTTTCATGATGTTGTCTACCAAACTTGGAGAAATTGAACTCGTGTGACACACCTTCAAAGCCAACAGTGACATTTTGCTTCTCACAGTCAATATGAGCATTGAAAGTATTGAGAAAAGGTCTACCAAATATGATGGGATAGAAGCTATCTTGTGCGGTCGCAAGAACGAGGAAATCAACAGGATACTTCGTTTTACCACACAAGACTTCAACATCCCTAACAATTCCCACAGGGCAGATAGTATCTCTATTGGCAAGCTGAATAGTGACATCAATAGGTTCTATCTCAACATGTGCAATCTCGTCTTTGATTTCATCATATAAGGATTGAGGTATTGCACTCACACTAGCACCCACGTCACAGAAACCATGATAACAATGATCTCCTATCTTAGCAGAAACAATAGTCCTATGTTTGTCTCTAGCGTGAGGTTTAGCAATCCTAGCAGCATCTTCACACAAGTGAATATTATGTCCCTCAACATCGTCGGACAGAAGATCTTTGATAATAGCAATGCTACATTCAACTCTAATTTGCTCAGGGGGTGTAGGTGTTCTAATGTAGCCTCTATGTGTCACAGTTGAATCTTTAGAATGATCCTTTATCTTAACAAGGAAAGGTGGTTTCTCAATGTAAGCACTTGGAACCACAGGATCATTATAGGCAATAATTATCTCTTCAACTGGAGTGGGTTTAACTACATTGACTTCTAAAGGAGGATGATATTTAAACCACTTCTCTTTGGGGAGATCAATATGAGAAGCAAAGGATTCACACAATGAAGCTACTATCTCAGAGTCAAGTCCATACTTAGCGCTAAAGTCACAAAAAGTATTTGTTTCAACAAAGGATTTAACGCAATCAAACTTGAAATCCATACCTGACTCCTTACCTTCTTCAAGCTCCCAATCTTCAGAGTTGCGTTTAATTCTCTCCAATAAATTCCATTTGAAGTCAATATCTCTCTTCATAAAAGAACCGGTACAAGAAGTGTCAAGCATGGTGCGATCATCATGAGAAAGCCAAGCATAGAAGTTCTGAATGATAATTTTGCTCGAGAGCTCATGATTGGGGCATGAATATAACATTGATTTAAGCCTCCCCCAAGCTTGAGCATTGCTTTCTCTGTCGTGAGGGAAAAATGATAAATATAATTCCCATCACGATGTACTAAATGCATAGGATAAAACTTTTGATGAAATTACAATTTCAACCGATTGTAGTCCCATGATCCAGTATCATCACATAGCTTATACCAAGTCAATGCCTTATCCTTTAAATATAAAGGAAAGGCCTTCTTCTTGACCTCATCCTTGGGCAAACCTGCAAGCTTAAATAAACCACAAACTTCATCTACATAGATTGGATGCAAGTCTGGATGTGATGTTCCATCTCCTGTAAAAGGATTAGCCAGCAGTTTCTCAAGCATACCCGAAGGAAATTCAAAGCCAATATTTTCAGTAGGTGCAGCAGGTTGAGGAGAACTCTCTGTGCTTCCGTTCGAGGTGAAGATACCCCGAACAAGCCCCTCAAAGGATTAGTATCCATAGTGACAAGTGACAATAAATTTCAGCACACTATATGAATGTCTCCTTACCAAGTTCCAATTACCAAAGGCGCTTCACTCCCCGACAACGGTGCCAGAAAAGAGTCTTGATGACCCACAAGTATAGGGGATCAATCGTAGTCCTCTTGATAAGTAAGAGTGCCGAACCCAACGAGGAGTAGAAGGATCTGACAAGTGGTTTTCAGCAAGGTAAAATCTGACAAGTGATTGTGTGGTGAGATGATTCATAGCAAGCAACAAGTAACAAAAGTAGCAACGGTGCAGAAAAGTGGCCCAATCCCTTTTGTAGCAAGGGACAAGCCTGGACAAAGTCTTATAGGAGGAAAAACGCTCCTGAGGACACACGGGAATTTCTGTCATGCTAGTTTTCATCATGTTCATATGATTCGCGTTCATTACTTTGATAGTTTGATATGTGGGTGGACCGGCGCTTGGGTACTGCCCTTACTTGGACAAGCATCCCACTTATGATTAACCCCTCTTGCAAGCATCCGCAACTAAGAAATAAGAATTAAGACAAAGTCTAACCATAGCATTAAACTAGTGGATCCAAATCAGGCCCTTACGAAGCAACGCATAAACTAGGGTTTAAGCTTCTGTCACTCTAGCAACCCATCATCTAGTTACTATTTCCCAATGCCTTCCTCTAGGTCCAAATAATGGTGAAGTTTTATGTAGTCGACGTTCACATAACACCACTAGAGGAAAAACAACATACAACACATCAAAATACCGAACGAATACCAAATTCACATGACTACTATTAGCATAACTTATCCCATGTCCTTAGGAACCAAAGTAACTACTCACAAAGCATAATCAAATTCATGACCAGAGAGGTAATGAGTAGCATCAAGGATCTGAACATAAACTCTTCCACCAAGTAATCGAACTAGCATCAATTACAAAGAGTAATCAACATTACTAGCAACCTTACAAGTACCAATCGGAGTCGCGTTACAAGTGATGAACTAGGGTTTGGAGATGAGATGGTGCTGATGAAGATGTTGATGGTGACGAGTCCCGTCCGATGAGAGGAGTGTTTGTGATGACGATGGCAACGATTTCCCCCTCCGGGAGGGAAGTTTCCCTGGCAGGATCGTCCTGCCGGAGCTCTAGATTGGTTCTACTCAAGTTCCGCCTCGTGGCGGCGGCGAATCGACGAAAAAGCTCCTCCTTGATTTTTTTTCTAGACGAAACCCTTCATATAGCAGAAGAGGGGGCCATTGGGCCAACAGGCTGCCCATAAGCCCTCATGGCGTGGCCAGGGGGTGGCCGCGCCAAGCAGGCTTGTGGTCACCTGCTGGCGCCCCTCTAGCGCTTCTTCGGACCAGTATTTTTTATAAATCCGGAAAACAATCCTCGTTGATTTTTATGGCGTTTGGAGTTGTGCAGAATATGTGTCTCAACTTTGCTCCTTTTTCAGGCCAGAATTCAAGCTGCCGGCATTCTCCCTCTTCAGGTAGACCTTACAAAATAAGAGAGAAAAGGCATAAGAATTGTATCGTGAAGTGAAATAACAGCCCAAGAAGCGATAAATATCCACATGAAAACATGATGAAAAATGGACGTATCAGGGTGTCTCATGAAAATACAGGTTTCTGCTTCGGGTTCAAGCTTATCACACATAAGTGTCGCATCCCCAAACTCTAAGAATCAACAACTTAAGTTTCTTGCCAAACCATAATTCAAACGGTGTCATCTCATTGGATTTAGATGTTGCCCTATTCAATGTGAATGCAGTTGTTTCTAATGCATATCCCCAAAACGATAGTGGCAAATCGGTAAGAGAAATCATAGAATGCACAATATCCAATAGAGTATGGCTACAACGTTCAGAAAAACAATTACGTTGTGGTGTTCGAGGTGGCGTGAGTTGTGAAACAATTTACGCATTGTCTTAAATTTATACCAAACTCATAACTTAGATATTCACCTCCATGATCACATCATAGACATTTCATCTTCATATCACGATGATATTCTACTTCTCTCTGAAACTGCTTGAACTTTTCAAAGGTTACATACATGTATTTCGTCAAGTAAATACACATGTATCTACTCAAATCGTCCATGAAGGTAGGAAAATAATGATATCCACCACGTGCTTGAACACTCATTTATCTGCATATACCAATATGTATTATTTCCAGTGAGTCACTTGCTCGCTCCAGCGTACTGGAAAACGGGGTCTTAGTCATCTTTCCCATGAGGCATGGTTTACATGTCTCAAGAGATTAAAAATCGAGTGAGTCCAAAGATCCATCAACATGGATTTTCTTCATGTGATTTACACCAATATTCATAGTAACTACACAAATATGAACATGTGTAGAACTACGACCGAGATTCAATAAACCATTCACATTGGGTGCATGACAATAGATGATATTCTTCATATAAATAGAACAACAATTGTTCTCAAACTTAAATGAATAACCATCTCACAATAAACACGATTCATATAATGTTCATGCTCAACGCAGGCAAAAAATATCATTTATTTAGTTTTAATGCTAATCGCAAGGGTAGAGAGAGCGTGCCTATGGTGATCACATCAACCTTGGAGACACTTCCAACGTGCATCGTCACCTCGTCCTTAGCTAGTCCTTGTTTAGTCCGCAACTCCAATTTTAGGTTACTAATATTGGCAACTGAATTGATATCCAATACCCAGGCATCTATGAGTACCAGTAAGTCACACATCAATAACATGTATATCAAATATACTTTTGTTGACGTTGCCAACCTTCTTATGTGCCAAGTATTTAGGGCAATTCTGCTTTGAGTGAGTGTTCCCCTCATAATAGAAGCACTCAGTCTCGGGTTTGGCTCCAATATTGTGTTTCTTCATTGGAGCGGCAACTAGCTAGCCATTCTTGAAGTTTCCCCTCTTTCCCTTGCCCTTCTTTAAATTAGTGGTCTTATCAACCATCAACACTTGATGCTCTTTCTTGATTTCTACCTCCATGGTGTAGAACAGTGCGAATAGCTCATTGATCATCTTCTCCATCCCATGGATGTTATAGTTCATCACGAAGTTCTAGTACCTTGGTGGTAGTGACTGGATAACTCTATCAATTATTGTCTTATCTCAAAGATTAACTCCCATTTAATTCAAGTGATTGTAGTACTCACACACGCTGAGCACATGCTCGCTCGCTGAGTTGTTCTCCTCCATCTTATAGGCAAATAACTTGTCAGAGGTCTCATACCTCTAGACACGGGCGTGAGCCTTAAACACCAATTTTAGATCGAGGAACATCTCATATAATCCGTGGTTCTCAAATTCTCTTTTGAGTGCTGAGTCTAAGCCATATAGTATATGCACTAAACTATCGAATAGTCATTAGGACGTGCATGATAGACCTTAGTAACATCCACAAGCGACGCTCGAGGGGGTGGAGCACTGAGCGGTGCATCAAGGACGTAAGCCTTGTATGCATCAATGATGAAAATCCTCAGATCAGAGACCTAGTCCGTATAGTTGCTACCATCATCTTTCAAATTAGTTTTCTCAAGTAATGTATAGAAAATTCAGGGGAGCTTACAGCACAAGCAATTCATCTACAACATAGTTTGCAAAGACAATTTAGACAAAGTTCGTGATAATTAGTCTAGTTAATCAAATTAGTAATGAACTCCCACTCAAATCAACATCCCTCAAGTTGTCTAAGTATGACACGATCGAGGTCCACCAACCCATATCCGATCATCACTTGAGATGAGGTGATTTCAATGGTGAACATATCCATGTTGGTCATATCTACTATATGACCCATGTTTGACTTTTCGGTATCCTATGTTTTGAGGCCATGTTTGTACATGCTAGGCTCGTCAAGTTTAACCCAAGTATTCAGCATGGCGAAAACTGCCTTAGACCCCTTGTATGCGAACGAAGAGTCTGTCACACCCGATCATCATGAGGTGCTTCCAAACGACGAACTTCCGCAACGGTGCATACTTGGGAAGAACAAAATTTTCTCGTGCAATTATGTGAGGTATCATCTTATAATTTTACCATCGTCCTTAGCAAAATAAGATGCATAAAAGATAAACATCACATGCAAATCAAATAAGTGACTTGATATTGTCATCATTGTCTTCAAAGCACTGACACAATCTCCATTGTTACCGACATGACACCATGATCTCCATCATCGTGTTGTCATGTGGTTGTCTCCCCATCTATTTTTCTATAACTATTGCTAACTCATAGTGATAGAGCAAAGCAAATGGAATAGAAATAAATTAAAGACAACCTATGGCTCCTGGTAGTTGTCGCACTCATTGACATGCAAGTTGTGATAACTACTACAAAACATGATCATCTCATACATCACATATATCATATCACATATTGTCCATATCACATCACAACATACCCTGCAAAAAGTTAGACATCCTCTACTTTTTTCCTGCAAGTTTTACGTGGCTATTATGTGTAACTAGAAATAACCGTTCTTACTTACGCAAACCTACAATGGTGATAATCAAGTTTCCTTTTAACCTTCTAGAAGAACCGCCTTTGTGAAATTCGATTAAACTAAAGTGGGAGAGACACACACCCGCGAGCCACCTTTATGCAACGCAAGTTGCATGTTTGTCGGTGGAACCAGTCTCTTGTGCGAGGACAAGTAAGGTTGGTTCGAGCCGCTTCATCCCACAATACCGCTGAATAAAAATGAGATATGGGAGGTAAGAGAATTAAACATCAACACCCACAACTTCTTTGTGTTCTATTCATGCATATCATCTACGCATAGACCTAGCGCTGATACCACTCTTGGTGAACGTTGCATGGCAAACAAAAAAAATCCTACAAACACCCAAGATCTATCTATGGAGATGCATACCAACTAGAGAGGAGAGTGTGTATACACACCCTCATAGACCGTTAAGAAGAAGTGTATATAACACGGTTGATGTATTTGTACTCTTCATGATCCAATAGTGATCCATCCCGATGTAGCGCCATACGGACGACACCTCCGTATTCAACATACATGCGGCTCAATGACGTATCCTCCTTCTTGATCCAGCAATCAAGATGGGATCACGACCAGCATGCCGGCGTGGTGGTTATGGTGGTCGCACAAGTTTCGGCAGGGCTTCGCCAAGCACTACTAAAAAAACCAATTTGTAGAGGAACAGAGTAACAAGAGGGAGAGGGATGCCACCGAGGCGTGGGGATGGTTGTCTGCAACCCTCCTCTCTCTCATACTATATATAGGAAACAAGGGGCGCGGGTGGGGCAAAACCCTTGGCTCCTCCTCCAAGGAGGGCTAACGACTAGGGTGGAGTCCTCCCTTCACAAGGAAGGCAGGAGTCCCCCTCATGCAAGGCACCTTTTTGGTGCCTTGTCCCTTTGAGACTCTGGCCCCCCAAGTCTCACGCTCTTCTAGGGGCTGGTGTGCCTAGCCTATCCTGGCTACGGCGCCCCCCTTTGGACCTTGTGGGGCCTCGGGGCAGGTGGACCCCCCCCCACCCTGATCGACCCCTCGAACCATTTCGACACCCCGGTAAACTATCGATAATGCCCAAAACATTTCTCACGACCAAAATGGGACTTCCCATACATAAATCTTTATCTCTAGATTATTCCGGAACTCCTCGTGACATCCAGTATCTCATCCGGGCTCCGAAGATCATTCGGCCACAATGTGATTATCCAAACACTACTCTAGCATTAATCAAATGTTAAGCGTGTGACCCTACGGGTTGGAAAATCATGCAGTGTTGAGTAACGTAGCATAAATTCAAAAAATTTCTTACGCATATTCAGATCTTCCTATGGAGAGATCAGCAACGAGAGAGGGGTGAGTGCATCTTCATACCTTTGAAGATCGCTAAGAGGAAGCGTTGCTAGGATGCGGTTGATCGAGTCGTACTCGCAGCGATTCAGATCGCGGTGTGATTCCGATCTAGTGTCGAACCACGACATCTCTGCGTTCAACACACGTGCAGCCCGGTGACGTCTCCCGCACCTTGATCCAGCAAGGAGGAGGGAGAGGTTTGGGAACATCTCCGGCAGCACGACGGCGCGGTGTCGATGGGGAGACGAGCTCTCCGAGCAAGGCTTCGCCAAGCACCGGCAGAGAGGAGGAGAAGGAAGAGCAGGGTGATGTCTACTATGCAACCTTCTCCTTGTAGACGTTGTTGGGCCTCCAAGTGTAGAGGGTTGTAGGACAGTATCAATTTTCCCTCAAGTGGGTGCCCTAAGGTTTATCAATCCGTGAGAGGCGTAGAATGAAGATGGTCTCTCTCAAGCAACCCTGCAACCAAATAACAAAGAGTCTCTTGTGTCCCCAACACACCTAATACAATGGTAAGTTGTATAGGTGCACTAGTTCGGCGAAGAGATGGTGATACAAGTGCAATATGGATGGTAGATATCGGTTTTTGTAATCTCAAATTACAAAAACAGCAAGGTAACAAATTGTAAAAGTGAGCACAAACGGTATTGCAATGCATGGAAACAAGGCGTAGGGTTCATACTTTCACTAGTGAAGTTCTCTCAAGAATGGTAACATAATTGGATCATATAACTAGCCCTCAACATGCAACAAAGAGTCACTCCAAAGTCACTAATACCAGGGAACAAACGAAGAGATTATTGTCGGGTACGAAACCACCACAAAGTTATTCTTTCTGATCGATCTATTCATAGAGTTCGTACTAGAATAACACCTTAAGATACATATAAACCAAGACCCTAATGTCACCTAGATACTCCATTGTCACCTCAAGTATCCGTGGGCATGATTATCCGATATGCATTACACAATCTCAAAATCATCTATTCAACCAACACATAGAACTTCAAAGAGTACCCCAAAGTTTCTACCAGAGAGTCAAAACGTGTGCCAACCCCTGTGCATAGGTTCCCAATGTCACGAACCCGCAAGTTGATCACCAAAACATACATCAAGTACTCACATGAATCCATGTGTGCCAACCCATATGCATAGGTTCCCAATTGTCACAAACCTGCAAGTTGATCACAGCAGATAGACACGTGCAAGACATACATCAAGTGTTCTCAAAGACTCAATCCGATAAGATAACTCCAAAGGGGAAACTCAATTTATTACAAGAGGGAGAGGGGGAAGAACATCATAAGATCCAACTATAGTAGCAAAGCCCATGGTACATCGAGATCAAGACATCTCAAGAACACGAGAGAGAGAGAGAGATCAAACACATAGCTACTGGTACATACCCCCAGCCCCGAGAGAGAACTACCCCCTCCTCGTCATGGAGATCGCCGGGATGATGAATATGGCCACCGGAGATGGATTCCCCCTCCAGCAGGTTGGTGGAACGGGCTCCAGATTGGTTTTTGGTGGCTACAGACGCTTGCGGCGGCGGAACTCCCGATCTAGGTTTCTTTTTCGGGGTTTCTGAATTTATAGGAATTTATGGCGGTGGAATTGCGTTAGTTGGGCCCACGAGGAGGTCACAAGCCTGGTCGGAACCACCTAGGGGGGTGGTGGTGACGTCAGGGCTTGTGACTCCCTCGTGGCTCTTCTGGCCTTCTTCCAAAGCTTCGGGGGTCTCTTTTGGTCCAAAAAAATCATAGTAAAGTTTCATTCCATTTGGACTCCGTCTGAAAATGGGCCAAAAACAGGGAAAAAACAGAAACTCGCACTTGGCACCGAAAGTTGACAAGGTAATAGCATGGAACCATCAAAAATTATAGATACGTTGGAGACGTATCACAGGGCTGCACCGAGGGAGAGCAAGATTGGTTTTCCCTACAGCCCAAAGTGCCCACTATATATAGGGGTACGGAGGGGCTGCACCCCCTTGAGGGTTTCCCTCTCCTGGGAGGGGCGTCAGCCCTAGATGGGAGGAGGTGCAGCGGCCAAGAGGGGAGGAGGGGTGGCGCACCCTTCTGGTGGGCCTTAAGCCCACCTGCGCTAGGGTTCCCCCCCCCCCTCTCCCCTCTTCTTGCGCCATGGGCTGAGTGCGGGGGGCGCACCAGCCCACCTAGGGGCTGGTTCCCTCCCGCACTTGGCCCATCTAGCCTCCCGGGGTGGTGGCCCCCTTCCGGTGGACCCCCGCGGCCACTTCCGGTGGTCCCGGTACGTTACCAGCGACGCCCAAAACACTTCCCGTGTCCAAAACCATCCGTCCTATATATCAATCTTTACCTCCGGACCATTCCGGAGCTCCTCGTGACGTCCGGGATCTCATCCGGGACTCCGAACAACTTTCTATAACCTCGTATAACAATTCCCTATAACCCTAGCGTCATCGTACCTTAAGTGTGTAGACCCTATGGGTTCGGGAAACAGACAGACAGGACCGAGACACCTCTCCGACCAACAACCATCAGCGGGGTCTGGATACCCATGGAGGCTCCCACTTGCTCCACGATGATCTCATCGGATGAACCACGATGTCAAGGATTCAATCAATCCCGTATACAATTCCCTTTGTCTGTCGGTATATAACTTGCCCGAGATTCGATCGCCAGTATACCTATACATTGTTCAATCGCGTTACCGGTAAGTCTCTTTACTCGTTCCTTAGCACGTCATCCTGTGACTAAGTGCTTAGTCATATTGAGCTCATGATGATGTTCCACCGAGTGGGCCCAGAGATACCTCTCCGCCAAGCGCAGTGACGAATCCCGATCTCGATTCGTGTCAACCCAATAGACACTTTCAGAGGTACCCGTAGTGCACCTTTATAGTCACCCAGTTACGTTGTGACGTTTGATACACCCAAAGCACTCCTACGGTATCCGGGAGTTCCACAATCTCACGGTCGAAGGAAAAGACACTTGACATTAGAAAAGATTTAGCACACGAACAATACGATCTAGTGCTATGCTTAGGATTGGGTCTTGTCCATTACATCATTCTCCCAATGATGTGATCCCGTTATCAATGACATCTAAACACCTCCGGTGGTCCCGGTGGTCCCGGTACGTTACCGGTGATGCCCGAAACACTTCCGATATCCGAAACCATCCGTACTATATATCAATCTTTACCTCCGGACCATTCCGGAGCTCCTCGTGACGTCCGGGATCTCATCCGGGACTCCGAACAAATTTTGGTAACCTCGTATAACAATTCCCTATAACCCTAGCGTCATCGAACCTTAAGTGTGTAGACCCTACGGGTTCGGGAGACAGGCAGACATTACCGAGACACCTCTCTGGCCAATAACCATCAGCGGGGTCTGGATACCCATGGTGGCTCCCACTTGCTCCACGATGATCTCATCGGATGAACCACGATGTCAAGGATTCAATCAATCCCGTAAACGATTCCCTTTGTCTGTCGGTATAGAACTTGCCCGAGATTCGATAGTCGGTATACCTATACCTTGTTCAATCTCGTTACCGGTAAGTCTCTTTACTCGTTTCGTAGCACGTCATCGTGTGACTAACTCCTTAGTCACATTGAGCTCATGATGATGTTCTACTGAGTGGGCCCATAGATACCTCTCCGTCACACGGAGTGACAAATCCCGATCTCGATTCGTACCAACCCAATAGACACTTTCGGAGGTACCCGTAGTGCACCTTTATAGTCACCCAGTTACGTTGCGACGTTTGATACACCCAAAGCACTCCTACGGTATCCGGGAGTTGTAGAATCTCACGGTCGAAGGAAAAGATACTTGACATTAGAAAAGCATTAGCATACGAACAATACGATCTAGTGCTAGGCTTAGGATTGGGTCTTGTCCATCACATTGTTCTCCCAATGATGTGATCCCGTTATCAATGACATCTAATGCCCATGATCAGGAAACCATGATCATCTATTGACTAACGAGCTAGCCAACTGGAGGCTTGCTAGGGACACATTGTGATCTATTTATTCACACATGTATTACTGTTTCCTGTTAATACAATTATAGCATGAACAATAGAAGATTATCATGAACAAGGAAATATGATAATAACCATTTTATTATTGCCTCTAGGGCATATTTCAAACATGGAGACATGACCGAGACACCTCTTCGGTGAATAACCAATAAGAGGATCTAGATGCCCATATTGGTTCCAACATATTCCATGAAGATCACTACTGGTAGAACTATGATGTCAAGGATTCGATCAAACTCGTATGGAGTTCCCTTCGTGTGTCGGTATGTTACTTGCCGACGATTTGATCATTGATAGCTCATATCTATTTCAATATCGTTAGCGACAAGTTCTTTACTCATTATGTAATGCAAGGTCCCATGACTAACTCCTTATTCACATTGCTTGCAAGCTTCTTGTGATGTCGTATTACCAAGAGGGCCCAGAGATACCTCTCCGTCATATGGAGTGACAAATCCTAGTCTTGATCCATGCAAACCCAACAGACACCCTCAGATATACCTGTAGAACACCTTTATTATCACCCAATTATGAAGTGACATTTTATACACACAATGCATTCCTTCGGTTTCAGGGAGTTGCATGATCTCATGGTCTTGGGAACACATACTTGACATGAGGAAAGCATTACCAATAAACTAAGTGATACGGTCAATTGCTATTCTTAAGTTCTGGTCTTGTCACTACAAGAAAAACACTCATTTATGACAAAAAAAATAGTGACGGGGTTTTAATTGGTCATAGATCTATGACCAAATTTCAAAAATATGTCATCGAGAGTCTGCGAGGGTCCAGACTCCATAATATCATGACCATTTGTTCCCACAAGGTCATAATCTTGTTACAAAATGGTCATTAAGATTACTGGCATTATTGATGATCTTATTCTCAACTCATCATGACCAAATTACAAGGTCATACTCCTCTGGCTCAAGGTGACTGGATGACACATCGATAATTTTGTCTATCTGTCGAGCCTACTTGTCAATTTTTCCTATGTTCGGACTACAAAGTGCAAGTGTAGTAATGTATCCTAACTGGGTGATGAGGCCCTCATATCACATGAGGGCCAAAATATAAAAGATTTCATATCTATTTGCTTTTAGGATGTGAATTCATTGTCATTATTGGGTTATCAGAGATGTCATACACGTCGAGCTTTTACTATAAGAAAATTTCCATTTATGGACCGTGTACTCATTGCTATACCATATATTGATTTGGTTTATTGGGTTAAATTTTTTTTGAAAATGAAAAGGGGGTGAAAAAAGGGAAAACAAATAGGTGAAGGTTGGGAGTTTGGATGAAGGGGTGGTGGGAGAAAACATAGTTTAAGATAAAACCTTAGGTTCTTTTTAAATAGTGTGGAGAAAGAGATATACATAGAGACATTCTTTTAATACTAAAACATTTTCAATCTTTTGAGTATTGAAAATTGTTCAATACTTCTATTAAATTTTGTGATGTTTACTAGGATTATTGAATCCAAATAAAACGATGCCCTTGACCTCATCACCGGTGCGCGCGAGGGCGGTTATGGGTCGAGGGACACGATGAGATAGTGCGCCGCGGGCTCACCGCCGTCCTCTTTTAATTGTACACAAATTTTGCGAGTATTTATAAAACAAAGGGAAAACCTAATTCCGCCATTTTCTCACCGTCCATTCATGCATGCACTTCTCTTTTGAGTGGCTTAGCAATGCTTGCATTTTATCCTTTGACGAGTGTCACCAAGACTAGGCATAATCATCAATTTTGGTAGTCTTGATACCCTACTAATTTTACGTGCATATATTTACTTTTTAGAATATATTTTTAGAAATATAAGATTTATATTGGTTTTCTAATAGATTTATTTAAGATAATGTTTTCTTAATAGATGACATTTGGATCAACCTCAACTGTTGATGATGGGCTGAAGCCCACCAAACTATCTAGGGTTGCCAGCCGAAGCATACATACATAAGCTGATCCCACGGGTGTCTCCCTCTTCTCCCTCTACCCTAGCCGCTACTTGCTTATTCTATCCTCCGCCCCCTGAGTCCTTCACATAGTTCTTCCTCCGATGCTCCACCCCCTCCTCTGTTGTCGCTGAACTTCCCCTCAGCGTAGTGGCAGGGCGTGTACGACCGGCTCCAGGTGTTGCTGTCGCAGGTCGATGCGCTTTCCTGGAGGAGGCCGTCAGGCTGTCTGATGCCCGTGAGAAGAACCTCCATGCCCGCCTCCTCCAGGTGATATCCATTTGCTCAACCGTCTATGATATTTCTTCTAGGGATTTCATCTGTTTGGCTCCAGGAATTTTTGGAATAGCAGAGGTCTTGAAGACTTGGCTAAACATAGGTTTCCGGCACAAACATCTGTAGAGCATAAATTGGACTTTATGGCTTTAATAGAAACGGGAAGAGATAACTTTACTCCACAGTTCTTGAGAAATATATCTCGTGGGGTAGATTTTGATTGGCATTGCTTATCGCCTAGAGGTCGTTCCAGAGGGATACTCTTGGGGGTTAAATGTGAAACACTAGAAGTTCTAAATGTGGTCTATGGTGACTTTATTGTCAAATTTCGAGTGAGGTCAAAAATTGATGGGTTTCGATGGGCTTCAGTGGTTGTTTATGGAGCAGCTCAATAAGAGCTCAAGTCAGAATTTCTTTCACATCTTGTCAAGATCTATGGAAATGAAGGCTTAGCTACTATAGTGGGTGGAGATTTTAATATCATTCGAAGACGAGAAGAGAAAAATAATGATAATTTCGATGCTAGATGGTCATTCATGTTTAACATGATTATTGAGAGTCTTAACCTGGTAGAAATTGATCTCATGGGTAGACAATTTACCTGGGCGAAATCTCTACCTATTCCAACTTACGAGAAGCTGGATTGCGTGCTCTCTAGCGTGGAATGAGAACATAAATTTCCCCTAGTAACGGTCCAGGCTATGCAGAGAGCAGTATCGTACCATACTCCACTACTTCTTGACTCGGGGGAGCCGACACATGTGGCCAATAGAAATGTTTTCTCTTTCGAATTAGGGTGGTTCGTGTTGGGGAACGTCGCATGGGAAACAAAAAATTTCCTACACACACAAAGACCACATATCCTTTGTAGATCGCTAAGAGGAAGCATTAATAAACGCGGTTGATTTAGTGGTACGTCTTCACGATATGTCCCATGAACCGTCGCAAGATCCGTCCCACGATCCGTCTCGATCAAGTGCCGAACGGACGACACCTGCGCGTTCAGCACACGTACAACTCGATGATGATCTCCACCTTCTTGATATAGCAAGAGGGGGCGGAGAGGTAGATGAGTTCTCCAACACAGCGGTGTGGTGGTGGCGGCGCTAATCTATTCCTGCAGGGCTTCGCTTAAGCACCGCAGAAATCCGATCTAGAGGATGAACTACGAAGTAGAGTTTTAGGGTTGCACGTGGCAAAGTTGTGTCTCAAAAACCCTAAAACCTTTAGTATATATAGGAGGAGGGGAGGGGCTAGCCTTGAGGCTCAAGAGGGCCTCCTTGTCTTCGGCCGAAGTGGAGGAGGGAGGAGTCCTCCTCTAATCCCAATGGGATTAGGACTCCTTCCTAAATTTCCCACCTCTTTTGGGATTTTCCACTTTTTCCTCATGGGCCTTCCTTGGATGACTTTGTCAGCCCATTATGCCTTATTGTGCATCCAATAAACCCATGTGGACACCTTGGGGCGTAGTGTGCCCACCCAGTGGGCCCCGGAACCCATTCGTCACTCCCGGTACACTATCGGCAATGCCCGAAAACCTTCCGGAATCCAAACACCAACCTCCGATATATCAATCTTCATTTTCGGACCATTCTGAAACTCCTTGTGACGTCCAGCATCTCATCCGGGACTCTCAACAAAACTTCAGTCACCAACACATATAACTCAACTATACCGAAACGTCACCGAACCTTAAGTGTGTAGACCCTGCGGGTTCGAGAACTATGAAGTCATGACCTGAGACACTCTACGGTCAATAACCAACAACGGGACCTGGATGTCCATATTGGCTCCTACATATTCTATGAAGATCTCTATCGGTTGAACTTTTATGTCAAGGATTCATATAATCCTGTATACTATTCCCTTTGTCCTACGATATGTTACTTGCCCGAGATTCGATCGTCGGTATCTCTATACCTAGTTCAATCTCGTTACCGGCAAGTCTCTTTACTCGCTCCGTAATACAAGATCCCGTAACTAACTCCTTAGTCACATTGCTTGCAAGGCTTGTTGTGATGTTGTATTGCCGAGTGGGCTCCGAGATACCTCTCCGTCACATGGAGTGACAAAAATCACAGTCTTGATCCATGCCAACCCAACAGACACCTTCGGAGATACCTTTAGAGCACCTTTATAGTCACCCAGTTATGTTGCGACGTTTCATACACACAAGATATTCCACCGGTGTCCGGGAGTTGCACGATCTCATGGTCATAGGAATAGATACATTGACATGCAGAAAACGGTAGCAATAAACTTACACGATCATATGCTACGTTGATAGTTTGGGTCTTGTCCATCACATCATCCTCCCAATGATGTTATCCCGTTATCAAGTGACAACACTTGCCTATGGCCAGGAAACCTTGACCATCTTTGATCAACGAGCTAGTCAACTAGGGGCTCACTAGGGACAATGTGTTGTCTATGTATCCACACATGTATTTGAGTTTCCAATCAATATAATTCTAGCATGGATAATAAACGATTATTATGAACAAGGAAACATAATAATAACCAATTTATTATTGCCTCTAGGGCATATTTCCAACAGTCTCCCACTTGCACTAGAGTCAATAATCTAGTTCACATCACTATGTGATTGTAATGAACCTAACACCCATACAGTTATGGGGTTTGATCATATCTTGCTTTTGAGAGAGGTTTTAGTCAATGGGTATGAACCTTTCAGATCCGTGTGCGCTTTACAAATCTCTATGTCATCCTATAGATGTTGCTACCATGCACCATTTGGAATTATTCCAAATGACTACTCCACTATACGAACCCGGTTTACTACTCATATTATTCGGATTAGCGTCAAAGCTTGCATCTATTTAACCCTTTAAGACAATCTCTTTAATCACCTCCATAATCAAGAAAAATTCCTTAGTCCACTAGTTACTCAGGATAATTTTGACCGCTGTTTAGTGATTCAGTCCTGGATATTTGTACCCCTTGAGCCTACATCTAAGGCATAGGGGACGACCTTCGTCCTTTCTCTTTATTCTGCCGTGGTCGGGCTTTGAGTCTTACTCAAATTCACACCTTACAACACAGCCAAGAACTCCTTCTTTTGCTGATCTATTTTGAACTCCTTCAAAAACTTGTCACGGCATGCATTTCGTTGAAAGTTCTTCTGAAGCGTCTTGATCTATCGCCATAGATCTTGATGCACAATGTTCAAGTAGCTTAATCCATGTTTTCCTTTGAAAAACTCCTTTCAAACAACCCTTTATGCTTTCCAGAAATTCTACATTACTTCTGATCAACAATATGTCAACCACATATACTTATCCGAAATTCTATAATGCTCCCACTCACTTCTTTGGAAATACAAGTTTCTCATAAACCTTGTATAAACCCAAAAGCTTTGATCATCTCATCAAAGCGTACATTCCAACTCCGAGATGCTTGCACTAGTCCATGGAAGGATCGCTGGAGCTTGCATACTTGTTAGTATCCATGGGATCGACAAAACCTTCCGGTTGTATCACATACAACCTTTCCTCAAGGAAACCGTCGAGGAAACAATGTTTTGACATCCTATGTTCAACATTTCATAAATAATGGAGCAACTGCTAACATAATTCCAACAGGCTTTTAGCATCGCTACGAGTGAGAAAGTCTCATCATAGTCAACTCTTTGAACTTGTTGGAAACATCTTTGCGACAAGTCGAGGTTTTTCTTAATGGTGACTTTTCACCATCATCGTATTTCTTCCTTTTAAAGATCCATCGGTACTTAATAGTCTTACGACCATCAAGTAGTTCTTCCAAAGTCTACACTTTGTTTTCATACATGAATCCTCTCTCCATAGCTCGTAGGTTCATTGTTGTT
Organism: Hordeum vulgare subsp. vulgare; assembly: GCF_904849725.1. Taxonomy (NCBI): domain Eukaryota; kingdom Viridiplantae; phylum Streptophyta; class Magnoliopsida; order Poales; family Poaceae; genus Hordeum; species Hordeum vulgare. The sequence goes on along the minus strand of NC_058520.1, from coordinate 199,259,043 downwards.
CAACAACATGACATCCAAGACAGGGTTACCGTATCACTCTATAGCAATAGGCGACCTTGTCGACCTACGAGACTTGTAGTAACTTGATTCGAAGCTTAATAATCATTATCATCAGTTTCCACTTAAACTGGCGTAGGCGCCACAGGAACAACTTCCTGCGCCCTGCTACACACTGGCTGAAGTGACGGTTCAATAACCTCATCAAGTTCCACCACCCACCCACTCAATTCTTTCGAGAAAAACTTTTCCTCGAGAAAGGACCCGTTTCTAGAAACAAACACTTTGCTTCCGGATTTGAGATAGGAGGTATACCCAACTATTTTGGGTGTCCTATGAAGATGCATTTATCCGCTTTGGGTTCGAGCATATCACGCTGAAACTTTTCCACATAAGCATCGCAGCCCCAAACTTTTAAGAAAGGACACCTTAGCTTTCTCCAAACCATAGTTCATACGGTGTCATCTCAACAGAAATACGTGGTGCCCTATTTAAAGTGAATGCGGTTGTCTCTAATGCATAACCCATAAATGACAGTGGTAATTCGATAAGAGACATCATAGTATGCACCATATCAAATAGGGCGCGGCTATAACGTTCGGACACACCATCACACTGTGGTGTTCTAGGTGGCTTGAGATGTGAAACAATTTTCACATTTGTCTTAATTGTGTACCGAACTCGCAATTAAGATATTCGTCTATATGATCATATCGTAGAGATGTTACCCTCTTGTCACGATGATCTTCAATTTCACTCTGAAACTACTTGAACCTTTCAATAATTCAGACGTGTGTTTCATCCAGCAAATACACTAGTATCTACTCAAATCAAGTGTGAAGTGAGAACATAACGATATCCATTGCGTGCCTGAGCACTCATTGGACCGCATACATCCAAATGTATTATTTCCAATAAGTTACTTTCTAGTTCCATCTCACTGAAAAACGAGGCCTTCAGTCATCTTGCCCATGTTGTATGATTTGCATGTCTCAAGTGATTCAAAATCAAGTGAGTCCAAACGATCCATCTGCATGGAGTTTCTTCATGCGTTTATACCAATAGGCTTGGTTTGCACATCTCAAACGTTTCAAAAATGAGTGAGTACCAAGATCCATCTGCATGGAGCTTCCACATGCATTTTATACCAACATGACTCAAGCGGCAGTGCCACAAGTAAGTGCTACTATCATTACTACTTTGTATCTTTTGGCATTAATATTATGAACATGTGTATCACTATAATCGAGATTCAATAAACCACTGAAGTTATTTATTCAAGCAAATAGAATAACCATTATTCTCTTTAAATGAATAATCATATTGCAATATACACGATCTAATCATGTTCATGCTCAACGCAAACACCAAATAAGAATTATTTAGTTTTAACACTTGTCACACCCTGTTTTTGCTATCACCTGTCTGTGTTGTAAAATTCTGAGCTTGTTCAATTTTTGCAAAACTAATGTTGTGAGTGCCATGATTGACATTGTATGCTTGTATGCTTGATCATGTCAGGTTTTAAAACCCTAAATTATTTTTTGGTATTTTACTGATTTCCAAAAACCTTTGATAACCAAAGCAAAACCACCTTGAGTTGCACTACATGTCCTTGATAGCAAGCAGTGCTACTAGTCATATTTGGTAATCTGATTTTTACCTATTCTTATATTTCAAAACCACAAAAATAATTATTTTTGTGAGTATTTTCCTAATCAAATAACCTGTCCATTTGTCAGGTCAGAATTGGTATTTCAACATGGAAAAATACTTTTCTGCTATGGAAAAATCTAATTAAATTTAGAGATGATCAGAAGGACATATATTTTCCATACATAAGATTTTAAACCCCATTTTATATTATATTTATTGATTAAACTATAAAAGCTATTTCTGTCTGTTTTGGCATTTTGAAATATTTCCAAAGGAAATATTATTAATAAATTCCTAGAAAATTAGAGTGATGTCCCTAGGCCATGCATGGAGTCCACATAAAGTTTCACCATGATCAAAGGTGGATAAGGACCCCAAATACCCCAAAAACCCTGTCTGTCCAGAATCAAGTTAGAGAAACTCTACATAGGAAGGTTTGTCTAATGAGGCTAAAACTTTATAGGAGTGCCTAATACCTCAAATGAGGGTTCTACACCAAAAATGAGATTTTAAACTCCACATAGGAAGGTTTGTGGGACTTAGTTTGCCCTCACTCCCTTTGGAAGGAACAAATCTGGTCATATTGGAGTTATTTCAAGTTTACAAAGCTAAACATGTCCATTGGAGCTCAAATTTGGTGGAACTCCATGGTTTATCACCAAAACCAAACCTGTTAAGTCTCAGCACCAATGGTGGGGTGCAACCCCTTGTGCCCCCTATCGAACACCTTTTGACAGATAGGAAAAAGCCACCTTAGCCACAGCTAAACCAAACTCCTTTGCTTCAAACTCTTAGATTAAGCAGCCATCACCTGTATCTAACCCCAGTCAACTGGCCCCTCACCGGTTCAAAGTGGAAATGCCAAAAACCCCAATTTAGACCTCAGTTCATGACTGACAGCACTAGTATTTCTTGCCTCCTTTAACCAGCCGAAACTCCCACTAAAACCAAATGGCTAGCCACACGTCCAAAGTTCCTCAGAGCGCACCAGCATGCCGTGATATGCCAAAACTGCGCTCTGGGCAGGCTACAGGGAGTCACTGAGGTGGGGGCGACGCCCTCGGCCAGTTCCAGCCTCCACCGAGATGTCGAACCTCCTCCGCCACAGCCCCTCTGCCTCGGGCAAGCCTCAGGGCCCATCCTCGCTCGCGCTAGAGCTCAAGCGACGCGTGCCCGCGCACTCCAGATTCGGCCAAGCTTGCGCAGCCATGAATGCACGGCTCTCCTCTCCCTCTCCCTACAGCAGACGGTTCGGGCAGTCCAATACCACGTCCTGAGACCATGGTTTCAACCCCAACGTCTCTCTGCACCCCCATGCGTGCCACGGTGAGTCACCGGCCCTCGCGAGTCTGCTCACCGTCGCGGGCCTATAAATAGCCCTCCCCCTCGCTCCAGCACACCTAAGATAGCTTCGCCGCATCCACTAGCACCTCCCTAGCCACCCCAGCAAACCAGCACAGCCCCGGTGCTCGAGATCGACCGAGGCCCCTCCGCCTCGGAGCTCCGATCGATCTATGGCTACACGACGGATCTTGCGCCCCTCGACCCACCAAACTGACCCCCTTGAGTCCAGGAAGCTTTCCCCCAACTCGCCCGAGCTTTTCTGTGTCTCTAGCCACCCCCTCGACCACTTCCAGAAACCCCTCCGCCACGGCCTCCTCGTCGTCGGCGAACCCGTGCCTCCCCGTCGTTGTTTCGACCACCAGCAGTTAGGCGACGGTCTAGCGAACCCATTCCCGTGCTCATTGGAGCTTGAGCTCATCGGTAACCACGTCGGCGTTCTCCTCCTGCTCTCTGGCTGGAGGTAGGAGACGACCCCGACAGGTGTGCCCCACCTGTCGGTGGCCCAGCCTCCTCCCCCGCGCTGGCCTCGGCCACTGACCGCACGGCCCCGCGTGTCAGGTTCAAACCTGACGGCGCGCGCGCCTGGGCAGGTCGTCGGCTGGGCCTGTGTTTTTGTTTTATTTTTAAACCTGGATTTCTAAGATTTTTATAAAAAGATTTAACCAGTGTAAAAATATAATTCTTCCACTATTATTCTTCTAAAAATGTGTAGTCTTTAATGATATGCTTAGATGAATTTTCCCAGCAACTATTCTATTTTATAATATTAAAAGGGCTAAAATCGAATAGTTTTGCTTCTGCTTGGTTGTTTTCAAAAATATTTCTTGAGGGAAAACTAAGGCAAATATTTTTTAAATGATATCTTAGATTTATCAGTAATAGGGAACATTTTTAAAATGACTTCGTGGATTGTTTCTGTGTGAGCTATTCCTTATTATTGTTTTATCGACGATAGAAAACCCGTGTGACAAGGGAATCGGAGCGGAAGACCTCGAAGACCCCGGATACTTAGCTGACCAAGGCAAGCAGCCCTTTGATCATGACTGAGCAGATGATTACTTTGCGTGTTATTATAGCAAGTGTTCCCGTGGCATATGATCATAAGTGCCGGTAATCATTTGACGTGATTTACCGAAGGCTCCCCCCGAACACATGGATTGAGCTTGACTCTACCCCTTAGGGTCATGCTAGTACCATGTTGACAAGTAAAGATATCACTAGTATTATCACGAGCATGATGTTGTCACAAAGCAAGAGTTTATGAAAACCCCGTCGGGTGCCACTAATGCCCGAGGGTGATGATGAGTTAGGTGGTCACTTTTGGTGAAGTGATGCACCCGGTATTTGTGTGAGTAAGGTTTCAGAAATGGGATTCGATTTATGATGTCTCGACCATCCCAACCTTACCAGTACGACCATGTTACCCCTTACGGGACGGGGCTATGTTAATTACTCTGGTTGGTTCTAGCAAAGAGCCACATTACTAGTGGCGAGAGTGATATGTGGTCACCCTCGTGATGGGGTCGTGCCGGGTAGGGCGACTATGCCATTTTTATGAGTTCCAGGCACACCGTTGGTCCCCGCATGGTTGGTACTGTCCAGAGTTGGAGCTCGTAAGACGTACAACATCTGGGCTGGGTACCAATCGAGTGGACCTCTTTGTCTAGTATCGTCAGGGGAAAGGCATTGATCAGGAACTTACCTCGGGTATGTGATATACCGCGAGTCGTGGAAGAGACGGAAGTTTCCCGGATCTCGTGGGTCCAGCGTACTACCTCTGCAGAGTGTAACCTATTCGAATAGCCGTGTCCACGGTCAAGGACAGTTGGGTAATCCTGCATAAACTACGTCCTGATATTTCCGCATAAACCAAGTGTGTGTGTGTGGTGTTGAAGAAGGTGTTGTTATGGAAGTAATAATATGACCAAGTTCCGTGACTTGGCATATAGGTCGAACCCAGATGGTTCAGCTCTCGGCAGATATATTGATATTTGTAACCTGTTCTTCAAGAGTAATTCTTTAACTTGATGCATATTCATGATCATTCCACCCCAATGAGATATACTAGAAATGCATGATATTGTTATCCTTGACTTTCATTGTTCATATCATGGGCTGTTTGCGAGTACATTCAAAGTACTCATTGGCTTGCCACTGGTTATGTTATTGACCAGACATGGAAGGACCAGAGTTTGGAGATGAGTATGTCTTCGGCTACACCCCTGCAAACTAGGACGCTTCCGAGTCAGAATGCATGTCGGTGTAGGCTTGATGGCATGGGCACCCGCTTAGCCACTTTGTTTTCCGCTATTAGTGTACTCGTGTGAAATGGCCTTAGGCCCTGTGTTGTGAACTTGACCCTTCGGTCACGTGTTGTAATAATAATCGGTACTCGGATGTAAGACTCTTTATTCAGTATCTGTGTTCGGTGAGCATTGATCTCTGGGATCACTGAGCACGACGATTCTCGACTGGTATCACTGCCATCCTGACTATAGGAAGCCTTAGGTAGCATGGGCGATAGCCGGACAACTAGTGTACATACATTGACCCGAGAACCGCACCCACTATATATTTCTAACCCTCTCCTCTACACCTTGTAGATGGCTGCCGTACCCGAGACACTTCTGGAAACGGCCTTCCCTCCCCTTTTGAGTGATAGCCTCAAGAAGTGTCAAGTGCGTCGCACGCCCGTCTTTCTCTACAACGAACACTGGGTCAACGCCGACACCAAGGAGTATCACGTGGACGTGATAGTGAAGGCTAATGACTCCCCAGCTAGTTGATTCTTTGAAGGGCCACAAATGGAGGATCTGATGTTGGCCGTGGAGACTGCAGCACGAGAGGCGCTCGTGCGACTCCGCGACATCCTTCCTGAGATGGCAAACGAACCTGCTACTCGTCACTTACATTTTTTTAAGGATAAGATAGACGGAAGCTAGACACTCAACCCCTCATCTGAGGACGGGATGCCATTAAGGTTTCAGACCTACTTCAACCTCTCCTCAGACACCTTGACACATCTTTTGATCAAGGAGTCAAATAGGATTCGCCAAGAGCTGCACCAAGTTAAGGACCTACTTCATATGGAGAAGATGAAGAACATCAAGGTGAAGAAAGAAGGAGCACCTCTGATATCACCTGGCTTTGCTTTCCGAGGAGGAATACCCCCGCTTCAGGCTGTTCCTCTTCAGACTCGATGCTTAACGGCAGAAGAGTACACAGAGCTTTTCGCTACCTCACCAACCAAGATACATAGAGATGGTTTACTTCCGTCCCCTACCCCTTCGAGGAAGGGAAGCACTAATGAAGATGAAGACAGAGATGAAGACAAAGACGAAGATCCCAAAGATCCGGCTTATGAGACCGCGTAGTCGATTGCGTAGCAGCGTAGGATGTACCAAAGATAGGAGTTCTTGTATCAGGATTTTATGACCCGGATGTTGCGTGAACCTGTTGGATGCAAGTCCCATTCTGCCTTGAGCGGCTTGTGAGCGACTGCAACGCTTGCTTTAAATTAATGCAGTAGTTCTTTCAAAAATCATTGTCATAAAACCTTCCACACTAGCACACACCAGACCCCCCCCCCTTTACTAGAACGTCATCCCTTTGAGTGCTACCGATTTAGCAGAATTTGACCTGTCTACTCCCCTGACAAGATGGTGAATGCAACTCGCAACCGCACTTTCGGCAACCCCGGCTCTGCCTCTTCAGGACAGCAGCAGGGAACCGGAGGGGAAGCTCAAGCTGGAGATCACCATGTGCAGCAAGACGATGTACCTCTGTCGCCGCCTCCCCGTACATGCTTGACGATGGCTCAGTTACTTCAAGCTCTTCGGGAGGTGTTGGGAATATTGCTTATTAAGTGACCCGCCCAATATGGGCCGGGTTACTAGTAAGGCGATTCATCCTTTAGGGCTAGTTGGGCCTCAGCCTGGGCGGTTCAAGGTCGCAGGATGGTTATGATTTATGGAAGGTCTCTGGGTTTTGCAAGACGGCGACTCAGAGACCGCGGTGGTCACGATTTGTAAAGAGGAAGGGACTCTTGTAAACCCTAAAGCCTCGACCTCTATATAAAGGCGAGTTTGAAGGGGGATACATAGGTTAGAAATCATCGAGTGCTAGGTAAGGCGAGTTACGCCTTTCTTGTAATCAAATCCACATCAATACATGCCAAGCAGGACGTAGGCTATTACCTCCACGCGAGGGGCCGAACCTGGGTAACCCGCCGCGTTCCTCCTGTTCAACCCCTTTGAGTCGCCACCAAAGTGCGATGGTTCCCATACTAAGTCCTTTCACGAGGACATCTGCCATGACAAAATCACGACAGTTGGCGCCCACCGTGGGGCCTACACACGGTGGAGTTGAGTTCTCAAAGGGAGCCCTACCAGGGTTTCGGAGTTATGCGACGGCGCTCATGACTTGGAGCCGACGCGGCATAGCCTACATCGACAACCAATGATGGGGACCTGAAGCGAATTCTCTCGAATCAGGCTACAGGGTCCCCTTCGGCAAGATCAACGTCTTCATCGGCATGATCGGGTCATCTGTTCCTGAGCCGGACATCTCCTCCGACATCGTCGAGCCGGCCAGGTACGTTCATCCAGTCATAACACGGAAGGCGACCTGCCCGGTCTTTGTGGGGTTCACACAGGGGTCGGAGGAGCCAGAGCACGCGGCGGCTCAGGAGGTCACCCCCGTCAACTCTGACGACGAATCATCCATGGGTGATTCGGATTCCATCCAGTCCCTCCACGGAGACGGTCTCGAAGGCTTGTCATTGGCCATGGATCCGGAAATCCTCGATCGAACCCGCCGCCAGATCGCCATCTACATGGCCGGGGCGACTCAACTCGCACAGAACCCCGCCGGAGGCAATGGAACCGGCGGGACATCCAGGAGTGCGTCAACAGTCCTGGTGGATTTAGCGGCGGAAATCACGATACTAATGTCAACCCCCCTCACGCCAGAGAACCAAGAAGAGAACCAAGAAGAGACAAGCTGAGAGAGGCGGTGGCAAAATCCCATCAGGATGCTGAGACGGAGTCCGCCAGGATGGAAACTCGAGAAGCCCAGATTACGGCCCAAAGGATGCGATTGAACACCGACAACTGGCGGCTTGAAAGACAGTAGCGCGCGTCCGACGCCGTCCATCAGCGGAGACACCAGGGTCGCCTGCCCCATGATCTCAATCTGACTCGCCTGTTCGACACACCCCAAACACCCGGGATGGGAGCCGCCCCAGCAGGAGGACCGGGCCCCCCTCCTAACCCGCCGATTCGGCCGACCGAAGGTCAAATTCCTCGTTTCCGTACCCCTCGAGGCCACTTCTCTAACCCGGTGGATAACGTGCTTGCCGCAACTCGCCATCTGGAGTCTCTTCCGATCCACGGCAACACCCCAGCTGAGATCGAAGCAAGGAACGCCATCGAGATGTTGAAAACGGCGGTGGTCCAAAACGCGCAGTTCTCGCACAGCCCTGAGGGATTGCACTCCACCCCCCAGGCGAGCTATACCAGGAGTGGGCCGGAGGATCAGCCAGCCGTAAACAGTGCCCCGCGACACTTCCCGCAGGACAACCCGCCCGAGCGGAACCCGCCGGGCAGAGGTCCACCCAACATTCAAGAGGCTCAGACTCCTCCCGCGGGGACCGGAGGGCGAGTTGGGGTGCCCTGCTTGTCCCTAGCCCTTCGAAACGAAAGAATGCCCAAGGATTTCAAAGGACCAAGAAAGGTGCCTAATTACACAACAGATCTTGAACCAACATCTTGGATCGAGGGCTATGAGATCGCCATGGACATGCTCGACGTAAACGAGGCGGTTTGCGCCAGATATTTCACCATGATGCTCGAGGGATCGGCGCGCACTTGGTTGAAAAACTTACCCCCCAATTCTATCCAGTCCTGGGCCGAGCTGAAGGAGCGTTTCATCAAAAACTTTCGGGGAACCTGTAAACGGCCGATGACGATCGTCGACTTGCAACACTGCGTACAACGCCCGGATGAGTCGGCGCACCATTGGTCGCGGCGAGTCGCGGAAATTATCCATTCATCGGATGGCATCACGGCAGCGCAAGCTGTGCTTATCCTCGAGTACAACTGCCACTACGAGCCGCTGGTCCAGAAATTGGGGCGACTCAAACGGAATGTTCAGGATATGGGCGAGCTGATGGATACCCTCACTAGGTACGCCGAGGCCAATGATACCAAGGATCCCGGCGAGGATGGTAAGGGTAACTCACCCAAGAAGGGCGATTCAACCAAAAACCACACCCGCCTCCAAGGCCGCAACCGTCACAACCAGGGGACCAACGGCAAGCGTAGGCCACATGAGGAGCCCTCGGATCTGGTTGCCAACACCAACGCCAATGACGGCAAAAAGAAGAATCGAGGCTTCAGTGGGAAAAGACCGCATAATTACGAAGAGCTACTCAATGGCCCTTGCCCGCACCACGCCACGGCCGACGGCCCGGCGGGCCACTCTTGGGAGAACTGCTTCGTGATGCGAGAATTTCGGGCCGAGGCAATCAAGAAGAGCCAAAGCGAAGATCCGAACCGTCGCCAGGACCAACTCGCCGCGCCCAACCAAAGGCACAACCCCTTCGGCGGTTTTCCCGAACAAGAGGCACAGGGGGGCCCGCAGCCAGGCGGCGGCCTGTACCCGGTGCACCACCAACGGCGGTACAACCTGCCGGGAGTTGTCCAGCAGCCGCCCCCACAGGGTGCTCCGCAGGACCAGGATGACCACGGGGGCTTCCGCAACAATCCTAAACAGCTAAGTAATGGGCAGTACCATGTTTTCACCACTAATGCTTGCAGGCGTGATAAAAAGGTAAATCACCGGGCGTACAGCGTAACTGAGCCGGCAGTTCCCAGATATCTCCACTGGTCCGAACGGACCATAACATGGAGCAGAGAGGATCAGCCGCCGAGAATAGATAACCCGGGCGACCTGGCGTTAGTCGTGGCTCCCCAAGTGGGGGGCTACACTCTATCGAAAGTACTAATGGATGGCGGCAGCAGCATTAATATCCTATACTTCGACACCTTCCGGAGGATGAATCTATTAGAGAAAGACTTGATTCCTTCAACCACGGTCTTCCACGGCATCGTCCCGGGCAAATCGGCTTATCCCATAGGCCGGGTCAGGCTCTCAGTAGCGTTTGGAACTGCGCAGAATTACAGGTCGGAGTCTCTGGTCTTCGAGGTGGTCAAACTAAAAAGCCCGTACCATGCGTTGTTTGGGCGACCGGCTTACGCTCGCTTCATGGCCCGCCCGTGCTACGTCTACCTCAAGCTCAAAATGCCTGGTCCTAAAGGGCCCATCACGCTTGACAGAGATAGAAGAATCGCAAAGGAGTGTGAGGAAGGAGACGCGACTTATGCGGAAGTCGCCTGCGCGGCGGAAGAGCTCAAAAACCATCGGGCCAATGTTGACCCGGCAGACATGTCACCGCTCAAGAAGCCGACTACAGATTCCGAGTCACCCCTCAAGTTCAAACCAACGGATGACACGAAGACAGTCTACTTCGTCCCTGGCGATTCATCCAAGCAGTTTACCATTGGAACGGGTCTGGACCCCAAATAGGAAAGCGCGCTCATCGAATTCATCCGTGAGAATCGGGACATCTTCGCATGGAAGCCCTCTGACATGCCGGGTGTACCGAGAGAATTCGCTGAGCACCATCTTACTATTGACCCAAAATGTAAACCTGTCCAACAATACCTTCGCAGGTTTAACGAGGAGCGACGGAAGGCGATTGGAGAGGAAGTCGCCCGTCTTTTAGCCGCTGGCTTCATCGTGGAAGTCTTTCACCCCAAATGGCTAGCTAACCCGGTGTTAGTACTCAAGAAGCATGGCACGTTCCGTATGTGTATTGACTATACGGACCTCAACAGAGCTTGTCCCAAGGATCCTTTCGCTCTTCCCCGCATCGACCAAATCATTGACTCGGTGGCGGGATGCGAACGATTGTGCTTTTTGGACGCCTATTCAGGTTATCATCAGATCAAAATGGCTGTGGAAGATCAGGAGAAGATCGCCTTCATAACCCCCTTCGGGGCCTTTTGCTATGTGTCCATGCCGTTCGGGCTCAACAGCGCAGGGGCGACTTACTAACGCTGCATCCAGAATTGTCTTCATAACCAAATTGGCCGCAACGTCCATGCCTATGTTGACGACATTGTGATCAAGACCCGCCGGGAGGAGACACTTCTGGAAGACCTTAAGGAAACCTTTGATAATTTACGGGTATATGAGATGAAGCTAAATCCTACCAAGTGCGTTTTCGGCGTACCTGCGGGAAAACTACTAGGTTTCTTGGTATCGGAGCGCGGCATCGAGGCTAACCCGGACAAAATTGAAGCGGTTACTTCCCTCGGCAAGCCGACGAATGTTAATCAAGTTCAGCGATTGGCGGGTCGCATTGCGGCTCTCAGTCGTTTCGTGAGCCGCTTCGGAGAAAAGGCGATTCCTCTTTATCAATTGTTGAGAAAGTCCAACCGATTCGTATGGACAGAGGAGGCTGACGAGGCATTTCAGGCCTTGAAACATCAATTGGTTAACCCGCCGGTCCTGGTGGCCCCGACTGAAAAGGAGCCCATGCTCCTGTATATCGCCGTGAATTCCAAAGCGGTCAGCGTGGCTGTGGTCGTCGAAAGAAAGGAGGAAGGAAAGGAATATCCGGTGCAATGCCCGGTGTACTTTATCAGTGAGGTGTTAACTCTTTCCAAGCAGCGATACCCACATTGGCAGAAACTGGTCTATGGGGTGTTCATGGCGAGTCGAAAGCTTAAACATTATTTCCAGGAACACCCGATCACCGTGGTCAGTTCCGCGCCCCTCGGTGACGTCATCCAAAACCGCGAGGCAACAGGGCGAATCGCCAAATGGGCAATAGAACTTGGGTCGCATCACATACAATATACCCCCCGCACGGCCATCAAGTCCGAGGCACTAGTTGATTTCGTCAACGATTGGACGGAGCTTCAGGCTCCGGAAGATCGGCCTCACCTTACCTATTGGACTATTTATTTTGATGGATCCAGGCAGTTGCAGGGCTCGGGGGCGGGTGTGGTGTTGATATCCCCTCAAGGAGATAAGTTCTGCTACGTTCTCTGGCTCATGTTCCCTTGCACAAATAATGCGGCAGAATATGAAGCTCTGCTTCACGGTTTGCGACTGGCAAAAGAGATGAACCTAACTCGAGTCAGATGCTTTGGGGATTCAGATTTGGTGGCGCAACAGGTTTCGGCACCTGGGACTCTCGAGATCCTATGATGGCGGCTTACAGGCGAGCTCTATCTGACGTGGCGGGCTATTTTCATGGGTACCAGGTTGATCATGTTGATCGACGACTCAACGAAGCAGCTGATGCCCTCTCGCGACTCGGCTCACAGAGAAAACCGGTCCCGCCTAATGTTTTCTTGGATGTCTTGCATAAACCGTCTGTGACTGTACCCACGGAGGAGGAATTGGCGATACCAGATCACGAGTCTCAGCTTGTGGCGGCTCTCCATGTAACTCTGGATTGGGCTCTTCCTTATCTGGCTTATCTCGCTCGTGGCGAGTTACCCACTGACGAAGTTTTGGCTTGCCAGATTGTTCGGCGTAGCAAGTCCATGGTCATCATTAATGGCGAGCTATATAAACGAAGTGCTTCAGGGGTCTTTCAGCGGTGCGTTTCTTTCGAGGAAGGATGCATAATCCTAAATGACATCCATTCTGGACACTGCGGGCATCACGCCGGGTCACGTTATTTGGTATCAAAAGCCTTTCGACATGGTTTCTTCTGGTTGACGGCTCACGCAGATGCAGAAGATATAGTATGGCGGTGTGAGGGGTGCCAACGATATGGGAGACAAGCTCATGTGCCGGCTCACGAATTGAGGATGATTCCCATTACTTGGCCTTTCGCGGTCTGGGGGCTGGACATGGTCGGTCCCTTTAAGATGTCCTCCAGCAAGAAAACTCACTTATTGGTGGCGGTTGATAAGTTCACTAAATGGATTGAGGCGGAACCTGTTGGGGCTTGCGATGCGGAGACTGCGGTCAAATTTCTGAAAAAGCTGATTTTCCGTTTTGGATATCCACAGAGTATTATCACGGACAATGGTACTAACTTGTCCCAAGGAGCGATGCTGGATTTCTGTCGCCGTGAACATATCTGGCTTGATATCTCTGCAGTTGCTCACCCGCAGTCAAACGGGCAAGCAGAGCGGGCGAATCAGGAAGTCCTACGAGGGATTAAACCTCGCCTCATGGTTCCCCTGGAAAGAACTCCAGGGTGTTGGGTTGAGGAACTACCTTCGGTATTATGGAGCATCCGGACCACCCCGAATCGATCCACGGGGTTCACCCCTTTCTTTTTGGTCTATGGAGCAGAAGCTGTCCTTCCTACCGACATAAGACATGATTCTCTTAGAGTCGCCGCATATGTGGATCAAGATAATGAGTTGGCGCGTCAGGATTCCTTGGATGCCTTGGGAGAGGCGCGTGACTTAGCGGCGGCTCGTTCAGCTATCTATCAGCAAGATCTGCGGAGTTATCATAATCGCCGGGTTAAGAGTCGGGCTTTCCAGGAGGGCGACTTGGTACTTCGTCTGATACAAGATCGGGTAGGCACGCACAAGCTCTCGCCCCCTTGGGAAGGGCCTTTCGTCGTCAGCAAGAACCTCCGCAATGGCTCTTACTACTTGATGGATCTTCGGCCTGATCAACCGACTACGGGGGCTGAGTCAACTCGCCCTTGGAATATTGCCCATTTGCGGCCTTACTACACTTGAGTTCTTAAAAACTCCATGCTTTGTAAGTTTTTCAGTTTCATTATGAAGTAATAAAATGTTCCCCGACTTGGGGGCTTCTTCCTTAAAAAGAGCAATTTGTGTCATCTTGTTGCGACCTTATGAGCCGACAGAACATGCATTTAGGGTGGGTGCACGAGCTTTCTGACTCGCCTCCCCCTGTCGCGACCGTATGAGCCGACGAAACCTGCATTTAGGGTGGGTGCACGAGCTCTCTGACTCGCCTCCCCCTGTCTCGACCGTATGAGCCGACGAAACCTGCATTTAGGGTGGGTGCACGAGCTTTCTGACTCGCCTCCCCTGTCGCGACCGTATGAGCCGACGAAACCTGCATTTAGGGTGGGTGCACGACATTTCTGACTCGCCTCCCCCTGTCGCGACCGTATGAGCCAACGAAACCTGCATTTAGGGTGGGTGCACGAGCTTTCTGACTCGCCTCCCCTGTCACGACCGTATGAGCCGACGAAACCTGCATTTAGGGTGGGTGCACGAGCTTTCTGACTCGCCTCCCCCTGTTGCAACCGTATGAGCCGACGAAACCTGCATTTAGGGTGGGTGCACGAGCTTTCTGACTCGCCTCCCCCTGTCGCGACCGTATGAGCCGACGAAACCTGCATTTAGGGTGGGTGCACGAGCTTTCTGACTCGCCTCTCCCTGTCGCGACCGTATGAGCCGACGAAACCTGCATTTAGGGCGGGTGCACGAGCTTTCTGACTCGCCTCCCCCTGTCGCGACCGTATGAGCCGACGAAACCTGCATTTAGGGTGGGTGCACGAGCTTTCTGACTCGCCTCCCCCTGTCGCGACCGTATGAGCCGACAGAATTACTCGTGTTATGATTTGATCTTGGAGATTTTTATCCTTACTGCATATTCGTTGAAACTATTTGTAGTTCTTTTGTTTTCACAGATAATGTGTTCAAGGTTTCATCCATGGCGGATTAAGCATTGCAGGAGATTCTTATAAGGATTAACAAAATATTTCAAACCGCCTCAAAAGTGGTATAAGGGTTTTTCTTGCAGAAGATGTCATCGAAAGATAGTACTGACTATTACATGGCTCTTGGGCCAAATTCAAGAAAAGTCTACTCCGCTAAGTCCTGGCGTGAGCTCTGACCAGCTTCGATTTGTAAATCGCCCAAGACCCAATTGCACCTGGACAAAGAGGCAAAATCGTCTTCATTGGTCAAGATTGATGCCAGGTCTGTTTCCCAGTCGAAGGGATTCTTGGGTCGCCGAGGAATTAGGTTGGTCACCACGAAGGTTGGCGGGTTGATTTTCTTATTCTTACCGTCATAAGCCGCCTGATACTTCGTTAAATCAAGACTGGCGGTGAGTTGAGTTGCAGCCAACCGAGAATCCTTGACAACTTTCTGGTAATCCTCTTCCACGAATTCCGAGCCATCGTCTTTGAGCTGAGGGAAGCCGGCGGCCACTTCTTCCAAATTAATCTCCGGAGCATACGCTAAGCAGCGACTCAGGGCCATCAGGATGCCTTTCCGGGCGGCTGACCGAGTTAACTCGCCAATTTGGGGAGGAAGTGTGGACAGACATCCAAGTACTTTCTTGATGGAAGTAATCGGCTCTTTTGCGCCCATTACAACTTTGACGGTCAACACACTGCCTGTGTACAGTTGCTCTGTCAGTGTATAGATCGCCTTCAGCATCAACACACAGTCTTCTTGCAGGTTTGTGACTCTTGGACCTGGAATTTTATAAACCGGTAACTTAACGTCAGAAATTTGGCCCAAAGGAGGGGATAAGGTTGGAGATTTAGGTAAGGCTTACCGAAGATGGCTTGCGTCATGTTAGTGATATGACGCTTTAAGCCGGACAACTCCTGTTGGACAGTCGCCAGCTTTGCTTCAGCTTTCTCTGCTCTCTTCAAAGCCGCGTTTTGGTCGGCTTGAGTTTTTTCTAACTCGGCTTTGAGCTTTTCCAGTTCAACCAGAGCCAATTTGTATTTATCTTCCGACTGAGTTCGGGCATCTTGTTGATCAGCCAAATTTTTCCTTAAGTCGCCCAGCGCTAATTCGGTCTGGGCAAATTTTTCCTATTCTAAAAAAAAGAGTTTAAAACAAAGACAAGTCTCAGAATTATTGCAAGGCAATACCCCTGACACTTGGGGGCTAATGTATAATTTCTCAAGGGAAATTATACAGAAATCGAGACTCGGCTCATCATTTTACTGATGACCCGGCCCTTGGGGGTTACTGGTCGCGAAGCTTTTTAAAGACCCGGCTCATCTTTTACTGATGACCCGGCCCTTGGGGGTTACTGGGAATAATATAGAGTATAAAGTGTACCTTATGTTTGTCGTTTAACATCTTCAGCAGATTCTTCTCCATCTCATAGCTCGCTTCCAGGCGACTTGCGAAGCCAGAACAGAGTTCTTTAAACTCCAGATTTGCATAGTCGGAAAGCTTCGCCTTGGAGAGCCCAGACTCGGGGATTGCTTGAGAGGAGGATGCTACGTGTTTGGACAGAACTGTCGCTGCCGGCTTGGAAAAGCCAGAACCAGTAATGACTACAGCATCTGGGTCATCCGCTGTTGCCAATATGTTTGGCGATCCAGGGGCGTCCGCTTTTCCTTTCGGCGACTCAGGAAAATCCACTTGAATTGCCGGCTCAGCGTGACCCGGATCCTCTTGAGTCGGAGTTGATTTCCTTGGAAGTTCGGAAGTTGTGTCAGGGATTGATCCACTGGTTTTCCTTTTTTTGGCTTGTGCCCTAACCAAAGGAGATAAACGTGTTAAGGAATTGAAAAAGATCATTATTCTCAAAAAGTCAAGGCCAAAGACTTACCCCGGAACTCGAATCATTGGTGGAAGTGTTGACATTGCTGAGTCGCCGGAAGAAGGGGGAGAATTCTGCAGGAATTATACATTAATAATGCAGGCGGGTTGCAGATGTAATCCAAAGCAGCAAGGACAATGGTTGTTCTTATATAAAAAAGGGGTACCTCGCTTGGTTTTCTTTTGTTTGTGGTTGGCAAGCCAGATATTAGATCGCCGGAGTGACTTCGTGTCTTCCGGTTTGAGGCGTGCTGTGTTCTCTTCAATAAGAAATTTGGGTCCAAATGGGCATCTGGATGTGAGAAGGGGACTTTCCCACATATTCGCCGGGCCGGCTTAGGCGGGGAAGGAGATGAATCGGAGGAAACAGAAATTACCTCGACGGAGTCCTCTTGGCTTTCGTTATCTTCATTCTGTTACAAGAAGAATGGGAGATATGAATAAGAGGTCAAAAGTAATAAGTGGCGAGTAAAAAGGGGACGGATTTGTACCTCTGAAAGTGCGTCGCCGGCTTGAGATTCGTCGACTTCAGATGGCTCGGCCGCAGCAGATTTACCTTTGCCCTTGTTTTTCTTGGAGGGCGGCTTAGCAGTCTTCATGGCTTGTTTTTTGGGTCTCCTAGACCAGAACTTGTCACCTTTCTGGAAAAGATATATGGCATGAAGTTATAATGACAATAAAATAGAAGGAATAAAAATCAAGGGCGGGTCAGCTTTGGTTACCTTGGGCGCCGGGTTGATCTTGCAGAAGGGCTTAAGGCCGATTTGGCCGCACTTTCCTGCGGGCTCGCCGGTCAGTTTTTTGATGATGGCGACGATGTCTGTCTCCATTAATGCTGTGTGAAAGTAGCATTGGGGATGGTCCAAAGTGCCGTCAAATTCACACATTAGACCATCTCGGCGGCTCAGAGGAAGAATCCGCCATTCGACCCAGCAGCGGATCAGGTCAACCCCGATAAGACCATTGTTCGTCAGGGATCTCAGTTCAGACAAAATTGGGATGAACTCCGACTCTTCTTCCTCGGTGAGCTTGTCGGGGAGTTTGAAGTTAACTGGAAGGCGGGTTGGCCTGTAGCCCAGAAGTTTGTTCTCACCAGCGGGGGACGTTTCTTTACAATAAAACCAAGATTCACCCCAGCCCTTGGGATGGCTAGGCATGGTGAGTGAAGGAAACGGACTGTCCGTACGACGCTGCACGTTGACACCGCCGAGTTCCAAACTGGGGCCATTGTGGAATTCCGTCTCGCGATTCAAATGGAAAAAGTGCCAGAATAGGGGAACGGAAGGCTCGATCCGCAGATAAGCTTCGCAAAGGACTTGGAACTGACTCAAGTTGCTTATGGAATTGGGTCCCAAATCCTGGAGTCGGACATTCATGAAGGTCAAAGCGTCCCTAAGAAATTTGGATCTGGGCGGCTTCAAGCCCCGTTCCAAGTGTTCCACAAAGACTACTATTTCCCCTTCTTTGGGGTTGGGGAGATCTTCTCCCAACCCGGTGCGCCATCCAATGACATCTTGAGGATCCAAACAGCCGGCTTTCACATCATTAGCTAGAACTACGTCATCAACTTTGGTAGGAAGCCAATCGCTCTTGAAAACGGCACCCATGCTACAAATAGGTAGAAGTATGGTATTACATGTCTCGAACATCTACTGTGTGAGTCAGGATCAGTTCATATTAACCCGCCAGACTAAGGGGCCGGGTTGGGTTGATGTGGCGACTTATCAAAGCAGGGCTATTTCCAAAGGCAATATTACTGTGGATAGTAAGGTCTACTCGTTCTGAAGCACTAAGGGGGGGACGAAGGTTACAAACAGTTTTTTACAAACAGTGAATGAGGAATGGATCTGCCGAACAGATATAGGACCTACGAATACGGCTGAGCATGAACAATATATTATCAGCTAATGCCCCTCGTTTGGAGAAGGTATTGTATTCAGAAAATTGCAAGAACAGCGAATGGTTAAAATTATTCGAAGCACTGGCTACCCTAGCGGCGCTCGGGCTCATGGATTCGAGGGAGATAAACGACTACGAGCGGAAAGCTTCAAAGCTACGGCCATGGCGAAGATACGAGAAAAGAATGAACCTACTCCTAAGAGGGGGAACGAGGACCTAACCTGATGCTCTCGGTCGAAGAAGACCGGCGGTGACGAAGATTGCCGGGGAAGCGTGGGGGTCCCGACGAACGAAGAGGCCTTCGGCGGAGGCGGAGCTCGGGGCGAACGGCGAGGTTGTCGGTGATGGTGCGATGGATAATAATGGCGGACGGATTGACCAAGGTGCGAAGCTCGACGACGGCGATGGCTTACGGGCGGCGCTGGAGCTCCTCGAACGGGGGCGAAGGTTGTGGCCGGCGGCGAAACCCTCGGGAAGCGGTGCGGTTTTCTGTTGCGATAATGGGGGGGACTGACGAGACTGGTAGGTGGCCAGTGTCAGCCCTGTCCCTTCCGCCTATTTATCAGGACGGGCGCTCGAATCGAGGCGCCGTGAGCGGGAACCGTTTGGGAATAAAAGATTCGCCATGATGACGTCCGAAAATTTTGGGATAATGATGCACTAAAAGATCCGTTGGGATTGTGTTAAATTTCCCGAAAATCGAGGGCTAAGGAAAGTGCTGACGGGAAATGCATTGGCGGCTCAAAGACTTTTTCCGGTACCAGTTGGCGAGTTAAAATTTCTGGCGTATGGAGGAACACAAAGGAGTGAATCACCTTCAACTAAAACAGAAGCATTGGCATGAAGATTCAAGTCAATTTGGGGCCTAATGTTGGGGATATTGCTTATTAAGTGACCCGCCCAATATGGGCCGGGTTACTAGTAAGGCGATTCATCCTTTAGGGCTAGTTGGGCCTCAGCCTGGGCGGTTCAAGGTCGCAGGATGGTTATGATTTATGGAAGGTCTCTGGGTTTTGCAAGACGGCGACTCAGAGACCGCGGTGGTCACGATTTGTAAAGAAGAAGGGACTCTTGTAAACCCTAAAGCCTCGACCTCTATATAAAGGCGAGTTTGAAGGGGGATAGATAGGTTAGAAATCATCGAGTGCTAGGTAAGGCGATTTATGCCTTTCTTGTAATCGAATCCACATCAATACACGCCAAGCAGGACGTAGGCTATTACCTCCACGCGAGGGGCCGAACCTGGGTAACCCGCCGCGTTCCTCCTGTTCAACCCCTTTGAGTCGCCACCAAAGTGCGATGGTGCCCATACTAAGTCCTTTCACGAGGACATCTGCCGTGACAAAACCACGACAGGAGGAGCGCCAAGCCAACAATGCCGCTATCCGGCAGCTGGCTCAAACTTTGGTGAACCACCCACCGCGGAACGGGAATGGCAACGGTCGCTCAACTCTCTCAGAGTTTATGCGGACTATGCCGCCCATAATCACGGAGACGACTGAGCCCTTGCATGCTGATGACTGGATCCACACTATCGAAGATCTTCTCGCGTTGGTCAAGTGCACTAACGACAACGAGAAAGTTCTATATGCAACCCACTGTCTCGGAGGCACAACCAGAGCCTGGTGGGATGGATTTCAGATCATCCGAGCCGGGCAAGTCATCACTTGGGCCGTTTTCAAGGATGGATTCCACGCCACTCACATTCCTCCGGGGATGATGACCATTAAGAAGCGGGAATTCCGAGCATTAAGGCAAGGCAGTGGATCAGTCAAGGAGTATTTGCAGAAGTTCAACCTTCTATCAAGGTATGCACCTGAAGATGTCAACAATGAGGCTGCCAAGGTGGAGCGCTTTATGCAAGGACTGCAGCAGTCACTCCAATATCAACTGCTTGATTGTGAATGTCGGACCTTTAGTGACCTGGTTAATAAGGCTCTTATGTTGGAAGACAAGCGTCGTGCGATGGACGACACCAGTAAGCGCAAGCTAATAAGTAGTGGAGGACCGATCAACTCAAAACCACGACCATGGTACTCAGCCCCAGCAAGACCCAACTATCAGCAGCAGCAGTACCAGCATCCAACATTTCACCAGAATTACCAACCTCAACAAGTCAGCTTCAAGCCAGCAAGCACTCCGCCAAAAAACGGTGGGGGCAAGACCAACCTTCCAGCGCTAGTTACCTGTTTCGTGTGTGGACAACCAGGGCACTATTCCAGGCAGTTCTCCAATAAGAAACCCGATGTTCCGCACCCCAATGCGCCAAATCTAGGCCAAGGAGCACCAGGCAGGAACCAAGCTCCCCGAAATTAGTAGTATCCCAGCAAGGGGCGGATTAATCATATTTCTGCGGAAGAGGCACAACAAGACCCGGACTGCATTCTGGGTATGTTCCTCGTCGACTCTACCCCAGCAACAGTATTGTTTGATTGTGGTGCTTCGCATTCCTGTGTTACGCAAAAGTTTGCGGAAAAGTGTGGACTAGAACCTACCTTGCTTCATGGGCATATGGCAATTCAAACTCCGGGAGCAGTTTTGAGGACCAAGCTAGGGTGTAGAAAGATTGGGATAGTTATCAATGGGACGAGCTTCTCAGCGGATCTCATTGTGCTTAAGTCGCAAAGCCTAGAAGTAATCCTCGGTATGGACTGGTTAGCCAAGCATCAGAGTATCTTGGACTGTGCTAACAGGTCCATTACCATGACAAGTGACCAAGGGGTCAAAGTCAACTATGACTCTAAGCCAGTACCTACTCGAGTGCCACGAGTTAACAGCCTATCAGAGGAAGGACTCGACTGAGTGCCAATAGTCTATGAGTACCCGGATGTCTTTCCTGATGAGCTACCAGGGATGCCTCCTGACCGAGACATCGAGTTCATCATCGAACTCATGCTCGGATCAAGGCCTATCTATAAGAAGCCTTACAGGATGGGATCTGAAGAGCTAGCGGAGTGGAAGAAGCAACTAGATGAGCAACGCAGGAAAGGGTTTATTCGTCCAAGTGCATCACCTTGGGGATCGCCTGTTCTCTTCGTGTCCAAGAAGGATGGGACAATCCGAATTTGTGTCGATTACCGTTCACTCAATGAGGTCACGATCAAGAACAAGTATCCACTCCCCAAGATTGAAGACTTGTTCGACCAGCTTAATGGAGCAAAGGTATTCTCCAAGATCGACCTCCGATCTGGATATTACCAAGTAATGATTCGACCCGAAGACATTCCTAAGACGACATTTGTGACCCGGTACGGTCTGTACGAATGCACTGTCATGTCCTTCGGATTGACGAATGCCCCAGCTTACTTCATGTACCTCATGAATAAGGTCTTCATGGAATATTTGGACAAGTTTGTCATCGTATCCATTGACGACATACTAATCTTTTCCAAGTCTGAAGAAGAGCATGAGCAACACTTGAGGATAGTTTTGGAAAAGCTTCGAGAGCACCAACTGTATGCTAAGTTCAGCAAATGCCAGTTTTGGCTGAACGAAGTTGGATTCCTAGGTCATACCATGACGACAAGTGGATTGGCAGTTGATCCATCTAAGATTACCACGGTAACCAACTCGGAATCGCCAATCGACGTGAAGGAAGTCAGGAGCTTTCTCGGACTCGCAGGGTACTACCGCAAGTTCGCAGAAGGATTCTCCCGCATCGCGCGACCTATGACTCAGCTCTTGAAGAAAGGCAAGAAGTTCGAATGGATGCCAGAATGTGAGGCAAGCTTCCAAGAGTTGAAGAAGAGGCTAACCACCGCCCCGGTATTGGCCACTCCAGATATCAGCAAGGAGTTCGTGATATATTGCGATGCCTGACGGACCGGGCTAGGTGGGGTTCTAATGCAGGATGGCAGGTTCGTGGCATACTTGTTGCGGCAACTGCGCCAGCATGAGGAAAAATTATGCCAGCCATGATCTCGAGTTGGCAGCAGTAGTGCATGCCCTGAAGACATGGCGACATTACCTTCTAGGGAAGCAATGTGAAATATACACCGACCACAAGAGTCCGAAGTATATTTTCACCCAAAGGGAATTGAATATGAGGCAACGGATATGGCTGGAGATAATCAAAGACTACGACCTCAACATTCAATATCACCTCGGTAAGGCAAATGTAGTGGCCGACGCCTTGAGTCGGAAGACTAGTGCTACTGGAAGAAATGACCTTCCAACGGCGCCAGAAATAGGTGTGTCGACGGCACTAGGAATCCTTCTGCTACGGCTACGCCTTAAGGGACTTCCTAGGCAAATATGCAAAGGATTTCCCCCGTGGCCTTGGAGCCTTGCGTTGGTGTTCCCTCGAAGCGGAAAGGGTGATGTAGCGCAGCGGTGGTAAGTATTTCCCTCAGTTTTGAGAACCAAGGTATCGATCCAGTGAAGGAGTATCACAAGAGCCTGCACAAACACAAAAATCTTGCTCCCAACGCTATGAAGGGGTTGTCAATCCCTTATAGATTGTTTGCCAAGTGAGAACTCAAAGCAACAAAGTAACAAAGCAAAGTAAAAAAGCAAGAGTGGAAACTATAGATGTGAATAGACCCGGGGGCCGTAGTGTTTACTATTGGCTTCTCTCATGAAAGCAAGTAGACGGTGGGTGAACAAATTACTGTCGAGCAATTGATAGAACCGCGCAAAGTCGTGACGTCAGCTATGGCAATGATTATATCTATAGGCATCACGTCCAAAACAAGTAGACCGATACTTTATGCATCTACTACTATTACTCCACACGTCGACCGCTATCCAGTATGCATCTAGTGTATTAAGTCCAAAAGAACAGAGTAACGCCTTAAGCAAGATGACATGATGTAGATGGACAATCTCATATCTACGACAGGGCCCACCTTGTTACCCTTGATGGCAACTACACGATGTGTGCCTTGCTGCCCCTACTGTCACTGGGAAAGGTCACCACACGGTAAGAACCCAAAAGCAAGCACTTCTCCCATTGCAAGAATCATAGATCTAGTTGTCCAAACAAAAGCCAAGACTCAGAGAGACTTACAAGGATATCAGATCATGCATATAAGAAATCAGCAAAGACTCAAATATATATCACAGATAATCTGATCACAAATCCACAATTCATCGGATCTCGACAAACACACTGTCAAAGAAGATTACATCAGATAGATCTCCATGAAGATCATGGAGAACTTTGTATTGAAAATCCAAGAGAGAGAAGAAGCCATCTAGCTACTAACTATGGACCCGTAGATCTGAAGTGAACTACTCATGAGTCATTGGAGGGGCGATGATGATGATGAAGAAGCCCTCCAACTCCAAAGTCCCCTCCGGCACGGCACCGGGAAGGGTCTCCAGATAAGATCTCGCGGAAACGGAAGCTTGCGGCGGCGGAAAAGTATTTTCGTGGATCCCTTGATTTTTTGTTGTATTTTAGGGAATATATAGGCGAAAGATCTAGGTCAGGGGGCGCCAGGGAGGCCACAAGCCTGCGCACCGCCACCCCCCTGGTGGCGGAGTGGGAGCTTGTGGGCTCCCTGTAGCCCTCCTGGCTTGTCCCACAAGCCCCCTGATCTTCTTTTGTTCGGGAAAAAAATCATTTCGGGGATTCTATTTCGTTTGGACTCCGTTCCAAAATCAGATCTGTAAAGAGCCAAAAACACGGAAAAAATAGGAACTGGCACTTGGCACTGAATTAATAAGTTAGTCCCAAAAAAGCTATAAAAGGTCCATAAAACATCCAAAGATGACAAGATAACAGAATGAAACCATCAAAAATTATAGATACGTTTGAGACGTATCAAGCATCCCCAAGCTTAACTCCTGCTCGTCCTCGAGTAGGGAAGTAATAAAGAATGAATTTTTGATGCTTTCATGCTACCTAGCATAGGTATCCTTTGTAACTCCTCTTATGTGACGTGAATGTTCAGATCCATTAGATTCAAAACAATAGTTTGCTATTGACGTGGAAACAATAATAATTCAAGCAAACTAGCAAGGTAATCATGAACTTTCAAAATAACAAGGCCAAAAGAAAGTTATCCCTACAAAATCATATAGTCTGGCTATGCTCTATCATCATTGCACAACGAATTTAAATCATGCACAACCCCGGTATTGGCCATGTAATTGTTTCACACCTTTACTTTCTCAAACCTTTTCTACTCTCACGCAATACATGAGCGCGAGCCATGGTTTTAGCACTATAGATGGTGTGGAGTGTGGTGGAGGTTGCAAGACAAAAATAAGGAGAAGATGATCACATTAACTAGGCATATCAATGAGCTGTGGAGATGCTCATCAATAGATATCAATGTGAATGAGTAGGGATTGCCATACAAATGATGCACTAGAGCTAAGAGTATGTGAAAGCTTTAAAGAAAACTAGTGGGTGTGCATCCAACTTTCTTGCTCACAAAGACGTAAGGCAATTTTGAGGAAGCGTATCATTGGAATATACAAGCCAAGTTATAAAATGAAAATTTCCCACTAGCTATATGGTGGTGACAAAACGAGAGACTCTCAATCATGAAGATCATGGTGCTTAGTATGCACAAGTGTGCAAAAGTGGTAACATTGTCCCTTCTCTCTTTTTCTCTCATTGTTTTATTTTTTTGGTGGGATCTTTGGCCTCTTTTTTTATTTTCTTTATTTTGGTGGGAATCTTTGGCCTCTTTTATTTCCTCACATGGGACAATGCTCCATCAATGATGATCATCACACTTTCAACTCAAAACTCAGAGCAATGATGACTCTATATGGAATGCCTTCGGTAGTGTACCGTGACAACGATCTAGCATGGCATAGACATTAATGGAAACATCATGCTAGCTATCTTACGATTATGCAATGGCAATGTAAACATGGTGGCACATGTCATGGTGGTAGTTGCATGGCAATATATCTCGGAATGACTTTGAAAAAGCCATAGTAGGTAGGTATGGTGGCTGTTTTGAGGGAGGCTAATGGTGGGTTTTGTGCACCAGCGAAAGTTGCGCGACACTAAGAAGATAGTGATGGTGGAAGGTGAAAGTGCATCTAAACCATGGACACAACATTAGTCATGAAGAACTCATATACTTGTTGCAAAATTTTTATTAGTAATCGAAACAAAGCATTCAACGCATACTCCTAGGGGAAGGGTTGGTAGGTATAAACCATCGCGCGATCTCGACCGCCACGCAAAGGATGACAATCAATAGAATAATCATGCTCAGATTTCATCACATAGCGGTTCACCATACGTGCATGCTACGGGAATCACTAATTTTAACACAAGTATTTCTAGATCCACACCACCTTACTATCATGACTTCAATATTACCATAACCACAACTCAAAACTAATTGAGATGAATCAAACTTCTCTAACTATTCAATGCACATGAAGGTGGAAGTTTTTGTATCCATTTGGATAACTACCCCTTTTGAGACTACTTTCAAATCATAGATCAACTACCAAGCCACGCACCGCTATGCTCTAAAAGATATAAGTGAAGCACATAGAGCAAAAGTATCTACCTCAAAAGATATAAGTGAAGCACAAATGAGCTGAATTGTCTACCAAAAGATATAAGTGAAGCTCGACAAAATCACGGTGAGTGCATGTCTCTCTCTCTAGGTGTGCAGCAAGGATGGTTGTGACACAACAAAAATAAAAGACTCCTACGGTACAAGACCCTCCAAGCAAAAACACATAACATGTGGTGAATAAAAATATAGCCCCAAGTAACGTTACCGATGGATTGAAGACGAGAGAGGGGATGCCTTCCCGGGGGCATCCCCAAGCTTAGGCTTTTACAGCATCCTTGAATCTCTTGGGGTGCCTTGGGCATCCCCAAGCTTGAGCTCTTGCCACTCTTTATCTCCTTGTCCATAAGAACTTCACCCAAAACTTGAAAACTTCACAACACGAAACATAAACAGAAACTCGTGATAACATTAGTATGAGAAAGCAAACCACCACTTCCTTAGGTACTGTAGAAAAATTAAATTCTACTTATGCTGATGTTGGGTTACTGTATTTTCAATGTTCCATGGCTAATACCCCCCGATACTATCCATAGTTTCATCAAAATAAGCAACCAACACAACAAAAACAGAATCTGTTAACAACAGACCAGTCTACAGCACTCTGTATATTTCGTATACTTCTCTTACTTGAAAAATTCTGAAAAATTACGACAGTCTGAAGAATTTGCGTAGCAATCAGAAGCAAAATGAATCAACTCAAAATCTCGTACATAAAAAAATGAAAATTCCTTTCGTGAGCAGAAATTTTCTGTCTTTTCTAGCATGACCAAGCGATCATCCCCAAGACTAATCATAACGGTTTCGCTTGGCACAAACGCAAAAAGAAACACAAAAAACACAATCATAACAGAATTATGAAAGTGTGGAAAACATAAAACAGAAAAAAAGAGGATAGGTTCGTTGGGTTGCCTCCCAACAAGCGCTTTTGTTTAACGCCCTTAGCTAGGCAAAAGGTGATGGAATCACCTATAGTCATCTTTGATGCTCAAACCATAAGTAGCCCTCATCATAGATTCATAAGACAATCTTATTTTATTTCTAGGAAAGTGCTCCATGACCTTCTTTAAAGGAAATTGAAATCTAATATTCCCTTCCTTCATATCGGTGATAGCACCAATAGTCCTTAGGAAAGGTCTACCAAGAATAATGGGACATGAAGGATTGCAATCTATGTCAAGTACAATGAAATCCACGGGTACATAGTTCTTATTTGCAACAATAAGAACATCATCGATCCTTCGCATGGGTTTCTTGACAATAGAATCCACAAGATGCAAATTAAGAGAACACTCTTCAATCTCATGAAAACCAAGAATATCACATAAAGACTTTGGAATCGCGGAAACGCTAGCACTCAAATCACACAAAGGATTGCACTCATAGTTTTTGATCTTGATTTTGATAGTAGGTTCCCATTCATCGTGAAGTTTTCTAGGTATAGAGACTTCTAATTCGAGCTTCTCTTGAAGAGATTTCATCATAGCATCCACAATATGCGCGGTAAAGGCTTTGCTTTGGCTATAAGCATGTGGAGAGTTTGCAATGGATTGCATCAAAGAAATGCATTCAAACAAGGAGAAATTATCATAATTGAATTCCTCGAAATCCAAAGTGGGAGTTTCATTACTACCCAAAATTTTGATTTCTTCTACTCCACTCTCCACACCTTTATCATCAAGATAGGTGGACTCCGAATCATTGGGGCGTTTTTCAACCAAAGTGGATTCATATCCAGACCCTCCATAAGTAGGTTTGACACGCAAAAAAAAAGATTCAAGAGAAGACATACCAAGCACTTTAAGATCTTCGTGATTTGCATCACTAGAACGCACCCTTTTAAACCATTCGTGTCTAGCGCGAATTTGGGAGGTTCTTTCTTTCCTCTCATTCATGGAGATACGCATAGCTTTCAAAGTTTCATCCAAGTTGACCTTGGGAGGAGTGCATCTAACTTTCAAAGCATCAATTTCACAAGACATCCTAGCAACGCTCTTAGCCAAATCGTCAATTTTGAGTAGTTTTTCCTCTATGGACGCATTGAAAATCTTTTGAGAGTTGATGAACTCTTTGATATTACTCTCTAAATCAGAGGGTAATTTGTTGTGATTTCCGTAAGTGTTGTCGTAGGAATTGCCATAATTGTTAGAGGAGTTACTAGGAAAAGGCCTAGGAACATAGTTTCCCCTAAAAGCATTGTTGTTGCCAAAATTGTTCCTACCAACAAAATTCACGTCCAAACTAGCGTTGCTACTCTCAATCAAAGAAGATAGTGGCATGTCATTAGGATCTACGGTAGAATTTCTACTAGCAACCAAATTCATCAACTCGTCCATCTTAGCACTAAGCGAGTTAATCTCTTCTATAGCGTGCACCTTTTTGCTAGCAGGCGACCTTTCAGTGTGCCACTGAGAGTAGTTGGTCATGATATTGTCTAGGAGTTTTGTAGCATCTCCTAACGTGATTTCCATTAACTTTCCACCTGAGGCGGAGTCCAAGATATTGCGAGAAGCGAAATTCAAGCCAGCGTAAAAGATTTGTATAATCATCCACAAACTCAAGCCATGAGCGGGACAATTTCTAATCATAGGTTTCATCCTCTCCCAAGATTGTGTAATGTTTGCATGATCAATTTGCTTGACATTAATGATATCATTACGTAAGGAGCTGATCTTAGCCGGCGGAAAATACTTGGATATGTAAGCATCTTTGCACTTATCCCAAGAATCGATACTATTTTTAGGCAACGAAGAAAACCAAGTTTTTGCGCGATCTCGCAACGAGAAAGGAAAAAGTTTCAACTTAATCACGTCATTACCCACATCTCTTTTCTTTTGCATATCACAAAGCTCAATGAAGGTATTGAGATGTGATGCGGCATCTTCACTAGGAAGGCTAGAGAATTTCTCTATCATAACAAGATTCAGCAAAGCTGCATTGATTTCATACGATTCCGCACTAGTGGTGGGAGCAATCGGAGTACTAATAAAATCATTATTATTGGTACTCGAGAAGTCGCAAAGTTTGGTGTTTTCAGCCATGATGGCTTCAACAAAAAAACAAGCACACAAGCAAGCAAGAAAACCGGCGAAGGAAAACGGCAAAGGCAAAAGAAAACGGCAAAGGAAAAAGGCAAATGAAAACGGCAAATGTGAACTGGGGGAGATGAAAACGAGAGGCAACTGGCAAAAAAAAGTAAATGGCGCCACAAATACTTCTGCTACTGCAACAAAAGACCTTCCAACGGCGCCAAAAATAGGTGTGTCGATGGCACCAGGAATCCTTCTGCTACGGCAACGCCTTAAGGGACTTCCTAGGCAAATATGCAAAGGATTTCCCCCGTGGCCTTGGAGCCTTGCGTTGGTGTTCCCTCGAAGTGGAAAGGGTGATGTGTCGCACCAATGGTAAGTATTTCCCTCAGTTTTGAGAACCAAGGTATCGATCCAGTGAAGGAGTATCACAAGAGCCTGCACAAACACAACAAGCTTGCTCCCAACGCTATGAAGGGGTTGTCAATCCCTTATAGATTGTTTGCCAAGTGAGAACTGAAAGCAACAAACTAACAAAGCAAAGTAAAAGCAAGAGTGGAAACGATAGATGTGAATAGACCCGGGGGCTGTAGTGTTTACTAGTGGCTTCTCTCATGAAAGCAAGTAGACGGTGGGTGAACGAATTACTGTCGAGCAATTGATAGAACCGTGCAAAGTCGTGACGTCATCTTTGGCAATGATTATATCTATAGGCATCACGTCCAAAACAAGTAGACCGATACTTTTTGCATCTACTACTATTACTCCACACGTCGAGCGCTACCCAGCATGCATCTGGTGTATTAAGTCCAAAAGAACAGAATAACGTCTTAAGCAAGATGACATGATGTAGATGGACAATCTCATATCTATGACAAAGCCCACCTTGTTACCTTTGATGGAAACTACACGATGTGTGCCTTGCTGCCCCTACTGTCACTGGGAAAGGTCACCACACGGTAAAAACCCAAAACCAAGCACTTCTCCCATTGCAAGAATCATAGATCTAGTTGGCCAAACAAAACCCAAGACTCGGAGAGACTTACAAGGATATCAAATCATGCTTATAAGAAATCAGCAAAGACTCAAATATATATCATAGATAATCTGATCAAAAATCCACAATTCATCTTATCTCGACAAACACACCGCCAAAGAAGATTACATCGGATAGATCTCCATGAAGATCATGGAGAACATTGTATTGAAGATCCAAGAGAGAGAAGAAGCCATCTAGCTACTAACTACGGACCCGTAGGTCGGAAGTGAACTACTCACGAGTCATTGGAGGGGCGATGATGATGATGAAGAAGCCCTCCAACTCCAAAGTCCCCTCGGGCAGGGCACCGGGAAGGGTCTCCAGATGAGATCTCACGGAAACGGAAGCTTGCGGCGGCGGAAAAGTATTTTCATGGATCCCTTGATTTTTTGCTGTATTTTAGGGAATATATAGGCGAAAGATCTAGGTCAGGGGGGCGCCAGGGAGGCGACAAGCCTGCCCACCACCGCCCCCTCGTGGCGGAGTGGGAGCTTGTGGGCTCCCTGTAGCACTCCTGGCTTCGCCCACAAGCCCCATGATCTTCTTTCGTTCGGGAAAAAATAATTTCGGGGATTTTATACCGTTTGGACTCCGTTCCAAAATCAGATCTGAAAAGAGCCAAAAACACGAACTGGCACTTGGCACTGAATTAATAAGCTAGTCCTAAAAAAGATATAAAAGGTACATAAAACATCCAAAGATGAAAAGATAACAGCATGAAACCATCAAAAATTATAGATATGTTTGAGACGTATCAACCAGCACCTTAAACGTCGTGCTTAAGGAATGGCATCCCGCCGTATACGAAGAATTGGAGAACTTCGGATTGGAACTGGTGGAACCAGGATTCCTAGATAATATCGAAGTCAAACCAACACTAGAAAATGACATCAAGGAGGCCCAGAAGGGTCACAAGAGCATCGAAGGTATCAAGAAGAAGATTCCAGAAGGCAAGGCCCCAGGATTCTTGGAGGATGATCAAGGAGTGGTGTGGTTTGGGAAACGTTTATGCGTACCCAACAAGGCCGAACTCAAGGAACTCATCCTACGGGAAGCTCATGATACACCTTACTCCATTCATCCCGGTGATACCAAGATGTACCAAGATCTCCGAGAAACATTCTGGTGGCACGGCATGAAGAGGGAAATCGCGTCTTATGTGGCCAATGCGATGTGTGTCAGCAAGTTAAGGCTGAGCATCAGCGACCCGTAGGACTGCTACAACCTCTCCAGGTGCTGGAATGGAAGTGGGACAAGGTAGTGATGGATTTCATTACCAACCTACCAAGGTCTAGCAAGGGACATAACTCGATATGGGTTGTTGTTGACCATTTGACCAAAGTGGCCCATTTCATCCCTGCCAACACCACTTACGACGGGAACAAGTTGGCTAGTCTCTATATCGAGCGCATAGTAAGCCTTCATGGAGTTCCCAAGGAGATTGTATCTGACCAAGGCACGCAGTTCATCTCAAGGTTTTGGAGGAAACTTCAGGAAGCCCTCAGTACCAAGCTCTCTTTCAGCACCTCCTTCCACCCGCAGACGGCAGGGCAAACGGAAAGGGTGAACCAGATACTCAAAGATATGCTCCGTGCATGCGTCCTAGCGCATGGAGCCAAATGGGAAGACAACAACAGCTACCAGTCTAGTCTCCAGATGGCCCCGTTCGAAGTGTTGTACGG
This sequence comes from Hordeum vulgare subsp. vulgare, assembly GCF_904849725.1. Classification (NCBI taxonomy): domain Eukaryota; kingdom Viridiplantae; phylum Streptophyta; class Magnoliopsida; order Poales; family Poaceae; genus Hordeum; species Hordeum vulgare. The sequence continues at coordinate 199,227,306 of NC_058520.1, read as the reverse complement.
ACGGAAATGCCGCACCCCGCTCAAGTGGTCAGAAACCGGAGATGGGCTGATTTTCGGACCAGAAGTTTTGCACCGGGCAGAAGAGAAGGTGCAACAAGTCCAAGAAAATCTGAAGGCAGCCAAGTCGCGACAAAAGAGTTATGTGGACTCTTGCCGCAGGAATGTGGAGTTCATTCCCGGAGATCTGGTGTACCTCCGTGTCACACCTCTCAAGGGAACCAAGCGTTTCCACGTTAAAGGGAAACTCGCTCCAAGGTGCATTGGGCCATTCAAGATCACGACAAGGCGTGGAGAGGTCGCTTATCAGTTCGAGTTACCTCCGGAACTTTCAGGTGTGCTCAACGTTTTCCATGTGTCACATCTTAGGAAGTGTCTCCAGACGCCAAGTCATTCCGATCCTTATAAGGACATTGATCACCAGGCCATTGATCTTCAGTCTAATCTCACCTATCGCGAGAGGCCAATCCGCATTTTGGATGAAGCAGAGTGATGCACTCGAAGCCGCACCATCAAGTCTTTCAAGGTTCAATAGAGCAACCACACCGAGGTCGAAGCCACATGGGAGCGTGAAGACTATCTCCGATCTGAGTTTCCAAACCTTTCTAGCACCTAGCTTAGGAATCTCGGGGACGAGATTCTTGTAAGGGGGATAGGTCTGTGACACCCTGTTTTTGCTATCACCTGTCTGTGTTGTAAAATTCTGAGCTTGTTAAAAACTTTTTCAAAACTAATGTTGTGAGTGCCATGATTGACATTGTATGCCTGTATGCTTGATCATGTGATCTTTTAAAACCCTAAATTCCTTTTTGGTATTTTACCGATTTCCAAAAACCTTTGATAACCAAAGAAAAACCACCTTGAGTTGCACTACATGTCCTTGATAGCAAGTAGTGCTACTACTCATATTTGGTAATCTGATTTTTACCTATTCTTATATTTCAAAACCACAAAAATAATTAATTTTGTGACTATTTTCCTAATTAAATAACATGTCCATTTTCGAGGTCAGAGTTGGTATTCCAACATGGAAAAATACTTTTCTGCTTTGGAAAAATATGATTAAATTTAGAGATGATCAGAAGGACATATATTTTCCATACATAAGATTTTAAACCCCATTTTCTATTATACTTATTGGTTAAACTATAAAATCTATTTCTGTCTCTTTTTGCATTTTGAAATATTTCCAAAGGAAATATTCTTAATAAATTCCCACAAAATTCCAATGATGTCCCTAAGCCATGCATGGAGTCCACATAAAGTTTCACCATGATCAAAGGTGGATAAGGACCCCAAAAACCCTGTGTGTCCAGAATCAAGTTAGAGCAACTCTACGTAGCAAAGTTTATCCAATGAGGCTAAAACTTTGCAGGAGTGCCTAATACCTCAAATGAGGGTTCTACACCAAAAATGGCATTTGTGGGACTTAGTTTTCCCGCACTCCCTTTGGAAGGAACAGATTTGGTCATATTGGAGTGATTTCAAGTTTACAAAGCTAAACTTGTCCATTGGAACTCAAATTTGGTGGAACTGCATGGTTTATCACCAAAACCAAACCTGTTAAGTCTCAGCACCAGTGGTGGGGTGCAACCCCCTATGACCATTGTCGAACAACTTCTGACAGATAGGAAAAAGCCACCTTAGCCACAGCAAAACCAAACCCCTTTGCTTCAAACTCTTAGATTAAGCAACCAGCACTTGTATCTAACCCCAGTCCACTGGCCCCTCACTGGTTCAAAGTGGAAATGCCAAAAACCCCAATTTAGACCTCAGTTCATGACTGACAACACCAGTATTTCTTGCCTCCTTTGACCAGCCGAAACTCCCACTAAAACCAAACGGCTAGCCACACCCCCAGCAACTGCCAGGACATCCTAGACACGTCCAAAGTGCCTCAGTGCGCACCAGCATGCCGTGGCATGCCAAAACTGCGCTTTGGGCACGCTCTAGGGAGTCACTGAGATAGGGCGACGCCCTGGCCAGTTCCAGCCTCCCCCGAGATGTCCAACCTACTCCCCGACAGCCCCTCTGCGTCGGGCAAGCCTCAGGACCCAACCTCTCTCGCGCTAGAGCTCGCGCGACGCGTGCCCCCGCGCTCCAGATTCGGCCAAGTTTGCGCGGACACGAATGCACGGCTCTCCTCTCTCTCTCCCTGCAGCAGACGGTTCGGGCAGTCCAATACCACGTCGTGACACCATGGTTTCAACCCCAAAGTCTCTCTGCACCCCCATGCAAGCCACAGTGAGTCACCGGCGCTCCCGAGTCTGCTCACCATCGCGGGCCTATAAATAGCCCTCCCCCTCGCTCCAGCACCCCTCAAATAGCTTCGCCGCATCCACTACAACCTCTCTAGCCACCCCAGCAAACCAGCAGAGCCCCGGTGCTCCAGATCGACCGAGGCCCCTCTGCCTCGGAGCTCCAGTCGATCTCCGGCTACACGACGGCTTCTGCGCCCCTCGACCCACCAAACTGACCCACTTGATCCCAGGAAGCTTTCCCCCGACTCACCCGAGCTTTTCCGTGTCTCTAGCCACCCCCTCTACCACTTCCCGAAACCCCTCCGCCACGGCCTCCTCCTCGCCGGCTAACCCCTGCCTCCCCGTCGTTGTTTCTACCACCAGCAGGTAGGCGACGGTCTGGCGAACACATTGCCATGCTCATTGGAGCTTGAGCTCGTCGGCAACCACGTCGACGTCCTCCTCCTCCTCTCTGGCTGGAGGTAGGAGACGACCCCAACAGGTGTGCCCCACCTGTCGGTGGCCTAGCCTCCTCCCCCGCGCTGGCCTCGACCACTGACGGCAGGGCCCCGCGCGTCAGGTTCAAACCTGACGGCGCGCACGCCTGGGCAGGCCGTCGGCTGGCCATGGGCCAGCCCAGCTCTGGCACGAGCCAGGCCAGGAGCTGGCCCGTGTTTTTCTTTTATTTTTAAACCTGGATTTCTAAGATTTTTATAAAAACATTTAACTAGTGTGAAAATATAATTCTTCCACTGTTATTCTTCTAAAAATGTGTAGTCTTTAATGATATGCTTAGATGAATTTTCCCAGCAACTGTTCTATTTTATAATATTAAAAAGGGCTAAAATGGAATAGTTTTGCTTCTGCTTGGTTGTTTTCAAAAATATTTCTTCAGGGAAAAGTAAGGCAAATATTTTTTAAATGATATATTTGATTTATCAGTAATAGGGAACATTTTTAAATGACTTTGTGGATTGTTTCTGTGTGAGCTATTCCTTATTATTGTTTTATCAACGATAGAAAACCCGTGTGATGAGGGAATCGGAGCGGAAGACCTCGAAGACCCCGGATACTTAGCTGACCAAGGCAAGGCAGCCGTTTGACCATGACTAAGCATATGATTACTTTGCATGTTATTATAGCAAGTGTTCCTGTTGCATATGATCATAAGTGCCGGTAATCATTTGACGTGATTTACCGAAGGCTCCCCCCGAACACATGGATTGAGCTTGACTCTACCCCTTAGGGTCATGCTAGTACCATGTTGACAAGTAAAGATATCACTAGTATTATCACGAGCATGATGTTGTCACAAAGCAAGAGTTTATGAAAACCCCGTCGGGTGCCACTAATGCCCGAGGGTGATGATGAGTTAGGTGGTCACTTTTGGTGAAGTGATGCACCCGGTATTTGTGTGAGTAAGGTTTCAGAAATGGGATTCGATTTATGATGTCTCGACCATCCCAACCTTACCAGTACGACCATGTTACCCCTTACGGGACGGGGCTATGTTAATTACGCTGGTCGCTGCTAGGAAAGAGCCACATTACTAGTGGTGGGACTGATATGTGGTCACCCTCGTGATGGGGTCGTGCCGGATAGGACGACTATGCCATTTTTATGAGTTCCAGTCACACCATTGGTCCCCACATGGTTGGTACTGTCCAGAGTTGGAGTTCGTAAGACGTACAACATGTGGGCTGGGTACCAATCGAGTGGACCTCTTTGTCTAGTATCGTCAGGGGAAAGGCATTGATCGGGTACTTACCTCGGGTATGTGATATACCGCGAGTCATGGATGACACGGAAGTTTCCCGGATCTCGTGGGTCCAGCGTACTACCTCTACAGAGTGTAAACTATTTGAATAGCCATGTCCACGGTCAAGGACAATTGGGTAATCCTGCTTAAACTACGTCCTGATATTTCCGCATAAACCAAGTGTGTGTGTGTGTGGTGTTGAAGAAGGTGTTTTTATGGAAGTAATAATATGACCAAGTTCAGTGACTTGGCATATAGGGTGAACCGTATGGTTCAGCTCTTGGCAGATATATTGATATCTGTAACATGTTCTTCAAGAGTAATTCTTTAACTTGATGCATATTCATGATCATTCCACCCCAATGAGATATACTAGAAATGCATGATATTGTTATCCTTCACTTTCATTGTTCATATGATGGGTTGTTTGCGAGTACATTCAAAGTACTCATTGGCTTTCCACTGGTTATGTTATTGACCAGACATGGAAGGACCGGAGTTTGGAGATGAGTATGTCTTCGGCGACACCCCTGCGAACTAGGACGCTTCCGAGTTAGAATGCCTGTCGGTGAAGGCTTGATGGCATGGGCACCCGCTTAGCCCCTTTGTTTTCCGCTATTAGTGTAATCGTGTGAAATGGCCTTAGGCCCTGTCTTGTGAACTTGACCCTTCGGTCACGTGTTGTAATAATAATCGGTACTCGGATGTAAGACTCTTTATTTAGTATTTGTGTTCGGTGAGCATTGATCTCTGGGATCACTAAGCACGACGTTTCTCGACTAGTAAGTCGGGGTCCCCACAACACTAATCCCGATGGTAGAGGGAGAGTGCGATGTTTGATCACATCAACCTTGTAAACACTTCCAACACATATCGTCACCTCGCCTTTAGCTAGTCTCCGTATATTCCATAGCTTTTATTTTGAGTTACTAACACTTAGCAACTGAACCGGTATCTAATACCCTCATGCTACTAGGAGTACTAGTAAAGTAGACATCAATATCATGTATATCAAATATACTTCTATCGACTTCGCCAACCTTCTCATCTACCAAGTATCTAGGGTAGTTCCGCCTCAGTGACCGTTCCCCTCATAATAGAAGCACTTAGTCTCGGGTTTGGGTTCAACCTTGGGTTTCTTCATTAGAGCAGCAACTGGTTTGCCGTTTCATGAAGTATCACTTCTAGCTCTTGCCCTTCTTGAAACTAGTGGTTTTACTAACCATCAACAATTGATGCTCCTACTTGATTTCTTCTTTCGCAGTGTCAAACATTGTGAATCACTCACGGATCATCATATATATCCTTGATATGTTATATTTCATCACAAAGCTCTAGTAGCTTGGTGGCAGTGACTTTTGAGAACCATCACTATCTCATTTGGAAGATTAACTCCCACTTGATTCAAGCGATTGTTGCACTCACACAATCTGAGCACATGCTCAACGATTGAGCTTTTCTCCTTTACTTTGTAGACAAAGAATCTTGTCGGAGGTCTCATACCTCTCAACAAGGGCACGGGCATGAAATCCATTTTCATCTCTTAGAAGATCTCATATGTTTTGTGACGTTTCAAAACGTCTTCAGCGCCTCAATTCTAAGCCGTTAAGTATTACGCACTAAACTATCATGTAGTCATCAAAAAACGTGTATGTCAGATGTTCACAACATCCACACACGACGCTCGAGGTTCACCACACCAAGCGGTCCATTAAGGACATAAGATTTTGTGCAACAATGAGGACAATCCTCAATTTACAGACCCAGTCCGCATAATTGCTACTATCATCTTGCAACTAAATTTTCTCTAGGAACATATCTAAAAATAGTAGAGCTACAACACAAGCTACAACATTATTTGCAAAGACCTTTTGACTATGTTCATGATAATTAGTTCAATTAATCATATTACTTTAAAACACCCACTCAAATAGACATCCATGTAGTCATTCGAGTGGCGCATAATCCAAATCCACTAACTCAAGTCCGATCATCACGTGAGTTGAGTATTGTTTCAGTGCTGAACAACTCCATGTTGATCATACCAACTATATGATTCATGCTCGACCTTTCGGTCTCTTGTGTTCTGAGGCCATGTCTGTACATGCTAGGCTCGTCAAGTTTAACCCGAGTGTTCCACGTGTGCAACTGTTTTGCACCCGTTGTATGTGAACGTTGAGTCTATCATACACGATCATCACGTGGTGTCTTGAAACAACGGTGCACAGTCGGCGAGAACACAATTTTATCTTGAAATTTTAGTGAGGGATCACCTTATAATGCTACCGTCGTTCTAAGCAAAATAAGGTGCATAAAAGGATTAACATCACATGCAAATCATAAGTGACATGATATGGCCATGATCTTGTGCTTCTTGATCTCCATCACCAAAGCACTGGCATGATCTTCATCGTCACCGGCGCCACACCATGATCTCCATCTTCATGATCTCCATCATTGTGCCGCCATCGAGGTTGTCATGGTATCTATGCTATTACTACTAATGCTACTAACTACCAATATAGTAAACGCATCTGCAAGCACAAACGTTAGTTTAATGACAACCCTATGGCTCATGTCGGTTGCCGTAGAATCGACGTGCAAGTCGATATTTAACTATTACAACCTGATCATCTCATACATCCAATATATCATATCATGCCATTGGCCATATCACATCGCATGCATACCCTGCAAAAACAAGCTAGACGTCCTCTAAATTGTTGTTGCATGTTTTATGTTGCATGCTATGATTATCTAGTATTATCGCATATTACTTACGCAAAGCCACAACGGTGATATGCAATTTCCTATTTAACCTTCTCCAAGGACCGCCTCGGTCAAATCCGATTCAACTAAAGTTGAAGAAACAGGCACCCGCTAGTCATCTTTATGCAACAAGTTGCATGTTAGTCGATGAAACCAGTCTCTCGTAAGCATACGAGTAAGGTTGGTCCAGGCCATTTCAATCCAACAATACCGCCAAATCGAGAAAATACTAAGAAGGGCAGCAAAAATAAAATCAACGCCGACAAACTCTTTTGAGTTCTACTCGAGATATCATCTACGCATGAACCTAGCTCATGATGCCACTGTTGGGGAACGTCGCATGGGAAACAAATATTTTCCTACGCACACGAAGACCTATCATGGTGATGATCATCTACGAGAGGTAGATCGGATCCACATACCCTTTGTAGATCGCTAAGCGGAAGCATTAATAAACGCGGTTGATGTAGTGGTACGTCTTCACGATCTGTCCCATGAACCGTCCCACGATCCGTCCCACGAACCGTCTCAAGATCCGCCCTTGATCTCTCTCGATCAAGTGCCGAACGGATGGCACCTCTACGTTCAGCACACATACATCTCGGTGAAGATCTCCACCTTCTTGATCCAGCAAGAAGGGGCGGAGAGGTAGATGAGTTCTCCAGCACGGCGGCGTGGTGGTCGTGGTGGTGATCTATTCCTGCAGGGCTTCGCCTAAGCACTGCAGAAATCCGATCTAGAGGAAGAACTATGAAGTAGAGGTTTAGGGTTGCACGTGGCAAAGTTGTGTATCAAAAACCCTAAAACCTCTAGTATATATAGGAGGAGGGGAGGGGCTAGACTTGAGGCTCAAGGGATCCCCCTTGGCTTCGGCCGAAGTGGAGGAGGGAGGAGTCCTCCTCCAATCCCAATTGGATTAGGACTCCTTCCTAAATTTCTGACCTCTTTTGCATTTTTCCACTCTTTCCTCATGGGCCTTCCTTGGATGACTTTCTCAGCCCTACGAAGATCTCTATCGGTTAAACCTCTATGTCAAGGATTCATATAATCCCGGATACTGTTCCCTTTGTCCTTCGGTATGTTACTTGCCCGAGATTTGATCGTCGGCATCTCCATACCTAGTTCAATCTCGTTACTGGAAAGTCTTTTTACTCGTTCCATAATACAAGATCCCGTAACTAACTCCTTAGTCACATTGCTTGCAAGGCTTGTTGTGATGTTGTATTACCGAGTGGGCCCCGACATACCTCTCCATCACAAGGAGTGACAAATCCCAGTCTTGGTCCATGACAACCCAACAAACGCCTTCGGAGATACGTGTAGAGCACCTTTATAGTCACTCAGTTACGTTGCAACGTTTGATACACACAAGATATTCCTATGGTGTCCGGGAGTTGCATGATCTCATGGTCATAGGAACAGATACATTGACATGCACAAAACATTAGCAAAAAACTGACATGATCATATGCTACATTTATAGTTTGGGTCTTGTCCATCACATCATTCTCCCAATGATGTGATCCCGTTATCAAGTGACAACACTTGCCTATGGCTAGGAAACCTTGACCATCTTTAATCAACGAGCTTGTCAACTAGAGGCTCACTAGGGACAATGTGTTGTCTATGTATCCACACATGTATTTGAGTTTCCAATCAATGAAATTCTAATATGGATAATAAATGATTATTATGAACAAGGAAATATAATAATAGCCAATTTATTATTGCCTCTAGGGCATATTTCCAACAGTTCGAGAGAGAAGGTTTCTTAGAATTAATAGCGTATGAATGGGCCAAAGCTACTGGAGGGACTTCTAGTATGGACAGATGGCAAAAAAAATCAGGCACTTACGACATTTCTTGAGGGGTTGGGCCAAGAACCTAAGTGCCATATACAGAATGGAAAAGGAACGGTTGATCCAACTAATCAATGAGTTAGAGCTGAAAGCGGAGGCAACACCCCTTACTAATATTGATAGGAGTAGGAAGAACGTGGATGAGGAAAATCTTAGAGCTCTTCTACGTGAGGAGGAAACTAAATGGGCACTAAGAGCTAAGGTATCTACAATTGTCCAAGGAGACGATAACACCCATTTCTTGCACATCATGGCTAATGGAAAATGTAGAAAGAAGAAAGTAATTCAGCTCGAACAGGATGAGGGTACAATTTTAGGGAATGAAAACCTGAAATTATATATCTGAGAGTATTACAAATAACTTTTTGGAGACCCGAAGCTAATTCTGTAGCGCTTGATGAGAGTGTAACAGAAGATATCCCTCAACTCAAGGATGAAGAGAATGATGTGCTTACGGACCCGTTTAACGAGAAAGAGGTGTTTGAAGCAATAATGCAAATGAAACAAAAAAACCTCCCGGACCAGATGGGTTCCCAGCTGAGTTTTACAAGATATGTTGGCACATCATTAAAGATGATCTGATGCTCATGTTCCAGCAATTATTTAATGGATAGGTAAAATTATTTCATATAAACTATGGCATAATCACGTTGCTACTAAAGAAGGAGGGGGCCGTTCGGATAAAAAAGTTCAGACCGATCTGCTTGCTTAATGTAAGTTTCAAAATCTTTACTAAAGTAGCAACGAATAGGTTGACTCATGTAGCCCATTCGGTTGTACAAAATACTCAGATGGCTTTCATGCCTAGTAGGCACATCCTAGAGGGAGTTGTTTTCCTACACGAGACACTGCACGAAATTCACTCGAAGAAACTCGATGTAGTCGTCTTCAAAGTGGATTTCGAGAAAGCTTACGATAAAGTAAAATGACCCTTCCTTCAACAAGCTTTAAGAATGAAGGATTTCAATGAAGACTGGAGGAACCAGGTGGGATCCTTTGTTCAGAAAGGAATTGTTGGGATTAAGATGAATGACGACATCGGTCATTAATTTCAAATACATAAAGGAATGAGACAGGGAGATTCGATGTCCCCAATCCTTTTCAACATAGTAGCTGATATGTTGACGGTCCTTATCGGACGTGCTAAAGAGAATGACCTAGTTGACGGGCTAGTTCCTCATCTTATCGATGGAAGAGTGTTCATTCTGCAGTATGCAGACGACACGATTATTTTCATGGAGCATGTTCTCGCCAAAGAAGGAAATATGAAGTTGGTTTTGTGTCTGTTTGAGCAATTATCAGGACTCAAAATTAATTTCAGAAAGAGTGAACTGTTTTTCTTTGGGCGTGCCGACGAAGAACATCATGCTTACAAACAACTAATCGGGTGTGAGATGGGCTCTCTTCCGTTTAGTTACTTGGGTATCCCTATTCATCACCGTAAACTCACCAATAAAGAGTGGAAATGCATAGAGGATCGGTTTGAAAAAATACTAAGTTGCTCGAAGGGCAAGCTAATGTCTTGTGGAGGTCGGCTAGTGCTATTAAACTCAGTGCTGACAAGCTTGCCGATGTTCCTACTATCTTTCTTCAAAATACCAGTAGGGGTAGAGAGAATACATGATTTTTACCGATCACAATTTTTCTGGCAAATAGACGACAATAAGATGAGATATAGGCTTGCTAAATGGGATATGATATGCAGACCAAAAGATCAATGTGGGTTGGGAATTGAAAATTTACAAATTAAGAATAAATGTATGTTGAGCAAATGGCTTTATAGATTATCAGTAGAGACGGAAGGTACATGGGTAAAACTTTTGCGTAACAAGTACCTACATTCCAAAACCTTGGCGCAGGTTAGAGCGAAATCTTCAGACTCGCCATTTTGGAAAGGCTTAATGCGGACAAAGGAAGCATTTTTCCATAGAGTCAAGTTTCACATTGGGGATGGTAGCACAACCAGGTTCTAGGAAGACACGTAGTTAGGAGAGACGCCCCTAGCTACGCAATATCCGACATTGTATAACATTATGCAACGCAAGGAGGCTTACGTTGCTACGATTTTATAGTCGGTCCCCCTTAATATTCAGTTTAGGATATCTCTGGTAGGAGAACGATGGAATGCGTGGCTCCTTTTGGTTCGTAGGTTAATGGAAGTGCAACTAACTAACCAACCAGATATAATTCACTGGAAGCTAACTACGAGCGGTAGTTTCATTGTGAAATCAATGTATATTGATCTTATCAATGCCAGAACTTTACCTATGTCTCCACATATTTGGAAAATCAAAGTACCACTGAAGATTAAGATTTTTATGTGGTTCCTACACAAAGGCGTGATCCTCACGAAAGACAACTTGGTTAAACGAAGATGGGTGGGTAATTCCAAATGTTTCTTGTGCGATCACAATGAAAGTATTAAACACCTCTTTCTCGAATGCCCATTGGCTAAACTTCTATGACAAACTATTCATATAGCCTTCAACATAAACCCTCCAACGAGTATGAACACGTTATTTGCGACGTGGTTTAATTGGGTGGACGTCATCATAGCTAGACACATTCGAATAGGAGTATGTGCCATACTTTGGGATATATGGAATTGTCGCAATGATATGATTTTGGACATGAAGAATTTCACCAACCTTTTGCAGGTCATCTACACAATTACAACTTGGATCCGTACGTGGTCGTTACTCACGCATGCGGAGTCCAAGGGGTTTTTGGTTACTCGGTGCAGCCGGTGGGAGATGGCAGCGCGGTCTATTTCAACCGATATGGATGGCAGCACACTAATAGGCTAGGTGTTTAGTCATCGTATCCTATTTTTATCTGCCCAAATGTGGCATGTAATCTTTGCTTTTCTATGAGTTCTTTTGAGCTCTCGTTGGATATTGCACTTGTTTGGAACTACTTATTCTAATAAAATGACTGCATGCATCATCATGATGCGGAGGCCTGGGGCATCCTCCTTTTCTAAAAAAAGTCGCAAGTACTCCATGTATTTCATATCCTCATCTTGGGCCTACCCCGAGAGGATCACTTTGTCATTATCCGTACCTGGACTCGTCATGAATAAGTGATAAATTTCGTAAAGCTTGCCATGGGGCATTGAAGAAGACCTAAAATTTGCCATGTTTTGGAACACAAAAAATGTTATGGATTAAAATAATAGAAATTGTCATGCTAGCTATAATAAAAAATGCACAGGGTAAGTTTAAAAGAAGAAAAAGGCCCTCTAAAACAAGGAATATTTGTTCTTTCAACAATGGAAAAGAAATCCGGGATTTTTTGAGATATTTTCAAATTTAAATCAGAATTAGCTTTAAAAACACATATACCATTTTGTTGCAATTGTTCAAAAAAACTCTAGTAAGCTGAGTGGTAAGCATCCCCGCCCCCTGCGTAGGAGGTCGCAAGTTTGAACCTCTACTCGCGCACATTTTGTAGTGAAAATTCTGGAGAAAAGAAAATAGAGAATGTTCACCTGGAAACGTGTGACAGTGAACGACTCCAGCTGTTCTAACTGGCATCGGCCTTGCACCAATATCCATGAGACGGCATGAAAGACGTTCGCTGGGACGGGCTCTTTGGCTAGCGTTTGACGGATGTCATTTCTCTATACTACTATTAATTAGCCCCACAAATCCTAATTCAATAGATAACATTTACCTAATACATCTATGTGTGCACTTAGCAAATTTTCATGACTGACCGTGCTCCACCTTCATCACCCATCCTGCAGCACGTAAACCCACCAGATCTCACCCCTCCCTCGAGCGTGGGACAGCCACCAGCGAAGGAGCTCGAGCTCGCGGCGCGGTGGCGCCCGCTCTCCAATTTCATCTCCCTTCTCTCTCTCCTCCTCGCCGTCGCCACATGACACCGCTACGGGAGCGCACAAAGGCGAAGGTGCAGCGTGTCGCTGGCGGCAGCGCTGCCTCCCAACTTCTTTGCATCAATGAGGTCCCCAGCCAGACCAGGCACCTGGTGGCGTCCCCCTGGAGCTGCTGCTCAGGTTGGCGTGCGCGTAGGCCACGCAGGAGCCGTTGCGAGCGCACTCCGCCACGCATCCGGCCGCTCCCGTGTTCGCGATCACCACGAACGTGTCGGGTACCTTCATGTTCGGCAACCCAACAAGAACCTGCCGCCGCTCCACTCATCGGGGCTGGCGGGCTCGAAGCCGGGGAGGCACTTGCAAGCCGGCGGCGCGTCCGTGTTGTCGCAGTAGCCGAACGGGCCGCAGTAGTCGTACCGGCTGCAGTCGTGGGGCGGCCAGCGGCCCAGCGTGTCCCACTCGGCACCTCCGCTCTTCCAGCTCTGGAGCTCGAGGCTGTCGGAGTGCGTGATGATGTAGCGCGTGCGCGGGCAGCGTCCGAGAGGGCGAAAGCCACGTAGGAGTCCTCGTCGGTGTCCACGACGACGAGCGACACGACGGCGCTGGCGCTGGCGTCGTACTCGCTGGCGACGCTGTACCCCATCCACGCGCCGCTGCGCCACATAGGGCGCGACCCTTTCCAGGTGAAGAGCTGGAGCGAGGTGGCAGGGTCTATGCCGTAGGAGAACCGCCCCGGCGGCGGGTCGCCGGGGCCCTTCCACGACACGAGGAAGGGGCCGGGGCGCGCGATCCGGATCTTCATGCCGGGGAGGAACGTGTCGGTGGGGTGGTCGAAGCTCTGCCACAGCGTGGTGCCGTTGGGCGACTGGAGGATGAGGTTGCCGGCGTTGGTGAGCACCGCAACCGCGGGCGTGTGAGCGGCCGCAACGACGACGTCAGTCGTCCAAACGACGCGGTCGTCGGCGTCGGTCAGGACGAGGTTGGAATCGTTTGTCACCGCGAGAGTCGAGCCGGAGGGGGTGGAAGCAGAAGGAGGTCGCCGGGCGGTGGTGACGACGGGGGACTGACCGTGCTCCACCTCCACCACCCATCCTGCATCACGTAATCCCACCAGATTTCACCCCTCCCTCGAGCGTGGGACAGCCACCAGCGAAGGAGCTCGAGCTCGCGGCGCGGTGGCGCCCGCTCCCCACTTCCATCTCCCTCCTCTCCCTCCTCGCCGCTGCCACATGCCACCACTACGGGAGCGCACAGAGGCGAAGGAGCGGCGAGAGGAGCTCACCAGCGTCGATGGGAAGGCCCGGTGCAGTCGGAGGAGCTCGAAGAGAAGATATCGACGACGGTGAGCTCTCGGGTTCGAGGTTGAAGAAGAGGAACGGGGCGAAGCTGCGTCGTGCTCCGGTTCGATCCAGAGCTCGAGGGGGTCGAGGAGGATGTCGTGGAGCGTCTGGGCTCGACGGAGAGGAGCGAGACGGGCGGTGGCCGCGAGCTCGCCGTAGCATGGCCATGGCGGCGTTCGGCCGGACATGGGGAAGGTGGCAAGAGACGAGAGGAGCTCCTTGGGTGCGCGAGGCGAGGCGAAAAGGAGGCTATGGTTGGAGAGGCGCTGAGGGTGGCATTATCCGCGTCACGGAGCCGTGGGATGCTCGCCAGCGAGGGCATCCGTGCGCGGACGGTTGTGGTGCCATGGCCTCCCCTGCCTGTGTCGGGAGGTGGGACAAAGGCCAGCCTAGCTGGGCCTGGCCAGCCTATACCAGCTGGGCCTGGCCAAGTAGCTTTCTTCTTTTTACTTTTTTCTTCTTTTTTGTTTGTGCTTTCTTTTATCATTTTCTGCTTTATTTAATTCCAACAACTATTCCCTATAGAAAAAATGTGTGACATGGTCCAACACATATCTTACAGTATTTTCAATGACCACAAAAATAATTGGGCCCATTGGAATATGTTTGGATTTTTCCATGGAATTTAAGAGCACTTTTAAATGCAAAAATGACTCTATTTTGATGATGGGGTCCACACAAACATCGAGGATGATGTTGTTTTCCTTAATAATAATTGCTTTAGATTATTCCACAATTGTGCAACATTTTTCTTATGCTGTCTAGGGAATTATTTTATTTCCATATAATTCAAGTGGCTTTTTACGTGGAATTTGAAAAGAGATATGAATTTCAACTTGATCATATCCAATTTAGCGAAATGATTTGTTGCTGATCATAGTCTCCTTATCTTATGTTACTTCAAACATTTTTTCCATTATTCCACTGAATACATTTGTTTTTAATTCTTTAATGGAGTGCAAGTAATGTGTATATTGTGTATGTTTCAATATTTTTACAACTATATATATATATATATACTAAAATTTCAATATTAAAAGCAATTTATAAATAATTCGGTTAATCGTGCGTTGTACGTGCATGCTAACTAGTGTTTATAATTAGCCAACAAAGAGACGAGTAAGATGCATGGTAGTAGGGTTATGGAAAGTAGGACCAGTATTATTTTAGGGATCTACGGCAGGCAAAATTCAGCCTGAAACATTTCTAGATAAATATAGAATACTGTCAATTACTCCATAGCAAATGCAAAAGTGGCACGCACTAAAAACAGAAATGTAAAACGTGAAATCTCCGCTCCATTGAATATAATCTGAAGGCACAAAAAAGTGGCCAAACAAGTAGGAACATGCAAATTGTCCATCGAACTAGAAATTCTTTTGTCCTCTTATTAGAACATGCGCCCCACAAATGGAGAGTTGAGAGGGTTTAGATGTAATTATGGACAATCATGATAGTTAGGAATAGCCGACGCAAACAAGTACAATCATAGTGGAGTTAGCTAAGCGCATCTTATGTACTCCGCATGTAACTAAGACTCCAAGGCCAAACTTGCATATATTATATGACGGTCTCACACGCGAATAATCCCGTCGTTAGCGCGCGGCAACCTGCATCTGCTGACCCACTCTTGTTTAGCAAGGACATTATATATATCGAGCCTATAATTAACTAACTCTCGCGGACCAAAGGCGCCGGGGCCGGCCATAGGTGCTCGATCGATCAGTGACTAACATAATCCATGGCAGCAATTGTTGACCTTTGGAAAGTTTCCAGCATTATAATAAGAAGCTGCAACTACACAAGCGTATACATAAACAAAAGAACTAGTACTACAATTAGAGAATCTGATCCCCCTCAAGCAGAAAAAAGGGTCGTGTCCATGAGTGAGACGTGCACCAGATGTCAAGGGAAAGTTTGGCAGAACCCTACTTGTTAATTATGGTTAATCAGCCCGTGCACACTTTTCATCAATGGATCGATCGCTAGCCCATAAAGGGAGCCGCTGGTTAGTTTATTGGACAGTTAACTAGGGTGATAGATGCCACTGTGTCTACCTTTGCCTTTTGTCCCGTTATATGGTACAAGCTGAACAGGCTGATTAGCTAGTTAACGGCAAAAAAGAGTTCTAGCTAGTATACTTTAAGGGCATAGCATCATGAGTTGCTTGTTCGCTCACAAATATAATAGCCAGATACGTATGTTTGGTTGTTAACTAAGGTGGGGCCAGTGATGTGTAAAGCTAGCTATGTATCTCAAATAATACTTTTCAAGAGGTCTAGCTAGCTAGCATCATTGTATTTGTTACAGTGCGGTCGATTAGTTCATATAAATTCCATTTCCGCTTATGTTTAGTGGATCAAAGACATATTAATATAACTTTCTTTTTTTGTAACAAGGCAAAACATTTATCATTTTTATTGCTAATTAAGAAGAAGGTGTAAACATAGCCACAAAGCGGCAAAAAAGTTAAACTTTACTCTCTCGGCATTAGAATGCTCAATTGGTTGGCCCTAGCCAAGACCAAAAATTGGGCTTCCTCTTTGATTCTCATGACGATAATTGCGATCGGGTGCGTAGTGCTTCGAAAATTCTAGCATTTCGCTCCTTCCACATTACCCAAGAGACCAACATCATGGCGGGGGCAATGGCGTTTCTGCAATGCTCACCCATGCTCACCCTCTTTTCCCACCAAGCTCGAACAGAGTCTTCATTTCACCAAGACATTGGCGAGTAATCATGGATACCCAGCCAAACGGTGATCTCGTTCCAAACTCTACTCATGAATCTACACTGAAATAGTAATGGGCAACACACTCTTGAACTTGCTTGCAAAGGGGGCAAAGGCCGCAATTAGGCCATCCCCCTCAAGTTAATCCATCGGCCGTCCAAACTCGGTTCTCGAGAACTAACCAAGCAAAGAACTTGCATTTCGGGGGACCCATATCTTCCAGATTATGAAAGTGTTGGTACTCAAGGTTTGCCGCGCAAATTATGCCAGATATGTCGTGGATGCCAAGTACTCTATGTTGGTTGTGAATTTCCAAGAAATAATGTCTTGCCTATCTTGGTCTAGAGTAACACCATCAACCATCTCGCAAAGGTTGGCAAACTCGCGTAAATGAGTCAAGGCAAGGCTGTGAGCGGTGTTAATGTGTCGTATCAAAAAGTTGTTGTCCAGAGCCATGCTAACCACACAGTTCTTCCTTTTTTAAATATTAAGATTTCACGCAAGGCATCATTGGCAGAAAACCATTCAGCCGGGAGGATTCCTGGAATTTAGCCATTTTGCCACCACCAATGGCCATCGTAATGGGTTCCACAAACACATCTTTATATTTGTCAGAGCAAGGTGCTCCCATCCAAACCCACGTTTTTAGCTGATCAGCCCATTCGAATCACAACCAACGGAGATGAAGATCGGTAGCAAAATTCTCGAGGTTGAGGACACCTAGGCTCCCATGAGCTTTGGGCTTGCAAACAAGATCCAGTTCACTTTATACACTTGCCTCCCGGCACTTTAACTCAACCAGCCCAAAGGTAGGCGCGTCTGAGGCTATCAATCTTTTTCTTACTTCAGCAGGAAGGTCCAGAGGAGTGAGGTGATATATAGAAATGGATATAAGGACGTCTTTGACCAGAACAATACGTCCCAGGGTGGCCACATGCATGGACGACCAGGGTGCGAACTTGCGAGCCACCTTATCTTCTAATTGTTGAAAACAGATGTGTTTCAATCTAATGACCGAGAGCGGGAGACCTAGGTATCTCATGGGAAAGGTGGCCCGCACCGTAGAATTTCGTTAAGGTTGAGGTTGCGAGAACATATGGGAGTCACATTTCTTTTGTTATAGTTGGTGACCAGACCAGTAACTTCACCAAAAGAGTAGAGGATCGATACCGCGTACTGGATATCCTCCTTGACAGGAGCAACAAAGATGGTCGCATCATCTGCATACAGGGAAGCCCGGATGGGGTTACCTCACAGAGGGTGCAACTTTCCTTGCTTAGTTTCCTTAGAGAGGATGCGATGGAGTGGGCTTATGGCCAAGACGAAAAGGAGGGTGAGAGCCCCACTACCTAAGACCAGAACTGTGGCACATGGATTCACCCACCAGACCATTGACAAGAACTCTGGATGAGGCCGAGCATTGCTGGGCGGAGATCCAGTGAGGAAAATGGATTGGAAAATAATGATGTGTCACAAAGTCAAGTTGTCCCATTTTGCCGAGTCGAACGCTTTCTTGATGTCTAGCTTGAAGAACAAGGTTAGTGATGTTGCGGTGAAATCGACGTGCCAAGTTCGTGACATACATAAATTTATCATGAATGATTCGTTTCTTGATGAAAGCACCTTGCGTATTGGATAAAAGGCCAGACATGTGAGGGGTGAGATGGGTGACTGATACGTCTCCAATGTATCAATACTTTTTATGGTTCCACGCTATTATATTATCATTCAAGAATGCTTTTTAGGCATTTACTTGGTGATTTATATTATTTTTTAGCACTAACCTATTAACCTAGAGCCAAGCGTCCGTTGTTGTTTTCTGCGTGTTTTGGCTTTTCAGGAATACTGTACAAACTGAAGTCCAAGTACTCCGAAACTTTTTGATGATATTTTCCGGACCAAATAAAGACCTCGAAGCTTCGGCGCAAGATCGGAGGGCACATGGTGTACCCCTCAAGTCAACATGGCACGCCCAAGGGTGGTGGTCGTGCCTTGATGGCTTGGGGCAACCACCCAGGTCCTCCACCCTCGTTCTCTTTGCTATAAAGTTACATACAATGCAAAAACTCCAAAGTGCCTCCCGAAACACTTATTCCATCGGTGCAAGTATCTGTTTTGCAGTGTGCCTCTCTGGAGCCATGTTTCGGTGCCCTACCGGAGGAGGGATCGATCATGAAGGGCCTCTACATCAACCTTGCTGCTCCCATGGTGATGTGCGAGTAGTTTATCATGGATCTACGGGCCCGTAGTTAGTACCTACATGACTATCTCTCTCTCCATACGTTCTTCATTGCCAAGATCATCACGATTCCTATGGTGATCTATCTTATGTAATCACTCTTCTACGGTGCGTTTGTTGGGATCCAACGAATTGTGGGTTTATGTCTATATTATTCATGAATAACGTTTGAGTTTTCTCTGAATTCTTATATGCATGATTATTATAGCTTTGTAATTCTCCCCGATCTATCGATATGGTTTTGCCAACTTGATTGATTTAACTTCAGTGGGAGAGGTGTGTGGTAGTGAGTTCAATCTTGCAGTGTTCAATCCTAGTGACACAACGGGACATGACACATATTGTATTGCTCCCAGTAAGATAAAGTTACAGGGTTCATTCATATTAATTGGATTTTCTTTTTCTACATCATGCCATTATCCTCCAAACATTACTCTGTTTTTACTTAATACTCTAGATGCGTGATGGATAACGGTCAACTGGTGGAGTAATAGTAGATGCAGGCAGGAGTTGGTCTACTTGCTCAAGAATGTCATTCCTATATGTGTGATCATTGCCACAAATAAATATTGCACAACTATGCATTCTTGTATCAATTGCCCTACAATAATTTGTTTACCCACTGTATGCCTTCTACGAGAGAGAAGCCTCTAGCGAAAACTATGGCCCCCAGGTCTCCTCACAAATATATTTACATAAACTCTAAACACGTCACTGATTTTGTCATTTATAATTATTTTTTATATTTAAACCATCTATCTATCACTACTTATCGCTTGCAAGTAATGAGTTCAAGGGAATTGACAACACTCTTACCCGTGTTGGGTGCAAGTGTGTGCTCTTTAGTGTGAACATGTTGAAGACGAGAAGTTGTGTGGTCCTCCTATTTGTTCGATAACCTTGGTTCTCACTGAGCGAAATACTTACCACTACACTTTTGCATCATCCCCTCCTCTTCAGGGAAAATCGCAACACGTATACACGTATCAGGAAGGATTTCTAGCGCCGTTGTCGGGGAGTATCACTAATTTCCTATCAAGTACCTTCACACAAATTATCATTCAATTATTCTACTTTTTATTTGTTGTTATATTTTGTTTGTTGCAAAAAATTAAAAGTACAAAAATATTTATCTTTGTTAGTTTACTTGTTGCCATGGCTAGTTCTTCCTTTGTTTTGTACTCCCAAGAATGAGGTGCTTAACTTTAAACAAAGGGGAGGAGAAAGTTAAAAAGATGCTTGGCATAGGATTTGCAATTCTCAAAAGAGATCAACACATAAGCAATCGACCAATAGCTTGCTTCGTAATTTCTATGTGGGTACTACTACTTGGTATAGATTTGTGCTTGACACCGTTACTCGTGGTATTTTCTTAATGAGTCATAATTTGGATCCTTTCAAAGCCTTGTAAAATTTAGTTGGATCACTACCTATCATTATTAGTGATATTACTTTAACTTTGGAGCATGTTATGCAAAGGCTAGAAATTACTGAAAATAAAATGGCCACTAAATAAAAAATTGAGGAGTTGGATAAAAATATTCATAATAATATCACCCAATTTGGATCGTAAGTAGGAATTACTTGAAAGAATTAAAGGAGAAACATACAACAAGTAATAAGAGGGTAGAGAAAGGTTTTAGAAGAATTGATAAAATGGAGGAAGTCATTGATAAAATGGGTTTCGCTTTCACTCCCTCTAAAGCTAATGCTAGTACCTCTCAAAAGAAAAATTATAAGGTTATGTATGTCCTCAAGAATGGTAGTATCACTCCTATAAAAAGAAATGAGGATCTTAAAATGATTAGTGTGCATCCCAATTTTATAAACATGGTAATAGACCCCATGATCAAGCATCCTATTTTTCCTATGAATCATGGTTGTGTGATTGAGGAGCTTGACAAGAACGATGACAACACTTGAAACTATGCATTATGCCTAGATAGCGGCATAAAACGGTAGCGCATTGATACTCTTGATCTTCGTTGGGTTTTCCGTGAAGAGGAACGGGTAATTGCAGCACAATGCGGGTAAGTATTTCCCTCGATTTAGAAACCAAGGTTTATCGAACCAATAGGAATATCAATCCTCAACCGTCTTCAACGACTGCACACAAAAGAGAAAACAACTCGCACCCAACGCGGGCAAGAGGGTTGTCAATCCCCTTGATCTTGTTATTTGCAAGCAATGAGGTGTGTAGATAATTATAGGTAGTGGTGACTTGAAAAATAAAATAAAAGAAAAATAATAAGAGCGCGGAAATTATATGTTTTCTAAATATATAAGTGAATAGACCTGGGGGTCGTAGTGTTATCGAGTCGAATCTCTCATGAAAGCAACATATGGTGGGTAAACAAATTACTATTGGGAAATTGATAGAACATCAAATAGATATGCGATTTTCACAGCAATGTTCATGTGTATATAGGCATCACATCCATATGCAAATAGGCCGACTCCTGCCTGCACCTACTACTATTACGCCACCCATCAAGCGCTATCCACCATGCATTTAGAGTATTAAGTAAAATAGAGTAATGCTTGGGCAACGATGGCATGATGTAGACAAAGTAAATTCGACCAATATGAATAAACGCCTGATACATCTCCATCGTATCTATAATTTTTGATGGTTTCATGCTATTATCCTGTCAAACTTTGGATGTTTTGTATGCCTTTGATATCTTTTTTGGGACTAACCTATTAACTAAGTGCCAAGTTCCAATTTCTGTATTTGCATATTTTTGACCCCTTTCAGAGGAGGATTTTAAACGGAGTCCAAACGGAATAAAACCTCCGAAAAGATTTTTCCGAAACAGAAGAAGAGCGGGAAGCTTGAGAACCAAGGCAGGGGGCCACCAGGGACCCCAAATGCCCCCTAGCCGCGGCCAGGGGGCCCACACCTCCCAGGCTTGTCGGCTCCCTGGGCCACCTCTGCTCTAGGTCTTTCGCCTATATATTCCCTAAAATCCCAGAAAAAATCAGGAGATCACCAAAAGTACTTTTCCGCCGCCGCAAGCTTCTGTCTCTGCAAGATCCCATCCAGGGCACGTTCTGGTGCCCTGCCGGAGGGGGGATTCGGATACGGAGGGCTTCTTCATCAACACCATGACCTCTCCGATGATGCGTGAGTAGTTCACCATACACCTACGGGTCCATAGCTAGTAGCTAGATGGCTTCTTCTCTCTCTTGGATCTTCAATACAAAGTTCTCCATGATCTTCATGGAAATCTATCCGATGTAATCTTCCTTTGCGGTGTGTTTGTGGAGATCCGATGAATTGTGGATTTATGATCAGATTATCTATGAATCTTATTTGAGTTTCTTCTGATCTCTCTGATGCATGATTTCATATCCTTGTAATTCTCTTCGAGTTGTGGGTTTTGTTTGGCCAGCTTGATCTATGATTCTTGCAATGGGAGAAGTGCTTCGTTTTGGGTTCATACCGTGCGGTGACCTCACCCAGTGACAGAAGGGGTAGCGAGGCACGCATCGTGTTGTTGCCATCAAGGGTAAAAAGATGGGGTTTTCATCATTGGTTTGAGTTTATCCCTCTACTTCATGTCATCTTGCTTATGGCGTTACTCTGTTCATCGTGAACTCAATACACTAGATGCATGCTGGATAGCGGTCGATGTGTGGAGTAATAGTAGTAGATGCAGAAAGTATCGGTCTACTTGTCTCGGACGTGATGCCTATATGTATGATCATTGCCTTAGATATCGTCATGACTTTGCACGGTCTATCAATTGCTCGACAGTAATTTGTTCACCCATCGTAATATTTGCTATTTTGAGAGAAGCCTCTAGCGAACACTATTGCCCCCGGGTCTACTCCACACTACATTTTCAGCCTTACTCTTTTTCTTCGTTGCACTTTCAGCCTTCAGATCTCACTTTGCAATCAATCTTGAAGGGATTGACAACCCCTTTATAACGTTGGGTGCAAGATCTTTTGTGTTTGTGCAGGTAGTCTGGACTTGACGAGATTCTCCTACTGGATTGATACCTTGGTTCTCAAACTGAGGGAAATACTTACTGCTCCTATGCTGCATCACCCTTTCCCGTTCAAGGGAAAAACCAACGCAAGCAAGTCTCCGTCAACGTGTCAATTTCTAGCGCTGTTGTTTGAGAAGTAGCAATGCCATTGTTTTATTCTTAGTGTCAGCAACAAAAAGATGCAACATGTCCGCTTTTGTCACTGGGATATAGAAACTCGCTAGGTTGAATCCACTACAATGTACCCCTCTCACGGAAGAAATAACAAGCTACTTGGCCAAAGCAATTGAATAGATCAAAGAGAATTACGAAGCTATGATGATCATGCAAATAAGAATCACAAAAATCAGAGAAGACTCAAATATTATTCATGAATAATACGAACATAAACCCACAATTCATTGCATCTCAACAAACACATCATACAAAAGAATTACATCAGATAGATCAAAGCAAAGATTCGATGATCATTGTATCGAAGATCTAGAGAGTGAGAGAGATAGCCATCTAGATACTAACTACGGACCCGTAGGTCTGTTGTGAACTACTCACACATCATCACGAGGGCACCAAGGTTGATGAAGAGGCCCTCCGTGATTGACCCCCCTCCCACCAATAGGCTGACGAAATGGAGCTCCAGATGGGGTCACCGTGGAACTCAGAGTTGAGGCAGCGTAAAGTGTGTTTGGCGGTGATATTTATAGTTTTTGTAATATTTGTGAATTTATAGGCCACAGAGCAGAGCAACACGGGCCACAAGGGAGTCACAAGGCATCAGGGCATGGCTACCCCCTGGCCATGCCCTGTTTCCATGTGGACCCCACATGTGGCTTCAGGTCTCCTTCCGAAGCTTTGAGGTCTTCTTTTAGTCCAGAAAAATCATAGAAAAGTTTCGTGCCAATAGGACTTCGTTTGTACAGAAAACCCAAAAACAAAAAACACATAAAAAACTGCAACTGGCACTAGGCACTGGATTAATAGATTTCTACTCAGAAATAATATAAATTGCTGAATTATGATCGGAAAAGTATCTTAGGATGATAATGTAACAACATGGAACAATAAAAAATTATAGATACGTTGGAGGCATATCAAGCATCCCCAAGCTTAATTCCTGCTCATCCTCGAGTAGGTAAATGATAAAAACAGAATTTTTGATGTTTCATGCTATCCAATATGTAATATTTTGCATATATGCTCATTAAGAAACGATGAATCAACAAACATCAACATAGTAATAATTATATGCACAAGCAACAAAATCATTAGTCTTTCAAAGTATACGATCCTAAAAGAATGTTTACCCCCATTAATCTTTCATACTATCAAAGAATGGATCTGTCTTCACCACATTAATACAAATGTGAAGCACCACGGTGTCCAAGTCAGGCAATTGGATCATACTTTTTCAAAGTGAATTAACTTTTTATTCTTCACACAATACATGAGCGTGAGCCATGTACATAACATAAGGTGGAATAGAATATGGTGGTAGATATCAAAGGGTTTAAAAGTGGAGAAGATAGTCTCACATCAAGTAGGCATACCAACGGACTATGGAGATGCCCATCGGTAGATGTCAATGCAAGCAGTAGGTATTCCCATGCACATGATGCACTAGAGATATAAGCACTACAAGAATAAGAGAATTGCCATCATCGTATTCTTTTGCCGTCTGCTGGCTGATGGCAAAGACCCTCTTTGTCATCAGCTGCCAAAAATCACACAACAAAGAGCAGACTTATGGAAAAGATACTCTTTGCCATCAGTGAGCATTTTGCCCGTCTGCCACTGACGGAAAAGAGACGAACGACTGACGGCAAAGAACTGACCGCATGCTGATATTTCATTTGCCATTAGTTAGCCTTTGTTGTGTGCTAGCTGAGGGCAAAGAACAAGCACGCAGACGACAAAGAGCACGGGGTGGCCCACCCCACACCCCCTCTCTCCCCCATAACGGTCTCTCTCTCTCTCTGTCGTCTGCCTTATACCTCTTTGCCGTCGGGGGGCACACGACAGAGAGCCAAAGAGACCTAACGGACGTCGGCCCCCACTCAGACCCCCTCGCTCCCCCATAACACACTCTCTCTCCCCGCACCATCGAAACCCACCGCAACACCGGAGCTCACCCTCCCCTCCTCCCTGCGACCCGCTGCCGGAGCTCACACACTCTGCGGCCCCCCTCCACCATCGCCCCTCCTCCACCACCTACCCCTCCTCAACTGCCGCCCTCCTCCACCCAGGGCCCTCCTCCTCCATGTGACTGTTGGGTAACGTAGCATAAATTCAAAATTTTCCTACGCATATTCAGATCTTCCTATGGAGAGACCAGCAACGAGAGAGGGGTAAGAGCATCTTCATACATTTGAAGATCGCTAAGCGAAAGCGTTGCTAGAACGCGGTTGATGGAGTCGTACTCGTAGCGATTCCGATCTATTGTCGAACAACGGCACCTCCGAGTTCAACACACGTGCAGCCCGGTGACGTCTCCCGCACCTTGATCCAGCAAGGAGGAGGGAGAGGTTGGGGAAGAACTCCAGCAACACGACGGCGTGGTGTCAATAGAGAGACGAGGTCTCCCGGCAGGGCTTCGCCAAGCACCGGCAGAGAGGAGGGGGAGAGGAGCGGGGCTGCGCCGAGAGAGAGGAAAAACCGTGTGTCTCAATGGCCAAAAGTGCCCGATATATATTGGGGGAGGGGAGAGGGAGTGCCACCCCTAGGGTTCCCACCCTAGGGGGTGCGGCAGCCCCCCCAGATGGGAGGTGCGGCGGCCAGAGGGGGGAGGAGGGGGTGGCGCACCATCTGGTGGGCCTTAGGCCCACCTGGCCTAGGGTTTGCCCCCCCCTTTTCTCTCCCTTGCGCTATGGGCTGAGTGGGGAGGCGCACCAGCCCACCTAGGGGCTGGTTCCCACCCCCACTTGGCCCACCTTATCTCCCGGGGTCGTTGCCCCCCTTCGGTGGTCCCCCAGGGCCACCTCCGGTGGTCCCGGTACGTTACCGGTGATGCCCGAAACACTTCCGGTATCCGAAACCATCCGTCCTATATATCAATCTTTACCTCTGGACCATTCCGGAGCTCCTCATGACGTCCGGGATCTCATCCGGGACTCCGAACAACTTTCGGTAACCTCGTATAACAATTCCCTATAACCCTAGCGTCATCGAACCTTAAGTGTGTAGACCCTACGGGTTCGGGAGACAGGCAGACATGACCGAGACACCTCTCTAGCCAATAACCATCAGCGGGGTCCGGATACCCATGGTGGCTCCCACTTGCTCCACGATGATCTCATCGGATGAACCACGATGTCAAGGATTCAGTCAATCCCGTATACGATTCCCTTTGTCTGTCGGTATAGAACTTGCCCAAGATTCGATCGTCGGTATACCTATACCTTGTTCAATCTCGTTACCGGTAAGTCTCTTTACTCGTTTCGTAGCACGTCATCGTGTGACTAACTCCTTAGTCACATTGAGCTCATGATGATGTTCTATTGAGTGGGCCCAGAGATACCTCTCCGTCATACGGAGTAACAAATCCCGATCTCGATTCGTACCAACCCAACAGACACTTTCGTAGGTACCCGTAGTGCACCTTTATAGTCACCCAATTACGTTGCGACGTTTGATACACCCAAAGCACTCCTACGGTATCCGGGAGTTGTACAATCTCACGGTCGAAGGAAAAGATACTTGACATTAGAAAAGCATTAGCATACGAACAATACGATCTAGTGCTAGGCTTGGGATTGGGTCTTGTCCATCACATCATTCTCCCAATGATGTGATCCCGTTATCAATGACATCTAATGCCCATGATCAGGAAACCATGATCAGCTATTGACTAACGAGCTAGCCAACTAGAGGGTTGCTAGGGACACATTGTGATCTATTTGTTCACACATGTATTACTGTTTCCTGTTAATACAATTATAGCATGAACAATAGACGATTATCATGAACAAGGAAATATGATAATAACCATTTTATTATTGCCTCTAGGGCATATTTCCAACAGTCTCACACTTGCACTAGAGTCAGTAATCTAGTTACATTGTGATGTATCGAACACCCATAGCATCATGGTGTTGATCATGTTTTGCTCGTGTAAGAGGTTTAGTCAACGGGTCTGCAATATTCAGATCCGTGTGTACTTTACAAATATCTATCACTCCACTCTAGACATGGTCCTAGATGGAGTTGTAGCGGCGCTTGATGTGCTTCGTCTTCCGGTGAAACCTGGGCTCCTTGGCTATGGCAATGGCTCCAGTGTTATCACAGAAGAGTGTCATAGGACCCGACGCGCTTGGAACCACTCCAAGGTCGGTGATGAGCTCCTTCATCCAAATTCCTTCATGAGCCGCTTCTGAAGCAGCTATGTACTCCGCTTCACATGTAGATGTTGCCACGTGTTCTTGCTTGCTACTGCACAAGCTCACTGCCCCACCATTCAACACATATACGTATCCGGTTTGTGACTTAGAGTCATCCGGATCTGTGCCGAAGCTAGCGTCGACGTAACCCTTGACGACGAGCTCTTCGTCACCTCCATAAACGAGAAACATTTCCTTAGTCCTCTTCAGGTACTTAAGGACATTCTTGACCGCTGTCCAGTGTTCCATGCCTGGATCACTTTGGTACCTCCCTACCACACTTATGGCAAGGTTTATATCAGGTCTGGTACACAGCATGGCATACATTAGAGAGCCCACGGCTGAAGCGTAGGGGACATAACTCATCTTCTCTCTATCTGCTGCCGTGGTCGGCGACCGAGTCTTAGTCAATCTCATACCTTGCAAAACTGGCAAGAACCCTTTCTTTGAGTTTTCCATATTGAACTTCTTCAATATCTTGTCAAGGTATGTAATTTGCGAAAGACCTATGAGGCGTCTCGATCTATCTCTATAGATCTTGATGCCTAATATGTATGCAGCTTCTCCAAGGTCCTTCATTGAAGATCTCTTGTTCAAATAGGCCTTTATGCTCTCCAACATCTCTATATTATTCCCCATCAATAATATGTCATCCACATATAGTATGAGGAAAGCTACAGAGCTCCCACTCACTTTCTTGTACGGACAGGCTTCTCCGTAAACCTGTATGAACCCAAACTCTTTAATCACCTCATTAAAGCGAATGTTCCATCTTCGAGATGCTTCCACCAGCCCATAGATGGAGCGCTAGAGCTTGCACACTTTGTTAGCACCCTTAGGGTCGACAAAACCTTCTCGTTGCATCATATACAACTCTTCCTTAAGGTTCCCGTTAAGGAACGCTGTTTTGACGTCCATTTGCCAAATTTCATAATCATAAAAGGCGGCAATTGCTAACATGATTCAGACTGATTTCAGCTTCGCTACGGGAGAGAAAGTCTCTTCGTAGTCAACTCCTTGAATTTGTCGAAAACCCTTTGCGACAAGTCGAGCTTTGTAAACGGTTACATTACCGTTTGCATCAGTATTCTTCTTGAAGATCCATTTATTTTCTATCGCTTGCCGGTCATCGGGCAAGTCCACCAAAGTCCATACTTTGTTCTCATACATGGATCCTATCTCGGATTTCATAGCCTCAAGCCATTTGTTCGAATCTGGGCCCGCCATTGCTTCTTGATAGTTCGAAGGTTCACCGTTGTCTAACAACATGATTTCCATCACAGGGTTGTCGTACCACTCTGGTGCGGAGCGTGCCCTTGTGGACCTTCGCGGTTCAGTAGTAACTTGATCCGAAGCTTCATGATCATCATCATTAACTTCCTCTTTAGTCGGTGTAGGCGCCACAGGAACAGCTTCCCGCGCTGCGCTACTATCCTGTTCGAGAGGGGGTGTAATTACCTCATCAAGTTCTACCTTCCTCCCACTTACTTCTTTCGAGAGAAACTCTTTCTCTAGAAAGGATCCGTTCTTGGCAACAAAGGTTTTGCCTTCGGATATAAGATAGAAGGTATACCCAATAGTTTACTTAGGGTATCCTATGAATACGCATTTCTCCGCTTTGGATTCGAGCTTTTCTGGTTGAAGTTTCTTCACATAAGCATCGCAGCCCCAAACTTTAGGAAACGACAACTTAGGTTTCTTGCCAAACCATAGTTCATACGGTGTCGTCTCAACGGATTTAGACGGTGCCCTATTTAAAGTGAATGCAGCAGTTTCTAATGCGTATCCCCAAAATGATAGCGGTAAGTCGGTGAGAGACATCATAGATCGTACCATATCTAAAAAAGTGCGACTACGATGTTCAGACACTCCGTTGCGCTGCGGTGTGCCAGGCGGTGTCAGTTATGAAACGATTCGACACTTCCTGAGGCGTGTGCCAAACTCGTGACTCAAATATTCTCCTCCACGATCAGATCGTAGACATTTAATTTTTCTGTCACGTTGATTCTCAACCTCACTCTGAAATTCCTTGAACTTTTCAAACGTCTCAGATTTGTGCTTCATCAAGTAGATATACCCATACCTACTCAAATCATCGGTGAGAGTGAGAACATAACGATAACCACCGCGAGCTTCAACGTTCATTGGACCACACACATCAGTATGTATTATTTCCAATAAGTCGGTTGCTCTCTCCATTATTCCTGAGAATGGTGTCTTAGTCCTCTTGCCCATGAGGCACGGTTCGCATGTGTCAAATGATTCAAAGTCAAGAGACTCTAATAGTCCATCGGTATGGAGCTTCTTCATGCGCTTAACACCGATATGACCAAGGCGGCAGTGCCACAAGTATTTGGGACTATCATTATCAACATTGCATCTTTTGGTACTCACACTATGAATATGTGTAACATCACGATCGAGATTCATCAAGAATAAACCATTCACCAGCGGAGCATGACCATAAAACATATCACTCATATAAATAGAACAACCATTATTCTCTGACTTAAATGAGTAGCCGTCTCGCATTAAGCAAGACCCTGATACAATGTTCATGCTTAAAGCTGGTACTAAATAACAATTATTAAGGTTTAAAACTAATCCCGACGGTAGATGCAGAGGTAGCGTGCCGACGACGATCACATCGACTTTTGAACCATTCCCGACGCGCATCGTCACCTCGTCCTTGGCCAGTCTCCGCTTATTCCGCAGTTCCTTCTTTGAGTTGCAAATGTGAGCAACAACACCGGTATCAAATACCCAGGAGCTACTACGAGCGCTGGTAAGGTACACATCAATAACATGTATATCACATATACCTTTAACGTTGCCGGCCTTCTTGTCCGCTAAGTATTTGGGGCAGTTCCGCTTCCAGTGACCCTTTCCCTTGCAATAGAAGCACTCAGTCTCAGGCTTGGGTCCGTTCCTTTTCTTCTTCCCGGCATCTGGCTTACCGGGCGCGGCAACAGCTTTGCCGTCTTTCTTGAAGTTCTTCTTACCCCTGCCTTTCTTGAAACTAGTGGTCTTGTTGACCATCAACACTTGATGCTCCTTCTTGATTTCTACTTCTGCGGACTTGAGCATCGAGTACAACTCGGGAATGGTCTTCTCCATCCCTTGCATGTTGTAGTTAAGCACAAAGTCTTTGTAGCTTGGTGGGAGAGACTGGAGGATTCTGTCAATTATAGCATCATCCGGAAGTTCGACTACAAGTGAAGTCAGACAACCGTGTAACCCAGACATTTTGAGTATGTGCTCACTGACAGAACTGTTCTCCTCCATCTTACAGCTAAAGAACTTGTCGGAGACTTCATATCTCTCGACACGGGCATGAGCTTGAAAAACTAGCTTAAGCTCCTGGAACATCTCATATGCCCCGTGTTGCTCAAAACGCCTTTGGAGCCCCGTTTCTAAACTGTATAACATGCCACACCTGACCAGAGAGTAGTCATCACTCCGCATTTGCCAGACGTTCAGAATGTCCTGGGCTAGTGCGGGAGCGGGAGGGTCACCTAGCATCCATTGAGGACATAAGCCTTTTTAGCTGCTTCAAGGATGAGCTTCAAGTTGCGAACCCAGTCCGCATAGTTGCTACCATCATCTTTCAGCTTGTTTTTCTCTAGGAATGCGTTGAAATTGAGGTTGATGTTGGACATCTACAATATTTATAAAGACAACTTTTAGACTAAGTTCATGACAATTAAGTTCATTTAATCAAATTAAGTATGAACTCCCACTTAAATCGACATCCCTCTAGTCATCTAAGTGATACATGATCCATGTTGACTAACCCGTGTCCGATCATCACGTGAGACGGACTAGTCACCATGGTGAGCAACTTCATGCTGATCGTATTCAACCATACGACTCATGTTCGACCTTTCGGTCTCTTGTATTCGAGGTCATGTCTGTACATGCTAAGCTCGTCGAGTCAACCTAGGTGTTTCGCGTGTGTAAATCTGGCTTACACCCGTTGTATGCGAACGTTAGAATCTATCACACCCGATCATCACGTGGTGCTTCGAGACAACGAACCTTCGCAACGGTGCACACTTAGGGGAATACGTTCTCAAAATTTTAAGAGGGATCATCTTATTATGCTACCGCCGTTTTAAGCAATAAGATGTAAAACATGATAAACATCACAATGCAATCATATAGTGACATGATATGGCCATTATCATCTTTGCTCTTTTGATCTCCATCTTCAGGCATCGCATGATCATCATCGTCACGGCGTGAAACCATGATCTCCATCATCGTGTCTCCGTGAAGTCATCACGCCAACTACTACTATCACTACTACTATAGCTAACCGTTAGGAATGAAGTAAAAGTAGTAAGCACACGGCGTCGCATCTCATACAATAAATTAAGACAACTCCTATGGCTCCTGCCGGTTGTCATACTCATCGACATGCAAGTCGTAAAACCTATTACAATAACATGATCATCTCATACATCATACATGCAACATCACAACTTTGGCCATATCACATCACATGTCAAACCCTGCAAAAACAAGTTAGACGTCCTCTAATTGTTGTTGCAAGTTTTACGTGGCTGATTTGGGTTTTTAGCAAGAACGCCTTCTTACCTACGTGACAGCCACAATGATGATATGCCAAAGCTATTTGCCCTTCATAAGGACACTTTTCATCAAATCCAATCCGACTAGAGTAGGAGAGATAGACACCCGCTAGCCACCTTTATGCACGATGTGCATGTCTGTCGGTGGAAGCAGTCTCACGTAAGAGTACGTGTAAAGTCGGTCCGGGACGCTTCATCCCACAATACCGCCGGAAAAGAATAAGACTAGTAGCTGCAAGAAAATTGACAAATCATTGCCCACAACTTTTGTGTTCTACTCGTGCATAGAATCTACGCATAGAAAACCTGGCTCGGATGCCACTGTTGGGTAACGTAGCATAAATTCAAAAAATTTCTACGCCTATTCAGATCTTCCTATGGAGAGACCAGCAACGAGAGAGGGGTAAGAGCATCTTCATACCTTTGAAGATCGCTAAGCGGAAGCGTTGCTAGAACGCGGTTGATGGAGTCGTACTTGTAGCGATTCCGATCTAGTGCCGAACAACGGCACCTCCGCGTTCAAGACACGTGCAGCCCGGTGACGTCTCCCGCACCTTGATCCAGCAAGGAGGAGGGAGAGGTTGGGGAAGAACTCCAGCAACACGACGGCGTGGTGTCGATGGAGAGACGAGGTCTCCCGGCAGGGCTTCGCCAAGCACCGATAGAGAGGAGGGGGGAGAGGAGCGGGGCTGCGTCGAGAGAGAGGAAAAACCGTGTGTCTCAATAGCCAAAAGTGCCCGATATATATAGGGGGAGGGGAGAGGGGGTGCCACCCCTATGGTTCCCACCCTAGGGTGTGCGGAAGCCACCCCAGATGGGAGGTGCGGCGGCCACAGGGGGGAGGAGGGGGTGGCGCACCATCTGGTGGGCCTTAGGCCCATCTGGCCTAGGGTTTGCCCCCCTTTTCTCTCCCTTGCGCTATGGGCTGAGTGGGGAGCCGCACCAGCCCACCTAGGGGCTGGTTCCCACCCCCACTTGGCCCACCTTATCTCCCGGGGTTGTTGCCCCCCTTCGGTGGTCCCCCGAGGGCACCTCCGGTGGTCCCGGTGGTCCCGGTACGTTACCGGTGATGCCCGAAACACTTCCGATATCCGAAACCATCCGTACTATATATCAATCTTTACCTCCGGACCATTCCGGAGCTCCTCGTGACGTCCGGGATCTCATCCGGGACTCCGAACAAATTTTGGTAACCTCGTATAACAATTCCCTATAACCCTAGCGTCATCGAACCTTAAGTGTGTAGACCCTACGGGTTCGGGAGACAGGCAGACATTACCGAGACACCTCTCTGGCCAATAACCATCAGCGGGGTCTGGATACCCATGGTGGCTCCCACTTGCTCCACGATGATCTCATCGGATGAACCACGATGTCAAGGATTCAATCAATCCCGTAAACGATTCCCTTTGTCTGTCGGTATAGAACTTGCCCGAGATTCGATCGTCGGTATACCTATACCTTGTTCAATCTCGTTACCGGTAAGTCTCTTTACTCGTTTCGTAGCACGTCATCGTGTGACTAACTCCTTAGTCACATTGAGCTCATGATGATGTTCTACTGAGTGGGCCCATAGATACCTCTCCGTCACACGGAGTGACAAATCCCGATCTCGATTCGTACCAACCCAATAGACACTTTCGGAGGTACCCGTAGTGCACCTTTATAGTCACCCAGTTACGTTGCGACGTTTGATACACCCAAAGCACTCCTACGGTATCCGGGAGTTGTAGAATCTCACGGTCGAAGGAAAAGATACTTGACATTAGAAAAGCATTAGCATACGAACAATACGATCTAGTGCTAGGCTTAGGATTGGGTCTTGTCCATCACATTATTCTCCCAATGATGTGATCCCGTTATCAATGACATCTAATGCCCATGATCAGGAAACCATGATCATCTATTGTCTAACGAGCTAGCCAACTGGAGGCTTGCTAGGGACACATTGTGATCTATTTATTCACACATGTATTACTGTTTCCTGTTAATACAATTATAGCATGAACAATAGACGATTATCATGAACAAGGAAATATGATAATAACCATTTTATTATTGCCTCTAGTGCATATTTCCAACAGTGACCTCCTCCTCCACCATCGCCCTCCTCCCCGCGACCCCCTCCTCTACCACCGTGCACCTCCTCCACCACCGCCCCTCCTCTCCGTGCCCTCCTCCTCCACCATCGCACCGTACCCCTCCCCCCACGCCCCTCCTCCCCACGACCCCCTCCTCCACCACTGCACCGCCCTCCTCCACCACTGCCCCTCCTCCCCGCGGACCCCCTCCTCCCTGCGCCCCCTCCTCCTCTATGCCCGGCCTCCCTGCACCGTCTTCATCGCTCGGCCGCCCCCTCCCGTGAGTCCATCTTTTTTCCTTTTTTTGTTTAATTTGTTAATTAGCTTAGTATCTATGCACTAGAGAGTGGGGTCCCTTGTGCCCAAGACTTGTCCACGGGCACCGGCAACGCCCATGGCTGCAGCACACGAGGAAGAATGGCACGAAGACAAACCAAAAACCACCATGGCCACGCACCCTCTCCAAGGGCGTAGAGTACAAAGCTTTAGATACAAGGCCCCGGCAAGCCCTCCTTGCCGGGAAGATTCGCAAGGCCCCGACAAGCCCTCCTTGCCGGGAAGGCTCCCAAAGATTCACAAGACCCCGGCAAGCCCTCCTTGTCGGGAAGATGCGCAAAGGCTGCCAAGGCCCCAGCAAGCCGTCCTTGCTGGGAAGACGTTCTAGCCCCCGGGAAGCCCTCCTTGCCGGCAAGATAATCAAGTGCTCCGACAGGGACACCAGGCCAGCAAGATCCTTTCGCTCGACAGGTGTCCTCCCCTATTTCTACTACAGTCCCACCGCTCAAGTGCATCCCACATACGCCAACGCAGGACCCAGGTGTTGATCCACCTAGGTACGTGTCACGACCACCTCACTGCAGGTCAGGGGTCAGACAAGGCATTTACTACCCCTGACACCACCGTAGAAGATAAGCGGTGAACCCTGTTCACTGTGTAACTCGTGTGAACACTGTTGGTGACCCCTTGCCTAAAAAAGGAGGCCCAAGGATCATTCTCTAGAGGTTAGACTTTTTGGGATTTGAGGCTCCCTAATCACCAGCTAAATTACTATAGCAAACCACCCTATAGTAAGCCCCCAATACAAACTAAGCAGGAGTAGGGTTTTACGCACCAAGCGGCCCGAACCTGGGTAAACGTCCTTGCCGGTGTTGATCGCTAGCTCCGCTCTCGGTGCCACCTCTCTCCCTCCGTCGAACGATCAAGGGACCCTTCGAGCCTCCGACAAGCGCATCGATTTTCCTGACATCTTTGGCCCGCCAGGTACGAGGAGGTGGTTGAGAGCTTTTTCGCGGATTAGAGCAAGCTCCACACCAGATCTTAGGAGGTTGAGAGCACCTCTGTGGTTCCCCGAAGCGGGGCGCATCGGTGGCCGCTCTACTTCGCTAGGGCATCCTAACGCCAGCGTGAGCGCCCCGCTGCACGAGCGTGGGCTAGGGCGGTGGAGACCCTGAGCTCAAGGGCGCCAGGTTGATGCACCGCTCCAGTACAGTGCACTGTTGTAGAGGGTGTGCCTGGGGGCTTCGGGGAGGCCTCTGGCGCATACTCCGTGACGCACCTCCGCGGAGTGATGCATAGCCGTCGAGGATGCACCAACATGCCCCAAGGCCCAGGCACGCACTCCAGTGGAAACGCTTTCCCCCCATGGAAGCATTGCGTCGACGCCGAAGACGCGCTTGGGGGCTCCGCCAGCACGGCCTGGCAACAGAGGAAAAGGAGTCAACTCCTCCAACCCCCTGTCTATACGATAGTCAAGGACTGTCGGCAAGAACCTTGCCGGAGGGGAAGTTGCCGGGAGAGTGTAACCTCCTGCTTGCCGGGAATCTGAGGCCCCGGCAAAGGACCCAAACGCCGCGGGAAGAAGTGCTGCATCACAACAGATAGGTGTAGATATTCTAGATGAAATTTCAGAGTAGATAGGTTGTTTCCTTTCTAGATATCCCAAATTTTGTTTGAGAAACTTGCGTGTAGATGTAGCATGCTTGTTGGGAGGCAACCCAATAGTTATATTATTTTTCTTGTTCTACTTTCTGTTTGTGTGAGTCAACATTATTATTGCTAATGCAATGATTGTGTTTATATGTTTAAATAAGTGTTTGTTCCAAGCAAAGCCTTTGGGATGATTTGAGTGATAAGTAGAGTTGATACGGTGCAAAAACATAAACTTTTACGTCCACTGCAGAATTTCTTTGAATTTACTAGAACGTCTTTTTGATCTGAATGTTTTACACAGTATTGCTATACAAATTACTCTGATTTTCCTAAGTTTTAATAATTTTTGGAGTTACTGAAGTATTTTTTTAGTGTTGATCACAGTATAGGAATCGAGCATTTTGCTGTCAGGATGCTACAGACGGCAAAGACGGAGTTACAGACAGAATTTTTTTTACGTCAGCCCATGACGGCAAAAAATACCGGCATCCACCGTGCCCGCAATGAAATTATTGTGCCGTCAACTGGTCTGGTATACGAAAAACAAATGATCAAAAGACGGAACAGCCTAGCTAACGGA
Source organism: Hordeum vulgare subsp. vulgare (assembly GCF_904849725.1). Classification (NCBI taxonomy): domain Eukaryota; kingdom Viridiplantae; phylum Streptophyta; class Magnoliopsida; order Poales; family Poaceae; genus Hordeum; species Hordeum vulgare. The sequence goes on along the minus strand of NC_058520.1, from coordinate 199,190,978 downwards.
CAATGTTAGTCATTTTTGCCGTGTGCTTGCTGATAGCACAGAAGACAAAACTATTTGGTGTTTGCCGTCTTCATCACAAGTACAAGACGACAAAGTAACTCATATCTTTGCCGTCTGCTGATCTGTGCAAGACGGCACACTATGTCATGTTTTTTGTCGTCTGTCGAACCTGTACAAGACGGCAAACCACATGGTGGGGCGTCACATTTTTTTGCCATGACGGCGAAGAGGCTGCTAAGTAGACAACAACTTAATTATACAATATATATAACATCCATAATCTATATAACGTAATCCATACATCATATAACATAATCCATACAACATATAACACATCCATACAACATATAACATAATCCAAACATCATATATATAACATCCATAATCCATACAGTATAAAACACATCCATAATCCATATAGTATGTAACACATCCATAATCCATACATCATATATATAACATAATCCTTAGCACATCCATATATATAGCAATCCATAACACATTCATATATATATATATATATATATATATATATATATATATATATATATATATATATATATATAGCGTAATCCATAGCACATCCATGTCATAATATTTGGCATTACTACACAAAATTTGGCATTACGATAAATATCTTCATGTCAATATAGTAGTCCAAAGAACATATGTATGGCAACCTACAAGATGAAATCATGCACATATGTCAAATTTTGGCACACAATAAATAAAGGTTTTCATGTCCATAACAATAAAATAAGGTGCGCTAAATCATGTGTAAACTAAGGGCATGGACGTTAGGTTCAGATTGCTATCTTCTATTTTTTTCATAAATTTTTATTCAAAGTTTGCATATCTGTCATGTTCACTTGGAGGCTCACCCCTTTCCTGATTCAAGAAACTTCTTATCCTACTTTCTAATGTGCATATATAGTGGTCAATTTCAATCACATTCCGAATTTGTACATTGATGAGAAATAAGACTGAGAAGTTATGTTTGGTTATTCCTATAGATACCCAATTCGTACAGTTATGCAAGAAAATAAGACTGAGAAATTTTGTTTGGTTATTCCTATGTCACTTGTAAGAAACTAAGACTGAGAAATTATGTTGGGCTATTCTTATGTCATTCTGTGTGGAACTAAGGCTAAGAATTTTGTAATTATGCTTAGTTCATATTCTCCTATGTCATTCTATGAGAATCTGACACCTTATTTCATATGGTGCACTTCTTCGATGTCATTTTCAAGCATAGCTAATGGGACAAGTGCATAGCTAACGGGTCCAAATGGGTCAAATACATAGCTTCAAGTGGTCTCTAAATCATGAAGATATCTTGTCGTCTCTTCTTGTATATGAGATATGGAGGCACTAACCATAGAAGATCTCAAAGATGCGGAGAACCATCAAGGTTATTGCCAGTAAAGCTAGGAACATGAGCATGTGAAGATCCAGAATTATTCGATCCATAGGCCGATGGATGTTGCATGAATTATTACATGGTTAGAATGACACTCGGACTAAGAAATGCAATAATGATCCTTGCAAATATTTCAGTTAACTAACTGTAGGACGCGGAGTAAGGGTAGAAAAATCGAAAGCGGGCATACCATTCTGGGTACAATAAGCCTCCAAATTATGTTAAGAGTGGTGAAGGTTAAGCCCCGATAGTAAAAGACTACATGTGTTGGCTATTAAGGAATTGTGCTTGGCTATTAAGGAACTAACCGTAAACATCTTAAAGTTTTGAGTATTTTGTGCCCACAACTGCTGCTGCGTCCTCTCATCATCCGGTCTCCTCTCCGCCGCCCTGTCCTCAGCCGCCAGTCGCCTCTCCTATGCCCTCTCCGCAGCCGCCCGTCGCCCCTCCACTATCAAATTCTCCTCGAGTAGGCACTACAGAATATGGCATCACAATCGCATCTTCAAATCCAACATTATGTAAGAATTACAAAAAACATATGTAGAAGGACTTGTATAGAATACCTGCATCTCAGCCCTTGTTGGAGTCGCGCATTCACATACAAAATATTTTGGGATACCTAGCCAAGCCTTGTGCTCACCTAGAGTGCAAGTGGAGGACATAGGAAACATGTCTGCTACAATAGCTTCCTTGCCATGTTTCTTCCCCTCTCAAGCGATTATAACCAACTCGTGGTCAAGGGGCTCCGATGCTACATCATAGTCGGGCCCTCTCAACTTTGTTGCCACATCTCTAACTATGGTCAGCCGATTGTAGGCAGTCTGGCTAGTGTACGCATACGATGTGTCAGACAGATCATAAGGCGTGGCTTTTCTGAATGATGCCTTATGGGACAAAGCATAACCAATGAAAAGGTTGGGCTCCGGAGCCTTGTGGTGAGCCGCCTGCAACCAAACCAACATGATTAGGAATTCATCACAAGGATTAATTAGCAACATGTATGACAAGAAAGAACTTATGTAGAACAAATCGATGGGAGGAAAGATATACCCAACATTTCGTGAATCCCTTAAGGCTCAAGTTTCCTTGATGGTGTGGTGGATCTTTCATTGCCTTTCGCCAATTTTGCAATCTATGTGTTTTAACGTATACTCTTTAGAACACCACTAGTCCACAATCCGCTCCCAGCACTCCCCCTTATCGACACACCATCTAGGAGTAACCTAATTGATCATTTGCATCTCATATACGTCAAAAAGAAATTGAGTGCCAATGAGTTGAGGAAATAACAAGGATGAACATGATTTATTTACCTGCATGTACTCCTCCTTCTTAAGAAAGATTTTCATAGCTGGTGTCTTAGTAGCCATCTTAGAGCCCTGAGATGCCTTGTAAGAACAGACGGCAATAATGCGCGCATCATGGAACGTATTGCGCATAAGCTTCTTAAAATGAATGTTGATGTTCACTTGTGCCTCCTCCAACTTTCCATCCTCGCATCTATAGAAATCCTTCAAATACACGTGAGATCAAATGAGATCAGAAATTAACTAGCTATGTCTTATATAATAAAATGCGAATTAAACTTAATGATTACCCAAATTTCGGCAAAGACCCGCTCGGCTTTGTTGTGAACCTCAATGTTCTTGAATGTACCAACATCCTCACATGCTTTCTAGTGGTGCCAAGTTCGTGCTACCTCCAGAACGTTGCCCTCCCCTGGCAAAGTAATCATGCCAGGGAAATGCTCCTTAAGGAGGATCCCAATGACGCCGTTCACGAGCCGGTACTTACCCGACTCCTCATCAACAGCTTCTGTCCAAGTGCTACATAATGAGAAGCTAATGTTATGAGAAATTGTTGCATACAGTGAAGGTAGAAAAAGGGAAAGCCAAAGTTAGTTACCTTAGTCCATATGGAGTAATGCATGGCCTCTGCTCGACGGGTTTCCCTTATTTCAGGAGACCTTATGAATCACCGAGAACACAGACTTACCCTTGAGAACTGCAATTAAACCATCATCATCATCCTCATCATGATCAGGCACGGGGAGTGAGACATCATCTCTTGCTCACGCACGAGGGAGTGAGACATTGTCACATCCTGACGCATGGGGGAGTGAGACACCGGCTCGTCCTCAGGCAAGGGGGAGTGAGACACCAGCTCCTCCAACCTCACCTCCTCAGGCGGTGCCGTGGCAGGTGGTGGCGAGCAAGGCCGGACCGGATTTGTCTTGCCCTTTCCTCCACGTCCACCTTTTACTCGGCTTCTTCCTCGATGAGGCTGAGCATGAGAGGGTGCCTCAGGAGTACCGGCGAGAAAACTAGTGATCAGATTTGTCGCTATCTTGAGTGGGGCCTTCTCCACCGGCGCACTAGCAGTCCTTTTTCGATGCGGGCCCACCATGTTCACTCACCTACTACAACAAATAGTAAATCAATTAGTATGAATACAACAATATAATTCAAATAAATAAACATAAGTTCGAAAAAATCATACACAAATGAGAATTACAAATTAAGGCGATTATAGCACAAATACAACTTTATAGTTCAAACAAATAAGCAGAAGTTCAAAATATTACAAATTAAACATTACAACATGTTCGGAATCATGGTAAAGCAATTAGTACAAAATCAACATTACAACTCAACATTTCAACTAAGAATAGGCGGGATCATCTCGATCACAACCCTACTCTTCTTTTCCCTCTTCTGCTTCCTCGTGATCATGAGTATCACGCGTGCCGTCAACGATGCCGTCAGAGTATTGGTCGTCATCATCACTATCATTGGAAATGCCTTGACGTAACCACTCAAGCAAGGATAGGTACTCCATGTTTATAACCTCTTCTTCTCCCCCTTCTTCTTCCTCCTCTTCTTCCTCTTCTTCTTCTTCTTCTTTGTCATCATCACTATCAATGTGTAATGCCCATGTTCTTCTTGGAAGAATTCTCCATCATATTTGTCGGGGTTGATGTGAGGTTGATAATCCTCTTCACCGGGAGAACATTGTTTACTATGTGGCGGCACATCATACACGACATCTCAACCCTTAAGATGTGCCTTCTTTTGACATTCTTACTTGAGATAGAAAACTTGTGTCGCTTGTTGAGCCACGATATAGACATCCTCGCATTCTAATTTGTTATCTTGTCGAATTTCAACTAGCTCAATATCATCTCTCCGCCTAACTTCCTCGGGATCGAACCAATGACATTTAAGGACAACGACTTTTGGAGGATTTTCCCCAAAGTAATGCAGTTCATATATTTCATCAAGTCTTCCATAATACTCAACTCCATTGCAAATAGCCGACAATCCTGTGTTTCTTGATTTTAGAACGGCCCGACGTTCCTCGTTCTCATGTGTGCGGAAGTGATATCCATTGTTGTTGTATTTATCAAACGTACCGACCTTATAGTCAAAGCATTAGCAACTTGTTTCAACTCGTTGTCCAATATTGGGGTGCCCTACAAGTTTAAGTGGGAAGGATCGGTGTATTAGTCGCACGTAATATCAACTTAGGTTCTTCCATAATAAGAAGTATATATACCTTTCCTTTGAACCAAGAAATGAAATCGTAATTGCCGTCTCCATTTCCAGCAAGAAGCTCATACTCTTCGAGTGAATCACGTTCGACCCCTCCATTTGAGAATTGAGCAATGAAATCATTGAGCAATGAGAAATGAGCGGAGTTAGACACAAACATATGAGTAAATGTTACATGATGTACCAATCACTTACTCGATGTATGGCTGCACTTCTTTTAAGTTGGGGAGGATATACAACGTAAGCAACCTCCACTCTCTCAGATCCAGATTCTTTGAACCAGAAGCACCCACAGGTCTGAGTTGCCCTTTGAAGAGGCTGATCTTAGATTCATGTTTGGGGTCGCCATTATTGTAACGAGAGTTCGCATTATGCAATCTTGGAATATTGTCCACATAGCATGATGTCGTGAAGTTTATCACCTCTTCTCCCAAGAATGCCTCGGCTATGGATGCTTCAATTCTACATTTATTTCAACATTTAGCTCGAAGAGTCTTTTGCATTCTCTCAATTCCATAGGACCAACGGTTCTGCACAAGGCCACCCAATCTTGCCTCAGATGGGAGGTGTAAAATCATATGTTCCATCAGATTAAAGAAGCCTGGTGGAAATATCGTCTCTAGCTTGCAGAGCAACTCGGGTGCCCGTTTTTCCATCTCATCTATCACAGTAGCAGATACTTCTTTAGCACAAAGAACATGGAAGAAATATCTAGGATCCGCCAATACTTCCCAATCATCCTCACGGATATAACCACGAATCATCACCGGCATTAACCACTCAAGCCATATGTGCCAATCATGACTCTTCAACCCATTGAGCTTCAATTTATCAAGATTCACTGCCATCATTAGATTCGCTGCATACCAATTAGGGAACAACAAAGTTTTGAACCACATGAGTATCTCCTTCTTTTGTTCCCTTCTAAGAACAAACCTAGCCAATGGCGTTATCCATTTCTTCCGGCCCATGCGTTGCTGCAAGTTTTGTTCGGGTCTATCACATAGCTTCATCACATCTGGTCTAGCCTTAGTATTGTCCTTCGTCTTCTCAGAAATGTTGAACAATGTGCCGAAAATGTCCTCGGCGATATTCTTTTCAGTGTGTATTACATCAATGTTTTGTGGAAGCTCGAGCTGATGGAAGTAGGGGAGATCCCAGAAGCATGGCCTATGAGTCCAGGCGTATTCTTCATTATATCCCAAGAAATACCCTGGATGGGTGGGATCAGGCTCCAGAGCATCTAGTTGATTACGAATCTGTTCACCCGTCATCTCAGGTGGTGCCGAGTGTTCGACAACTTCGCCTTTCATGAAGTTCTTCTTGTCTTGTCTGATGGATGGTCAGGAAACAAATGTCGTCTACAGAAATCAAAGCAAGAATACTTGCGTCCATGTTGCCGCCAACGACACTAAAGGTTTTCCTTGCATCTGGGGCATGGGAACCTCCCATGCACAGACCACCCCATGAAAAGTGAAAACGCCGGTAGGTCATGCATTGAGTACAGGTACCAAACATGCATATTGAAGTTTTTCTTCCTAGCAGCGTCGTATGTCTGTATCCCATTCACTCAAGCTTCTTTCAACTCATCTATCAGTGGCTGGAGGTACACATTTATATTCTTCCCCGGATACTTGGGCCCTGGAATTATCAATGATAGGATTATGTGCTTGCATTGCATTAGGATGTCGGGGGGGGGGGGAGGGAGGTTGAGGGGAACAACAAACACAGGCCACAACTATATCTCTTTGAGACAAAACCAAACGGATTGAACCCATGGAGTCTGATGGCGACTCGTGCATTCCTTGCCTCTTTTGCTTTCTGAGATTGTAATCGATCGGAATTATTCCATGCTTGGGCACAAGACGGATGTATAAACATTAATTTCCCATGATCATCCTTGTCGCGCCTTATCCCATATTTGTGCCATACCATCTGTGAGGTCGTATCTTCATTCAAGTAAAGGTGTTGAATTCTTGGCAGGATTGGAAGATATCAAAGAACATTTGCGGGGAATTTGGTATGCTTCTTCGTACCATCACGGAGGACACTCTCAGTATACCTAGAGGAGCTGCACTTGACATAGTACTTGTCGTCTACATACTCTTTCGTAAATAAAACACATCCGTTTGGGCAAGCGTGTATCTACTCATACGTCATCTTAAGTGCACGTAGGGTTTTCTTCGCTTCGTACCAACTTTTAGGCAGTTTGTGCCCTTGAGGGAGAGAGCGCCCCCAAGAGGTCATCATTGAATCAAAGTTATCTCTTGTCATGTTGAACTGGGTCTTCATAGATATTGTTTGTCCGATGGCATCCAACTGGCATTGCTCTGTGTAGTCGTGAAGTGGTTGTTGTGAAGAATTCATCATTTCTAAGATCCTCTGGTTCTTCCTCTGATCCCGCATCACGTGCATCATTGAAGTCAGCTACCATGACATCGATCCCGGTACTATCATCGTCGGTGTGCTGACGAAGGACATCCTCTCTACTACGTTCAGTCTCGCTGTGAAAGGTCCACCGTTTAGACCCACGCTTAAACCCATGCTTCTGTAGATGTAAAGACATCATCTTCTTTGTTTGTTCTTTATAGTTTTTGCACTCCAAGCAGGGACACCAAATTTTGATCTTGCCACTAGCAAATGTTGCATGTATGAATTTATTGGTCTTGTCCACCCACTCAACGATCATGCCACCCTGACTAGGGTGGCCAGTGTACATCCACTCACAATCACCCATACCGCTACTTCACTAACAATATGGGTATTTTGTTCAGATTCATCAAGTTATATATAATGTAATTAAATGTAGATACATAACTAATTACTTTTGTCATATTATTTACACCACAGTTTTATTTTTTATCATACATAAGGGAAACCAGCATTCACGGATTCAATCCTATCTCTAATAGGTAAAGATGGGTCCTAATCCCACCCGAGTACGTGTAGATTGGGTTCGTTCCATGTACTCTACTCCGGTCCGAGACAAAATTTCAGCAGGACCTCCCCGTTGTTCTCGTGGTACACGTCTTGGAAACAAGCCGAGAGAATGTGTACCCGAAGAATAACGGGGTGGTGCTGACAAAATTTTGCCTCGAACGGAAGTAGAGAGGACGGGAAACGAAACAAAATCTACACGTACTCGGGCTGTCTATGGATAACGTGGACAATTCGGAAAGATGACGGTTATAAATATGCAAAGACATGCATATTTATAGATGCCTCCCTTTCGGACGGGAGACGCCTAGGTTATGAGACTTGACATGAAAGAAAAATCTAGATGCATCAGCATGATGACTGTTGGGTATATTACCTGCGGTATGACCCGCCCTATTGGGCCGGGTTAGGAAAGCGGCGACTCATACATATATGGATAGTGTAAGCCTTGGCCCAGATCTGAGGCGTGTTGAGAGATCTTCGTCAGAAGGCTGCCAGGATCCATGAGCCAGGTGGCGGTTCAGGATTGATGAAGAAGATAAGTCTCAAAGGAGGTTTCCTGTCTTGGTAAACACGGCGACTTAGAGATATGGAAGGCCACGATTTGTAATATAAAGGCGAGTCTCTGGGGCAGGTAGGGCAAGTTAGAAATCATCGAGAGCTAGCTTAGGCGAATTACACCCTCCTTGTAATCGAATCCACCATCAATATACACAAAGCAGGACGTAGGATTTTACCTCCACACAAGGGGCCGAACCTAGATAAATCTGAGTCTCGCTTCCGCTCACCCCCTTTGAGTCGCCACCAAGGTGCGATGGCTCCTTCACAATGTCCTTTCACGAGGACATCTGTCGTAACAAAACCACGACAGTTGGCGCCCAAAGTGGGATTGCGCACGGTGGCTTGGATTTCTCAAAGGGAGCCCTTCTAGGGTCAGGAAGCTACGTAGTCGGCATCATGATGAAAAGCCACCGTGGGAAGTACTACATCGACAACTCTCAGTTGGGACCAGAGGCCGATTCAATCGAATCTGGATATAGGGTCCCCTTCGACAAGATCCATGTTTTCATCAGCAAGACTGGGACACCCGTACTTGAGCCGGACACCTTCACCGACATCGTCGAGCCGTCCCGGTATGCCCATCCCGCCAAACATCAGGTCAGGGAACACCACATCTTCGTGGGTTTTATGCAGGGAACCGACCTACCGGACACGCCGGTAATCCAGGACATCACCCCCCTCAACTCGGACGACGAGTTATTCATGGGTGATACATATGCATTCTACCCCCTCCACGAGGGATAGCTCGGGGCGTTGCCGGATGCAGTAATCCCTGAGGACTTTGCAGGGCTGCACCATCAAGTTGCCATCTACATGGCGGGAGCAGCACTGCCTGAGCCAAACCCGACGGGCAACAATGAAGCTGGTGCGTCGGGGAAGACCCCGGCTCAAGTCATGGCAGCCTGGCGGCAGAGACGGCCAAACTCATGGCAATCACTGTAACGGCAGAGAACCAGGAGCCGGTCAACGCTGAACTGACAAAACTAGGGGAGGAGATGGCCAAGATCCAGCGGGACATAGAAGCAGAAGCCACCCGGATGGCAACGCAGCAGGCTCAGATCGCCGCGGAAACAGAGCGGTTGAATACGGAAGGCTGGCGGCTTGAGAGACAACAGCGTGCCTTTGATGCGATCCACCAAAGGAGGCATGATGGCCACCTACCGGCTGATTTAAACCCAACTCGCCTCTTCGACAGCCCACATACCCCTGGGATGGAACCCAATCGGCCATGGCAGGCCGCCCCAAGGGGCAATCCGGCTCAGCCACCGCACAACCCACAACCGCCTCACCCTATGGAGGCTCGTGCACCCCGTTTCCACACGCCACGAGGTTACTTCTCAAACCCCGTGGATAATGTGCTTGCAGCAACCCGCCACCTTGAATCCCTCCCGATTCATAGAAACTCCCCGGCCGAGGTGGAGGCAAGGAACGCCATCGAGATGCTGAAAACGAGATGGTACAACATGCACAGTATTCGCATAGCCGCGAGCGGCTACACTCCATGCCCCAAGGGAGTCACACCAGGAGTCGCCATGATGACCTACCTACGGTGACCAGTGAGCAACGGCGTCTGCCGCAGACCAATTCACACGGGATGGTCGACACACGGGCTCAAGATCTTGTAGATGCGGCGCGAGCAGCCCGCTTGATGGAAACAGCAGATGCGGCGGGTCAGGGCTATCCGACTTACACCCTGCCTCCTCCCACGTTGACTGAAACAGGTGGCAGGCACGTCGGGGTGCCCTGTCTAATGCCCGCCCTTCGCAACGAGTGCTTGCTGAAAGATTTCCAAGGACCATGAAAGGTACCCAATTACACACCAGACCTCGAGCCAGGTTTATGAATCGAAAGTTATGAGCTCGCAATGGATATGCTCAATGTGAATGAGGCGGTCTACGCTAAGTATTTCACCATGATGCTTGAAGGAACGACACGCATGTGGTTGAAAAACCTGCCACCCAACTCCATCAACACCTGGGCCGAGTTGAAGGAACGCTTCGTCAAAAATTTCTGAGAAACTTGTAAGCGCTCGATGACCATCGTTGACCTACAACACTGCGTCCAATGCCCGTATTAGTCGGCCCATCATTGGACGCGGCAAGTTGCAGAAGTCATCCATTCATCAGATGGTATCTCGGTGACTCAGGCCGTGCTGATCTTGGAGAAAAATTGTCACTACGAGCCTTTGGTGCTGAAGCTTGGGAGACTCAAACGTAAAGTACAAGACATGGGCGAGTTGATAGACAACCTGACCAGGTATGCCGAGTCAGACGACACTAAGGATCCTGGGGAGGATGACGACAAAGTTAGCATCGCCAGGAGAGGTGAGTCGTCAAAAGGCCACTCCCAGTTCCAAGGGTGAGGCAATCACATCCCCGCGGGACAAAGTAAAAGGAGGCAACGGGAAGGCATCACAGACTTCGTCGCTAACACTAACGTCGACAATGGGAACCAACGCTAGAAGAAAAGGGACTTCAGCGGAAAGAAACCAGGCAATTATGACAAGATTCTAAAAGGCCCTTGTCCACAACACACCACTGCGGAAGGTCCGTCTACCCACTCTTGGGAGGATTGCTATGTGATGCAGGTGTTCCGAGCTGAGGTGCTCAAAAAGGGTCAAGGAGGTAACCAAGGTGGACATCATGAACCGTTCGACACGCCCGGATCACACTGAAGCCCGTATAGTGGGTTTACCATCCCGGGCCCGCAGGGCGGGTCGCAGTCCAATGCCGGGCAGTACCAGGTTCACAACAATTAGTGGTACAACACGCATGGCGTGTTTCAGCAACCGCCCCCGCAAGGCAATCCCCAGTGGCAGTATGACAATGGCGGCTTCCAGAATAATCCTAAGAAGTTGAACATCGGACAATATCACGTGTTCACCACCACCACTTGCACATGGGACCGAAAGGTGAAACACAGAGCTTTTAGCATGGTTGAGCCGGCGCTCCCCAGGTACCACAATTGGTCTGAGCAGCCCATTATCTGGAGTAGGGAGGATCACCCTCCCCGGGTTGATTACCCTGGCGACTTGGTTCTGGTCATGGCTCCCCAGGTCGGGGGCTACACCCTTTCCAAAGTCCTTATGGATGGCGGCAGCAGCATTAACATCTTATATTTTGATACATTTCGGCGGATGAATTTTTCACAGGGCGATTTGATGCCATCTTCCACGGTCTTCCACGACATTGTTCCGGGTAAGTCGGCATACCCTGTTGGGTGAATCATACTTAACGTAGCTTTTGGCACGGAGTCCAATTACAAAGAGCAAATCCCTCATGTTTGAGGTGGTCAAGATCAAGAGCCCTTACCACGCATTGTTCGAAAGGCCGACTTACGCTCGGTTCATGGCGCCCCCATTTTACGTCTACCTCAAGCTCAAAATGCCTGGCCCTAAGGGGACTATCACGATCAACGGGGACAGGAAAATAGCTCACGAATGTGAGGAAGGAGACGCGGCTTATGCCGAGTGGGCTTGCGCGGCCGAGGAGCTCAAGTTTCACCAAGCTAATGTTGACCCGGCAGATATGACACCGCTCAAGAGACCGACAATCGATTCAGAACCGCCCCTCAAGTTTAAACCGAAAGATGATACGAAGGTGATAGATTTCATGCCTGGCGACTCATCCAAGCATTTCACCATTGAGACAGGTCTGGATCCCAAATAGGAAAGTGTGCTCATCGAATTCATCCATGAGAATCGGGACATCTTCGCATGGAAGCCTTCAGACATGCCAGGTGTACCGAGAGAATTTGCTGAGCACCATCTTAATGTTGACCCTAAAATAAAGCCGGTTCGGCAGTATGTTCGCCGGTTTAATGAAGAGCGGCGTAAGGAAATTGGGGAGGAAGTCGCCCGACTTTTGGCCGCTGGGTTCATCATTGAGGTTTTCCATCCTGAATGGTTGACTAATCCATTCTTAGTGCTCAAGAATAATGGCACTTTCCGCATGTGCATTGACTACACCGACCTCAACAGGGACTGCCCAAAGGACCCTTTCGCCCTCCCTCGCATTGATCAAATTATTGACTATATGGCGGGTTGCGAGCGATTGTGTTTTCTGGATGCTTATTCAGGGTACAACCAGATCAAGATGGTTGTGGCGGATCAGGAGAAAACGTCATTTATAACCCCCTCTGGAGCCTTTTGTTGTGTGTCCATGCCGTTGGGGCTCAAGAGCGCGGGGGCGACTTGTCAACGTTGAATGCAGAATTGCCTGCACAGCCGGATCGGGTGCAATGTTCACGCCTACGTTGACGATATCGTGGTCAGATCCCAGAAGAAAGAATCACTTTTGGAGGACCTCAGGGAGACTAGTGACAATTTGCGCATGTACCAGATGAGGCTTAACCCTACCAATGTGTTTTTGGTGTTCCCGCAGGAAAGTTATTGGGCTTCTTGGTGTCAGAACGAGGCATCAAAGCTAACCCGGATAAAATCGAAGCGATCGCTTCGCTAGGCAAGCCGCCTAATATCAATCAAGTTCATCGCATGCCAGGTCGCGTTGTGGCTCTAAGTCGGTCCATAATTCGCCTTGGGGAGAAAGCCAACCCTGTTTATCAGCTGCTCAAGAAAACTGATCGCTTTGTTTGGACGGATGAAGCCAACGAAGCTTCTGAAGCCTTGAAGCAACAACTGGCTAAGCCGCTTGTCATAGCTGCTCCGACTGACAAAGAGCATATGCTCTTGTACATCGCGGCCAATTCTAAAGCAGTAAGCGTGGCAGTGGTTGTTGAGCGCAAAGAGGAAGGGAAGGAATACCCGGTTCAAAGACGGGTCTACTTTATCAGCGAAGTCCTAACCCTCTCCAAATAGCGCTATCCACAATGGCAGAAGCTAGTCTTCGGGGTGCTCATGGCAAGCCGAAAGTTGAAACACTACTTTCAAGAGCATCCTATCATGGTGGTCAGTTCTTTCCCACTTGGTGATATCATACAGAGTCGAGAGGCGACTGGGCGGATCGCTAAGTGGGCCATTAAGCTAGGGCCCCACCATGTGAGATATACCCATCGCATAGCCATTAAGTGTCAAGCACTAGTGGATTTCATCAACGATTGGACCGAGTTTTAGATTCCGGAATACATACCTGATCACACATATTGGACTATCCATTTTGATGGGTCTAGGCAGCTGGAAGGCTTGGGGGCTGGCGTGGTATTGTCTTCGCTGCAAGGTGACAAGTTTTGTTATGTCCTCCGACTCATGTTCCCATGTACCAACAATGCGACGGAGTATGAAGCCTTGCTCCATGGGTTGTGAATCGCCAAAGTGATGAACCTCACCCGAGTCAGATGTTTGAGCGACTCAGATCTCGTAGCACATCAAGTATCTGGCACATAGGATTCTAGAGATCCCTTGATGGAGGCTTATAGGCGTGCTGTGTCGGATCTGGCGGGTCATTTTCATGGCTATCAGGTGGATCACATTGATCGTCGACTCAACGAGGCAGCATATGCTCTTTCACAATTCAGATCACAACATAAGCTGGTTCCCCCTAACGTCTTTTTAGATGTATTGCGTAACCCATCAGTAAGACTCCCTTCAGAGGAAGACTTGACGGTTCCTGATCTTGAGTCTCAACTTGTGGCGGCTCTCTGTGCTATCCCGGATTGGGAAATCCCCTACATGACGTATCTGGCATGAAGCGAGTTACCTACTGATTAGTTGTCAGCCCGCGAAATCGTCTGTCGATGCAAGTCCATGGTCATACATAAAGGCGATTTACACAAGCGAAGACTGTGGTCATCACGCCAGGTCACGCTCTCTGGTATCCAAAGCCTTTAGGCATAGGTTTTACTGGTTGACAGCTCATGCACATGCTGAGGATATAGTTCGCCGATGTGATGGTTGCCAAAAATTGGACGTCAGATGCATGTGCCGGCTCAGGAATTATGGATGATTCCAATTACATGGCCGTTTGCGGTCTGGGGGCTGGACATGGTTGGTCCTTTCAAGATGTCGTCCAATAAAAAGACTCACCTATTGGTGGCAGTTGACAAGTTTACCAAGTGGGTTGAACCAGAGCCGGTTAGCAGCTATGATGGAGACACGACCGGCAAGTTCCTGAAGAAGTTGATTTTCCTCTTCGGGTATCCTCATAGTATTATTACTGATAATGTTACTAACTTATCAAAGGGCGCCATGCAAGTGTTTTGCGCAAAGGAGCACATCCGGCTTGACGTTTCTGCAGTTGCACACCGCAATCTAATGGACGGGCAGAAAGGGTGAATCAAGAAATATTATGAGGAATCAAGCCCCGACTTATGGTACATCTAGAACGAACCCCGGGATGTTGGGTTGAGGAGTTTCCTTTGGTTTTATGGTGCATCAGAACCACCCCTAATCGGTCTACTGGTACACTCCCTTTTTTCTGGTCTATGGAGCGGAGGCAGTATTACCATGTGACATCAGACACGACTCGTCAGGAGTCGCCGCCTATGTGGAACAAGAAAACGAGCTAGCACGTCAAGATTCGTTGGACGCCTTGGAGGAAGAGCATGATTTGGCGGCATCAGGATCGGCGATTTATCAACAGGACTTGCGGCGCTATCATAGCCGCCGAGTCAAGAGCCGAGATTTTCAAGAGGGTGACTTAGTGCTCCGGTTGATTCAGGATCATACTGGTATGCATAAGTTATCCCCTCCGTGGGAAGGAACTTTTGTCGTCAGCAAGAATCTCCACAACGGTTCATACTACCTGGTGGATCTTCGCCCGGATAAGCCAACAACAGAGGTTGAGACAACCCACCCATGGAACATCGCCCACTTGCGGCCGTACGATACTTAGAGCCACTGGCTCCTTACCTATTTTTACACTTTTGACTTTGTAATCTCTTATTTTTATATAAAGCAATAATGTTGGCACCCACGAACTTGGGGGGTTTCTTGAAAGCACGAGTATTTATTGTTCCATAAGTCGTCCAAGCATGGACGCTATCAGCATCAAAGAGCATAAGTCGCCACGTTGCGCTTATTTCAAAACTGGATGTTGCTACGCCAAAGAGGACCAAAGTTGCCACTCTGCACGGTTCAAACATGGGTACCTTATATGGTTTTGAGAATTAAGCCGGCTTACTTGGGGGCTACTAGCTCCCAAGTCGTTTTTGCAGTAAGAGCGTATACGCTTCTGCAATCCTATGTGTGGCTTTTCCCTAATCATAGGTCACTTGGGGGCTTCCAGTCACTGAGTTCAGCCTGAATACCCTATTGGCTAGAGAAAAATTAACGCATTACAATGGTTATACTGGACTGTGTGTTTGGCAACACGCCGTATGGTCCCATGTACTCTTGGCGAGCCAATCCACTTTTTGGACCCTGAACTTGCCTTGGTTAAAACATGAAAGGTACTGGCGAGAGAAGACACATGGAAAATAGACAAACCATGGGTTTACTGAACCTGCTTCATTGAATCTTGAATCACGCCTGATCAGCCGCTCTAAACAACTCGGGCCGTTGCAAAAGCCTTCTTGGGGTAGCACTAGAGTTTTGCAAACTCGGCCTATCCTGTCGTAACTCATCGAGCCGACGAATTTTATGACTATCTTTGTGGCACCACCCAAAGGTTCATAAAAAAAATTAGAACCCGCCGCGACTCACTGAGCCGGCCTATTGGTTTTTCTCTCATAAACAGGGCAAAGAACTTTTTTGTCAAAACATGACAAAGCTTTGGGAAAACGATTCATATTAATGAAGGCTGAAACTTCCGAACACTATCACAAGGTACGGTTATCATACTGTTTTTTCTAAATCCTAAAACTATTACATGGCTTGGCAGGCCATACAAGGAATCATGTCTCCGTCATAAAAATATCAAAATATTCTTGGAGGATAAGCTTCATGACAATCTGGTTCAAGCCGCCTCCGGGTCACCCTGCTTCGAGCTTTCGCCGTCTTCGATCTGTAAATCGCCCAATTTCAGTTGCATTGGTCAAGTCGAGGAACTCGTCTTCTTCAGTAAAGACGGTGGACATATCAACGTCAAAGTCGAAAGGATTCTTACAGCGTCGTGGAGTTAGGCTAGTGACTATATACGAGGGAGGAGTCACCTTTTTGTTGTGTTCACCATAAGCCGCCTGGTATTTGCCTAAGTCCAGGTTGGCTGCTAGCTGAGTCGCCGCAGAACGAGACTCTTTCACACAATGATGGTAGTCCTCCTCGGTGAAATCCGGTGCATCATCCTTTAATTTTGGAAAGCCACCAGCTACCTCCTCCGGCTTAAGTTCGGGGGCATAGGCCAAACACCACCTTAGGGTGGTCAGTGCTCCTTTACGGGCGGCTGACCTTTTTAACTCTTCTACCTGTGGCGGAAGTGTTGACAAGCAACCCAACATGTGCTTGATGGATCTTATGGGTTCCCTGTTGCCCATCACGGCCTTCATAGTCATCATCCCGCCCGAATATAGTTGTTGTGTTAAAGTATAAATCGCCTTCAGCTTCAGAATGCAGTCATTCTGTAGGGTGGCAGCTCATGGACCTACGAGTGGCAAAACAAGATAATTAGCATTTGCAATATGTTTTGTGGCACTTTCAGAAGAAGATAATTGACCTGTACCAAATATAGCTTGGGTCATTCTGGAGATATGATGCTTCAAGCCGAAGAGTTCTTGAAGAGAGGCTTTCAGTTTTCCTTCGACCTGTTTCGCCCGTTTCAAAACGGCGGGTTGTTCAGCATGGGCCTTCTCTTCAAACTTTTTGTGTTCAGTTTTCATTTTCTCCATGTCGGAAAGGGCAAGACAACATTTTTCTTCAAACTTAACCCGAGCGTCCTGCTGCTCACCTAAGCTCTCCTTTAAGCCGGCCATGGTTTAGTCGGCCCGAGTCAAGGATTCCTGCAACAAACATTGGGGAAGCAAGTTTCAGGACCATTGCAAGCAACATCCCTCACACTTGGGGGCTAATGTATGGCTCAATTCTTTGAAAGTCATACCTTAATGCAAGACCCGGCTCATCTTTCAAAAGATGACCCCGCCCTTGGGGGCTACAGGTTGATGAAATTTTTTGAATTACAACTTCAAGACCCGGTTTGTCTTTCAAAAGATGACCCGGCCCTTGGGGGCTACGGGTTGAAGAATTTTTTTGAATTACAAGTTCAAGACCCGGCTCATCTTTTAAAAGATGACCCGGACCTTGGGGGCTATAGGTTGAAGAATTTTTTTGAATTACAAGTTCAAGACCCGACTCATCTTTCAAAAGATGACCCGACCATTGGGGCTACAGGTTGAAGAAATTTATTCAACTACGAGTTCAAGACCCTGCTCATCTTTACAAAGATGACCCATCCGTTGGGGGTTACACATTCAAGAATAATATAAAAGTACGATTCGTCATGGATGACTCGTCCTTTCGAGGGCTAATGGGAGGATATATTAACAAAGGTAAAAATGTCGTACCTCATGTTTGATTCGCATCAATTTAGCCAGGCTTTTCTCCATCTCGCGACTGGCCTCGAGGAGGCTCACAAAACCGGAATATAATTCCTCAAAATCCAATTTTTCATAATGAGCAAGCTTCAGCTTGGCGATTTCTTCTCTGCAAATACTTGGGCATCTTTTGGCGTGTGTTTGGTTAACACTGCGGTTGCAGGCTTAGAATAACTAGTACGAGTAACAATGACTCCGTCTGGTTGTTCAGGCACTTTAGCAAGACTAGGCGGGTTGATTTTTTCAATCACCTCCTTTTGAGGGATTGAAGGGTCGACCCGGATATCAGGAATATCATCAAAAATATTGTCTTAGACTTTAGACGGTTCTTCTAGAGCCTCTGGGATGGAGGTACCTTTACCAGGCGTTTCAACCGCTTTGGGAGCTGAAGACGAGTTGCCTGTCTTCCTTTTCTTTGCTTGCGCTCTGAGAAACAAAGTTACTAGTGTTGGAACCAAGACATTGATGTTTGAAAGAACATGTTAGTAAAGAAACTTACCCCTGAACACGAATCATTCGGGGGAGAGTCGACATTGCTGAATCGCCAGATCAAGGAGGTGAAACCTGATTGACAAGGATTCAAAGATTGGATAAATTCCGAGAATATCTTACACAAGAAGGAAAAAATGCTCGCGGAAACATACCTCGCTTTGCTGTTTGCGACCAATTGTTTTCTCGGGCAAGCCAGACACTAAGTCTCCACAATGGCTTGAAGTGTGAAGCTTAGGTGTGTAACTCGCCTTCTTCAAAAGGAAATTGGGGTCCAGATGAGCATCCGGGTGAGAGATGGGAAATTTCCTACAAATTCGCCTAGCCGGCTTGGGGGGAGAAGAAGTTGAGTCGGAAGAAATGGAAATTACCTCGACATCTTCAACTTGGCTCTCATAGTCATCATCCGATAAACAAAGGTGGTAAAGCATAAGTGCAAGTCAGAATGAAGCAATAAAGACAAGAAATTTTACCTCTGACTGTTCCTCAACAGCCCGAGATTCGCCAACGACGGATGACTCCTTGGCTACAACTTTGCCTTTGTTCTTCTTCTTCGTATTGGACGGGGGTTTCGTTGTCTTCTTGATAGTTGTAACATCCCAAAATTATAAATTTTGGAATGTTAATATAATTATTAAATTGATTGTTTGTTTGTTTGCTGAGTGACTGAAACTTGTGTGAAATTTGAAACTTTTCGAAACTTTTGAATGAGAGGGAATAAAATGACTTTCCCCTTCTCCGGTGAATTCAAATTCCATCTTTTAGAAACAAAGATAGAAGATGACATGACTTCTTCAACTATAAAGAATTTGAACGGAGATATTTGCATTGAATTCTTTTGCATTTCCATTCGTTTTCTTCGTGCAACAAAATGCCGGGAAATACAATCTAGAGAGGAGCAACATGACCCTCAAACCTACACGCATTTTGAAAGCTGTTTGAACCCTAAAACTTAGAGGGTCATTTGAAAATTATTTGCAAAAGAAAATAAATCTTTTAGGCAAATTTGTGAAAATAATTTTTTTTCTGAAGTTTTTATTTTTGCCGTGGAAAAATGCCCATCATTTATATTTTATTTTTTTGATAATTTTAGTATATAAAAACTCTTTATTCTGAATTGATTTGATTTCCTTTTTATCGTTTTAGTTTCCTAGTTTTAGAAATAGGAAAACATCATTTTTATTAGGAAACTCCAGGTGGCCCATTAAGACTTTCCTTTTCACTCGCCCAAGAAGATCATCTTCTTCCTCCTCTCTCCCTCACGTCACAGGAACTTGCCTTCCATGGACAGAGGATCTCCACCTTCGGGATTCGCGAAGCTCTTCCCTTCTCAGCGCCTCCCGTCGCCTCTATAAGAGCCCCCTGCGCCTTCTCGTTGCATTCCCGTTGAAACCAGCCCCTCTCCCCGCCTCTAGCTCGCGCGCCATCTCGCCGGAGTCGGCACCAGAAACCTCACTGGAGCTCCCCACCGTCGGCCCCCTGCACCCTCCCCTTCCCACCTCGCCCCCCCTAGCACCCTTGCACCCCGCCCCCCCCCCCTTCGGCCCCCCTCCACCGCCCCCCTGCTGCTCCTCCCCATCCCCATCGCCACTCCCAACGAGTAGCAGCACCACCAGCAACTCCCCTGCCGAGCCCCCCTGCACTCCCACCACCTCGCCTCCCTTCCCCCCCCTGGAGCCTCGCCGCCCCACCCCTTTCTCACCCCCGGCCGGAGTGCCCCCTTCCCCACCGGCGACCCACCCCACCAGAACTCCACCACCATCGGCCATTACAGCCACGGGAGCTTCCCAGCCGAGGTAACCTCTCCTCCCTCTTTCTTTTCTTTTTTTACTTGTTTTGTTTTTTTAGTTCTACCGTTTGATCTAGATCCCACGGTGTAGATTAGGAAGTACTTACCCCTTCGGTTTTCTAAAAAGAACCGGGCCATCAGTTAAGTGAACCGAGGCATTTTCTTATTTAACGGCCATCGGCTGTTTAGCCTATGCAACAAACACCCTTAGCCAATCAGTGGGTGCCACTTGTCTGTAGCAATTATTCCCTTTTTCTGTCTAGATTGCAAAAACAGAAAAGTTTATGTTTTGTTTTGGCCATAACTTTTGGTCCCGATGTCCAATGATAGTGATTAGTTTTCTAGTAGCTCACAAATTTCCTGTAGTTTCTAAAAACATATAATTTGTTTATGTTTGAAATTTGCAAATACAAGTTATATCAGATTTAGTTTAAACATTGTTTTGCTTATTCCAGGAGTTTAAAAATAGCTTTTAATTTGATTCCTTTTGGTACTGATCACTACTGATCTTATTTATCAGTGGTAAAAACTTCAGATTTGTTTGAGTATTTTAGCTCACTGTTTCTTGTGAAACAATTTCTGTTTCACCTCTTTTAGGATTTCGGCTAATTCCTTTTCTTTTTTTGTTTTAAAATATTTTCTTTATTATTTCAGAAAGCTTATTGTTTTGTTTATGTTAGTTAATCAGTAGTTTTACAACAAGTTTTTATTTTATTTTATTTGTTTTCATGAAATCAATTCTAGTTCCTTAGTAACTAGCAATTGGTTTCCGCACTGTTTCAAATCCCGTTCGGAAATACTTTCATATAGTTTTGTGAAAAAAATACTTCATTTTATCCTAGTTAAACTTATATCTTAGTTCCTTGTTATTATTTTCTGTTAGACAAAACTATTTAGTGTTTGACGTAGTAGAGGACTCCCTAGTCTTATTTGAAGTTTTCTTTCGGATTCCTATTCGCTCTCTCTTTTGTTTTGATTGCTAGAATGATTGCTAGTATGAGTGCTTATGTGAATGATATGTTTGTTATATAGATTTCATCGGAGAGTGACGAGTAGTCTATAAAGTTATTTCTCGAGAAATTCTTCTTCGTCAACATCAACAGGCAAGTCACTTTGATCATACTATCACCTATGTTTTATGCATCGTAGTTCTACCATCCTATGCCCAATTGCATGCTGCTTAGGTACTTGGAAATTTTAGTATAGACTGTAGTATCATGTGGTAGGCACACAACATCCCCGATACTTGGCCCCGGGACGACAAATTTCATATTGCTATGTTTGAGTAGACGGGATTTCGGTTGAGTGCATAACACGAGTGATGCGAGGTTGATTAAATAATCAAGACCGGTTAAGACAAGATTTTCAGGACCTCGGACGCAATGCAACACTGGGTGAAGGACGGTTGATCGGCTCCCTGGGGAACCCAGTGGATGCCCGGGATGCTGGGGACGGCCATGACATCATGTGGAAAGCTTCACCCAGGCTCAAAGAGACGGACGGATATTTTCAAGACCCAAGGCTTACCTGCACAGCCACAAGTCATTACGGGCTCTGGCTTGGTTGGACAACGCGGCGACTCTGGACAAGCGGTGCTAGCAGATGTAGAAGAACGGTAGGATTGGATGGGCACCGACAGGGATTCAGAGGGACCCGTTGAAAGACCATGTTTTGATCATCCGATCTTCAAACACCCTGAAGTGCGAGGACATACACGGAGGCGATCAAATCTTGTGGGGAACGTGTGCAGAACTCTGCAGAGTATTCAAACCTAATCGATTAGCCGTGTCCATGGTCATGGACAACTCGAGCCAAAGGAACTGAAGTTATCTGGATTTCTCATCACCATTATATATATTTGATGAGGGTAATTATTAACAACTCGGGTACGAGAATTGGTTGGCGGAACCATCTCGATAACAACCAACAATGTAGTAACATTTTTCTTTTAGCCCTCTCTTGATGTAGGAGAAAACTTGCTTTTCGCTAAAAACTTATAGCCCCACCTGCCATATATGCATATAGTATAGATGATTACTTTTCACCCCTCTCTTATGTGACTTGCCGGCATACTCAATATGCTGACCTACACGGCTGCAACGTCTTATGTTGCAGATATTTTTCTTCGACGAGTAAGAGTACGATTCAGGGTTACGGTCTACACTCAACTTTCCGTTGGTGTTTATCGGGACTCCACTCCCTTGACTGCTTCCGCTGAGATATTTAAGGTATATATCAGTTTTACGCTATTTACATGTGATTGCACTTTGATATATACACTGATGTACTGTGTGTGCCAGCATACTGATCCAGGGATGGCACAGAAACACAGAGGCTTGACTCGTTTCGAGTCGGGTCGCTACAGAGATGGTATCAGAGCGCATGTTGACTGTAGGACGTGACCCTAGAAACTGGAAATTTCTTAGGAAAGGATCTCTCAAATTTTTTTATTTTCAACAACACCTTTTACTTCTCATCTCTTCTGATTTCATCGAATGTTCTCTCTCACCTCAAATAGTTAGACAATACCCGTACCCCTTTGACGACATGAAGGATCAACTAAGTCCCACTTCAAAGTACAGAGGATTTCATCATGCATTTGAAGAATTGAAGCTGCGCCAATTGAAAACTCTCAAGACCCGAAGAATTCGAAGACCCTGAAGCGTTCAAATGTTTATATGACCATTAGAAGTCCAAACCCCTTTTATGTACTCACGTTAGATACGATGATTTGTGAGCCGTCATTGGTGTGTGTTTTTCGACAGCCACAAATAAAACATATTCTCAAAAATATTGTTTGTATTGTGTGTATCTCCCTCTCTTACCCATCTCATCCACAATACCTCAACCCTACCAGATGGAGTATGAAGCTGTACTTGTAGTCTCTGGACCAATGACCCAGCTGGAGGCTGATATATGGATCCAAAACATGGAGAACCACTTCGGGAGCAACTTGATCTCAAGGAAGTATGAAGTGGAACATGCTCTCCAGTACTTTACCCAAAGTGCTGCAATCTGGTGGAAAATGCACCATGCCATACAAGGATTTAGTGGAGCAAAAACTTGGGACGAATTCAAGAAGACTCTATTAAGATGGCGTCTTATTCAGAAGTGCTATGATAACCCGAAGAAGAAGACTTGTGCATGCAAGATCTGTGGAGAAATAGGACACACCCAGGAAGAACACAAGGATGGATGCACTCATTGTGAAGAAAATCACCCAGTTGAGGAATGCCCAAGTAGTCAGGTGACTTTTTTCTTGTGGGAAGGAACCACCCACTACCCAGCTCAGTGTCACATTTACCCCAAGGTACAACAAGTTGTCAAGCAGCAGAAAGATGCAGTGAAGGAAACCCTCAAGAAGAAGATTCTAGAAGAACCGGTGATGAACGAAAATATTGAAGACCCTGATGGACAAGGTCTGACCAGATTTTTCTCCAATGCATGCTACTCTTGTGGAGAAGAAGGACATTATTCACAGGATTGCACGAAGGGAAGCCAAGGGTATCTGGGAAACTTCCCCACGGAAAAAGTGGAGTTTTATCCACTTGAGATAGAAGAACTGGCCAAAATGAAGGAGTCCGGAAAGAAGAAAAAATACCCTCGGAAGAGCCAAATCTCTACAGATATAGACCTGAGTCATGTCAGATGTTACAAGTGTATGGAATTTGGCCACCACAAATACATGTGCTCAGGAAGGAAGCCGGAAATCCAAGGAGCAAAAGCAAAAGCTAAGAAGCCTCGAGACTTGTCAGAACTCATTTGCTTTCGTTGCAAGGAAGCAAGACATTTTGCTAGCGATTGTCCGCAAAGGAAGAAAGCTAGAATGGAGTAGTTAAGTTTTGACCAGGGCAATAAGTGTGATCCGAAGCACTCTTGTTTTTCATGAGATCATGGAGTGAAAATTTTCTAACAGAAGTCCCTGATTGTAATAACATCATGAATACGTGGAATTTATTGTCTCATGATTGCCTATGTTGAAAAATGTATGCGTTGTTTCTCTACGAGCAAAGATCTCTGAACATTATGAGGATATGAGAAAATATGGTTTATACAGGCATGAGTATGATTCATTTTAAGTGTGGTAGTAATCGGTAAACCCACAGGATCCATTGAGTAGGAGTGTACCATGATTACCAAGCAGAAACATACATTCCTCTGAGTACCTATTTACTGCCACCTGCAGATGACAACTCTCTACGAGTCATTCCTCAAGGGCCCATAAAAGATCATGACCCTGACCAGTGAGCATGATTACCCAAAAATCCTGAAGGACATGATGAAGGACATTCATCTTGATGGAGATGCAGTCTACAAAGGCTACCCATTTGTGGAAAATGGAGTGGAACTTTGGTATGTGGAAGTACACCTCCACCATGTGAAAAGAGTTTGTCCAAATACTATGGGGCAATACTTTTTCATTTCACGTGTACCACGAGCAACCTTCTTTGATGCTGTTCATGAAGCTGCCATGGAAGCCATACGTCAGATCGGAGAAATACTTGAAGCAAGACTCTGTCATACCCAGGAATACCTGAGTGAGGTACGTGCAGAGATGATGGAGATGAAGCTCAAGACCACCATGATGAAGCAAAAGATGGATGATTTCAAGGAGCACCTTGGAAAGTTCCAGTGGAACTAAAGTACCTTCAAGAGAGGAAGATGAATAAAGTTGGCAGAAATGCTCGACCATACCGAACCATGTGGATGGCAGCATTTGTAATAGAGTACTTTTGAATTGGAGTTTTTGATAAGAAATTAAGGATGTAATAAAGGATTGATTATTAAATGAATATGATCTATGGAAGAAGCTATGATGGATCAACAAACGTTTTCTTAGGAGCATACGAAAACCTGAGAGTTGTGAAGATACGTAGATGTTTCGTTCAGCTTGCAGAACCAATGGATTATCCGAACTCCTTTCGTGGACAAGAGAAATTCTGCAATGCTTGTGAGGATGCCCAAGTGTTAGAATGCGAGATTCGCTAAACCTTATACA
Source organism: Hordeum vulgare subsp. vulgare (assembly GCF_904849725.1). NCBI lineage: Eukaryota > Viridiplantae > Streptophyta > Magnoliopsida > Poales > Poaceae > Hordeum > Hordeum vulgare. The sequence continues at coordinate 199,165,809 of NC_058520.1, read as the reverse complement.
GAGAAATGATTTGGGTGCGGAGTGGATTGATCACCATGACGACTTACTCTTATCATTTATCTTGCTATTCGGATTGGTAAATCTGAGAGACTTACCCATAGTGAGAGACGACGTTCTTTGAAGCTTTTGGTTAAGCCTTAGAATGGTATGATGAATGCCCCATGTACATGGCACCTGTTGTCATGCGTAGGAAATTTTACGGTGAGAATGAAACCAAGACCCCTCTCTCTGCAGGATAACCACAAATGGTAGACCACCATGAGAACCATCGATATGTTATTTAGAACTGACCACGAGACTGTCAGTTAAGAAGAACCAGTAAAGGAAGAAGCTTATATCAACGGGAGAGCATCACCAAAGGATTTAATATGAAGACTGTGCGATGTTAGTTGCCAAAACACAGAGGATCGTTAAAGCATTTTGAGGGACCAGTATCTCTCATTTTAAGTGTGGTAGCACCCCACCTTGCCGGAGTTTGGAATTCTTAGAAGACCCCAAACCCTAACCTTTCTTTCTAGCCTCTTCGAATCTCGAGGACGAGATTCATTTTAAGTGTGGTAGTTTGTAACATCCCAAAATTATAAATTTTGGAATGTTAATATAATTATTAGATTGACTGTTAGTTTGTTTGCTGAGCGACTAAAACTTGTGTGAATTTGAAACTTTTCGAAACTTTTGAATGAGAGGGAATAAAATGACTTTCCCCTTCTCCGGTGAATTCAAATTCAATCTTTTAGAAGCAAAGAGAGAAGATGACATGACTTCTTCAACTATAAAGAATTTGAACGGAGATATTTGCATTGAATTCTTTTGCATTTCCATTCGTTTTCTTCGTGCAACAAAATGCCGGGAAATACAATCTAGAGAGGAGCAACATGACCCTCAAACCTACGGGCATTTTGAAAGTTGTTTGAACCCTAAAACTTAGAGGGTCATTTGAAAATTATTTGCAAAAGAAAATAAATCTTTTAGGCAAATTTGTGAAAATAATTTTTTTTTTGAAGTTTTTATTTTTGCCATGGAAAAATGCCCATCATTTATATTTTATTTTTCTGATAATTTTAGTATATAAAAACTCTTTATTCCGAATTGATTTGATTTCTTTTTTATCGTTTTAGTTTCCTAGTTTTAGAAATAGGAAACAAATCATTTTTATTAGGAAACTCCAGGTGGCCCATTAAGACTTTCCTTTTCACTGGCCCAAGAAGATCATCTTCTTCCTCCTCTCTCCCTCACGTCACAGGAACTTGCCTTCCATGGACAGAGGATCTCCACCTCCGGGATTCGCAAAGCTCTTCCCTTCTCAGCGCCTCCCGTCGCCTCTATAAGAACCCCCTGCGCCTCCTCGTTCCATTCCCGTTGAAACCAGCCCCTCTCCCCGCCTCTAGCTCGCACGCCATCTCACCGGAGTCGGCACCACAAACCTCACTGGAGCTCCCCACCATCGCCCCCCTGCACCCTCCCCTTCCCACCTCGCCCCCCCTAGCACCCCTGCACCCCCCCCTCGGCCCCCCTCCACCGCCCCCCTGCTGCTCCTCCCCATCCCCATCGCCACTACCAGTGAGCAGCAGCACCACCAGCAACTCCCCTGCCGAGCCCCCCTGCACTCCCACCACCTCACCTCCCTTCCCCCCCCTGGAGCCTCGCCGCCCCACCCCTTCCTCACCCCCCGCCGGAGTGCCCCCTTCCCCACCGGCGACCCACCCCACCAGAACTCCACCACCATCGGCCATTACAGCCACGGGAGCTTCCCAGCCGAGGTAACCTCTCCTCCCTCTTTCTTTTCTTTTTTTACTTGTTTTGTTTTTTTTAGTTCTACCGTTTGATCTAGATCCCACGGTGTAGATTAGGAAGTACTTACCCCTTCGGTTTTCTAAAAAGAACCGGGCCATCAGTTAAGTGAACCGAGGCATTTGCTTATTTAACGGCCATCCGCTGTTTAGCCTATGCAGCAAACACCCTTAGCCAATCAGTGGGCGCCACTTGTCTGTAGCAATTATTCCCTTTTTCTGTCTAGATTGCAAAAACAGAAAAGTTTCTGTTTTGTTTTGGCCATAACTTTTGATCCCGAAGTCCAATGATAGTGATTCGTTTTCCAGTAGCTCACAAATTTCCTGTAGTTTTTAAAAACATATAATTTGTCTATGTTTGAAATTTTCAAATATAAGTTAGATCAGATTTAGTTTAACCTTTTTTTGCTTATTCCAGGAGATTAAAAATAGCTTTTAATTTGATTCCTTCTGGTACTGATCACTAGTGATCTTATTTATCAGTGGTAAGAACTTCAGATTTTTTTGAGTATTTTAGCTCACTGTTTCTTGTGAAACAATTTCTGTTTCACCTCTTTTAGGATTTCGGCTAATTCCTTTTCTATTTTTCTTTTAAAATATTTTCTTTATTATTTCAGAAAGATTATTGTTTTGTTTATGTTTGTTAAAAAGTACTTTTGCAACAAGTTTTTATTTTATTTTATTTGTTTTCATGAAATCAATTCTAGTTCCTTAGTAACTTGCAATTGGTTTCCGGACTGTTTCAAATCCCGTTCGGAAATACTTTCAAATAGTTTTGTGAAAAAAATACTTTATTTTATCCTAGTTAAACTTATATCTTAGTTCCTTGTTATTATTTTCTGTTAGACAAAACTATTTAGTGTTTGACGTAGTAGAGGACTCCCTAGTCTTATTTGAAGTTGTCTTTCGGATTCCTATTCGCTCTCTCTTTTGTTTTGATTGCTAGAATGATTGCTAGAATGAGTGCTTATGTGAATGATATGTTTGTTATATAGATTTCATCGGAGAGTGACGAGTAGTCTATCAAGTTATTTCTCGAGAAATTCTTCTTCGTCAACATCAACAGGCAAGTCACTTTGATCATACTATCACCTATGTTTTATGCATCGTAGTTCTACCATCCTATGCCCAATTGCATGCTGCTTAGGTACTTGGAAATTTTAGTATAGACTGTAGTATCATGTGGTAGCCACACAACATCCCCGATACTTGGCCCCGGGACGACAAATTTCATATTGCTATGCTTGAGTAGACGGGATTTCGGTTGAGTGCATAACACGAGTGATGCGAGGTTGATTAAATAATCAAGACCGGTAAAGACAAGATTTTCAAGACCTCGGACGCAATGCAGCACTGGGTGAAGGACGGTTGATCGGCTCCCTGGGGAACCCAGTGGATGCCCGGGATGCTGGGGACGGCCATGACATCCTGCGGAAAGCTTCACCTAGGCTCAAAGAGACGAACGGATATTTTCAAGACCCAAGGCTTACCTGCACAGCCACAAGTCATTATGGGCTCTGGCTTGGTTGGACAACGCGGCGACTCTGGACAGGCGGTGCTAGCAGATGTAGAAGAATGGTAGGATTGGATGGGCACCGACAGGGATTCAGAGGGACCCGTTGAAAGACCATGTTTTGATCATCCGATCTTCAAACACCCTGAAGTGCGAGGACATACACGGAGGCGATCAAATCTTGTGGGGAACGTGTGCAAAACTCTGCAGAGTATTCAAACCTAATCGATTAGCCGTGTCCACGGTCATGGACAACTGGAGCCAAAGGAACTGAAGTTATCTGGATTTCTCATCACCATTATATATATTTGATGAGGGTAATTATTGACAACTCGGGTACGAGAATTGGTTGGCAGAACCATCTTGTTAACAACCAACAATGTAGTAACATTTTTCTTTTAGCCCTCTCTTGATGTAGGAGAAAACTTGCTTTTCGCTAAAAACTTATAGCCCCACCTGCCATATATGCATATAGTATAGATGATTACTTTTCACCCCTCTCTTATGTGACTTGCCGGCATATTCAATATGCTGACCTACACAGCTGCAACGTCTTATGTTGCAGATATTTTTCTTCGACGAGTAAGAGTACGATTCAGGGTTACGGTCTACACTCAACTTGCCGTTGGTGTTTATTGGACTCCACTCCCTTGACTGCTTCCGCTGAGATATTTAAGGTATATATCAGTTTTACGCTATTTACGTGTGGTTGCACTTTTATATATACATTGATGTACTGTGTGTGCCATCATACTGATCCAGGGATGGCACAGAAACACAGAGGCTTGACTCGTTTCGAGTCGGGTCGCTACAATAGTTGTCTTTGTTCTTCGGGTCCAAAATGCTGAATCCCTCTGATTAGACATGATGAAAAGCTCAAGACCAGAAATATAAATGAGTATATGGAAAGGTTACATTTTGGAGCCGGGTTGTTTACCTCTGGAGCCGGGTTGGTGATGCAAAAGGCTTTAAGTCCAATTTTGGAGCAATTTTCAATGGGATCACCACATAGTGTCTTTATGATATCAACAACACCTTTTGCTGAAAGCTTCACATTGTAAAAACATTGGGGGTGGTTCAAGTCGCCATTATACTCGCACATCAAACCATTTTGACGGCTTATGGGCAGAATCCTCCATTCTACCCAGCAGCGGATCAGATCAATTCTAGTAAGACCGTTGGTGGTAAGGGCCCTCGGTTTTCCAACGATGGGGACAAATGTGTCTTCCTCGTGTTCAGCCCATTTTTCAGGAAACTCGAAGTCCATGGGTAGGCGATCTTCCCTGAAGCGTGGCAGAGGGTTCTCATTGGATGGAGAAGTGTCGCGGCAGTAGAACCAAGTCTTTGTCCAACCTTTGGGATGACTAGGTAATGTGACAGCCGGAAACCCGCATTCACGGCGCCACTGAATATTGACTCCACCCAGCTCTAAGCTAGGCCATGGGCAAACTTTATCTCGCGGTTCAGATAGAACAACTTTTGGAACAGTAGCAAGGTGGGCTCTATTTGCAGATAAGCTTCACAGAATACTTGAAACTGACAAAGGTTACTGATTTAATTTGGTCCCAAGTCTTGGGGATGAAGGTTGAAGAAGTGCAGGGCGTCTCTAATTTTTTTTCAGCCGGGCGGCTTGAAGCATCGCTCCAGGTGATCAGCAAAGACAACTACTTCCCCTTTGGCGGGTTGGGGGATTGTTTCCCCAAAGGCAGTCCGCCATCTAGTGACCTCCTTGGGATCAAGATTACCCGTTTCACAAAATTATAAAGATAAGCATCGCTGACCTCTGTTGGCACCCAATTGCATTTTGAGGTGGTACCCATAACTACAAAAAGATAGAGATGGACGGGATATCAGGAACTACGGAGTGGTAACTCGCCTGCTAAATGATCAAGGATATTGTGACTCGCCATAGCAAAAGGAGGCGGGTTGCGGCTCTAAAAGTTTTCCTTAGGAATATTGTCGATTGAGGACAAACATGTTTTCAACATCAAGCGATAATTTACGGATCTACGGATGATTCCGATGGAGAATATAAGATCAAGCACTAAGAGCACAAGGAACACTACGAAAAATAGTGTATAGATCTATGAGCAAGAGAGGAGGAGCGATAAATCGCTCGGGAAACATGGTAGAACTACCGCAACCATTACTACGTGTATGGATCTACGATGTCGTATCTAGATGGATTAAAAGGAAGGGGGATACTGTGTTCATGAAGCTCTGACACTGCCCTAAGAAGAACGAAGGTTTGAGATCTACTCCTAATGGAAGAAAGAGACTTACCTAAAGGAAGGAGGAGATGCGGGCAGAAGATTGCGGAGGTCCTGCTACGACGGCCACACCCCCGACTGGCTTGGGAAGTAGCTGGACCGTGATGGCCTGCGACGGAGCTTCGGCAACGACGAGGGGGTCGAAGTGCTGGCTCGAGGAAGACGATGCAGCCAAAAGGACGAAATGGGGGTAGGTGGTGGTGCCCTCCCACTCTCCTACGGCTATGTAAAGGCCTAGGGCAAGGCAGAAACAGCAGGTGCGGGAATCGAGGCAACAGATTGGAAAACAAAGATGATGCTGCCTAAATTTTTGGGATGACAGGAAAAGGACGAAAAAGATCCATTGGAAAGTGATGTCATCAGAATCCCAGGAATGATGGAGAAGGTGATGTCACCAACAAATGATTTGGCGACTCAAGCAAATTGAGGAAGCTGGCGGCTTGTCACTCATTAAATAAAGAATAGAGGTAATATGTCCCACCGAGGATAAGAGTAAAGGTTTGTTGGCGTGAATAAATTCAAGTCAAACAGGGGCCTAATATTGGGGATATTACCTGCGGTATGACCCGCCCTATTGGTCAGGAAAGCGGTGACTCATACATATATGGATAGTGTAAGCCTTGGCCCAGACCTAAGGCGTGTTGACAGATCTTCGTCAGAAGGCTGCCAGGATCCATGAGCGAGGTGGCGGTTTAGGATTGATGAAGAAGATAAGCCGCCAAGGAGGTTTCCTGGCTTGGTAAACACGGCGACTTAGAGATATGGAAGGCCACGATTTGTAGTGTGACCAGGACTTTGTAAACCCTAGGGCCTTGACCTGAATATAAAGGCAAGTCTCTGGGGAAGGTAGGGCAAGTTAGAAATCATCAAGAGCTAGGTCAGGCGAGTTAAGCCCTCGTTGTAATTGAATCCACCATTAATATACACAAAGCAAGAGGTAGGCTTTTACCTCCACACGAGGGGCCGAACCTGGTTAAATCTGAGTCTCGCTTCCGCTCACCCCCTTTGAGCCTCCACCAAGGTGTGCTGGCTCCTTCACTAAGTCCCTTCATGAGGACATCTGCCGTGACAAAACCACGACAATGACGGAACCAAGTAAAAAGGGAAGGGGAGGAGATGATAGTCGAGCTCACACGTAGACCGTAGAGGCGGAAGTCGAACGACGTGGGCAACGACAGCGAGACCGACGGTGCTCCTCGAGACGAAGAGAAGATCGGTCCACATGAAAAGCACCGGCACAAGCAACATAAGCACCAACACAACAATCTAATAAACAACATCAACAACATCATCTCGCAGTTCAACATATAACCTAAAGAAAATAAGCAAGAAAAAAGAACCCAAAAAATAATATGTTCTGTGAATTAAGATTCCTAATTGAATTGTTATAAAAATCTGAGGTAGATGAAAAAAGGAGATGCCCACTATTCAAAGATATTGTTTTCGACTTGCTAGTTGATATATGTAATGGCCTTGCTCGAATTTTTCGAGGATAGATTGTTTTACTTTATCTCATAAAAAATCTGAGGTAGATGAAAAAAGGAGTTGCGAACCTGGACCAAATCAAAACATGTTGAATATCAACATCTGAATCACTGTACCATTTGTAAGACGCTCATTTGACGAAAGAATATCTTAAGGTGTTCAGCAATTTAGACCCATTATGTTGAGAATCACGAAGGTACCTATGGCATATACATCCAACGCATAGGATTCTCTCAAAATCAAAACAGATTCAGACTTTGCAGCTTTTTGAGTGAGTTTCATAGCAGGAGCTACCGCTACCATTACACTGCAGAAGAGAAAACTGACAGTACAATGCTGAATAGAATAGGCAAAAAGAATACCGTAACAATTAGGAAAAGCACATGAGTTTGTATGGATCAAAGCGTACAATAGGTAAAAATAAATACCATTATTTGTTTGCAAAGCAAACATTTAGAATTGCAATCCGTATTTTTCCAATTAACTCCGACGGGCTGCAGCTTTGGAATCATGTTTACGCGTACAGGAAAAATGCCAAGTCTGAGCCTTTGTTACCTTGAATGAATCATATACGTTAGATGCAAAATAAAGAGCAGTTATTAGGGGCTAAGGTGCTCGGTGACTTCGCTTCTACAAGTCACAGAAGCTGAGTCATGGTTGCCCACGGATGTCTACCCTCCTTGTGGACTAAAAGCTACGGTACTAACGGCGAACAAGATATCGACCGGATGCGTAATATTTGCAACTGACCTGTAACGCCTCGGACACACCCGTCGGTGGTCGTTACTCCTGGCGGGATCTAGACTGGCCCCACATATCAATACTAATCTTTTATGTGCACTTTGTTCTCACTCATGCACACCCGGGATGAACTTCCTAGTCGGTCACCCATCCTAGAACTACTCTAAGCCAAGCACGCTTAACTTGAAAGTTCTGTTTGAATGGGCTCCCGGAAAAGAAGTAATTCCATATTGATATCAGTAGTCTATCATCCCTAATAAGCCAGGCTATCACATACACCACCACTCAGAGGAACCGACGTCGTCGTCGGGCCACAGGACCGTTCCCTCTTGGCACAAACGTCTGTGCATCTAGTCCAGTACATGTAACATGCCGTGTGCCACGACGGGTCACAAATGTCATGAACAACATAACCTCACACCTATCCGCAAACATCTGTGTAATCGCAAGGGTCGGCTCTGATACCAAACTTGTAACGCCCCGTACACACCCGCCGGTGGTCGTTACTCCTGGCGGGATCTAGTCTAAGAAGCAATTCCTTATTGATATGAGTAGTCTATCATCCCTAATAAGCCAGGCTATCACATGACCAACTCAAAAGAATACTACGTAAGTATATATCTTCTCAACCTGTATTGCTCTTTTATTTGTTATTTGCCCAGAATTAGGGATAGTGCCTTCAGATTATGGTCTCATCTATATGTTGGCTTCCATCTATTTGCCCATAATTAGGGATAGTACCACGCAGTAGGAGAAGGCCGGCGGGCCAGCGGACGGGAGCTCGGGACCTGCAGTCGAGAAGGGGAATTGGGAGGATGGCGCCCCGAAGCGAGCCGCGGAGCCCCGGCTTGGATCCTTGGGCGGCGGGCGGCGACTGGTAGGGAGGCCCGACTGGTGATGGGGCAAGAATGGAGCGGCCGAATGGCCTACCCTCCCGCCATTCTTGAGTAGAACGACGACGGTGGCAACCGGTGAGGGCGACTGCGGAAGCCGGAGAGGGCACCGGAGGCGGCTGGGAGGCTCGTGTCGACTGGCGGCAGCAGTGGGGAACCCTTGCTACACGGGCTTTTTTCACTCGCGAGAGGAGAGGGGCTGTTGGACGGTGGGGTGTTTTTTGGTACGGTGTACGCGGTCTTTTTTCACTCGCGAGAGGGAGAGGTCTCTGGCTGTTTTTTCACTCTTTGCCGTCTTCTGTATGACGTACCAAACGACAAAGCTTAATTTTTGCCGTCAGCCCTCACGAATGCAAGATAGCAGAATTGCCTTCTGTTTATGCCAGTTAGCCGCAGCCATGAATAGCTTTTTGCCATCATCCGTAGCGTAAGTAGACGGTAAAATCGTGCCTTTGCCGTCATCTGCCCAAATAGTTGACGAAAAAACTATTTTTTGTCGTGTGTTGTTTTTGCCGTCTGCTTTTCGTGATTTTTGGCGATAGTAGTTTTTTGTCGTCTGTCCTTGAAGGCAAACTTCCCGTTTGCTGTCAACCCCGACGATTTGCTGATGGCAAATATTATACGTGTCGGCAAAATAGTTGATTCCTGTAGTGTCACTACAGAATTTACTGTTTAGACATATTTGGTTTTTCTTGTATAATTTGCTTGTTTTTATGCTGCCATGGATTATATAGGGGCTATAATTCATGGAGAAGTTAGAATATAGTAGCTTATACAATAATAAAATACGACATGATTTATGATAGTACCTAAATTTTATGGTTTGCCTATCCTACTAACGGATCTCACGAGTTTTGTGTGTTAAAATTTTCAAGTTTTGTGTGCTATCACAATGGATGAAGGAATAAGGAGCCGCAAAGAGACTAAACTTGGATATTTCCAAGGAACCCCAAGGTAAATTCTAGGAATACTCAAGCATCTAAGCTTGGGGATACCCTAAAAGGGATCCCCTCTTTTGTGTGAATCCATCGGTATGTCACTTGGAGCTATATTTTTATTCATCAGCTGATATCAGTTTTGCTTGGAGCGTCGTGTATTATCTTCTACTTTTATTTTAGTTTTCCAGAATAATTTCTTGCTGGACTCACCCACTTGAGAGAGACACGTGTTCACCATGATTTGCTTATATCTTTTGAGCTAAGTAGTTGCTCTAGTTCTATACTTATATCTTTAGATCATGGTGCCATATATAATTTATAGAAATAATTGCACTCCCATACTTCCTTTATATTTTTATGAGAGTTTAGTAAATAGATGGTAATTTTCATGGGTTATAAGGCTACTCCAAAAATAATATGTATTCAAGGAATGCATAATCAAAACCTTCATGTAGCATATAAAAGAGAAATTGTGGCTTAATGATATTGATGTGATAATATGGATGGGCGTGAGTGCATGGTTGTTGGCTAGTAGAAATATTGATATTTAAAGGTTGTTAATTTGCTACTCATCTAAATATTGGTTATGGCAAGCTGAAGATGTGTGAGCATTCTTATTCCTCGTTGAAATCCTAGTGTTGTTTAGGTCGGGGGGGGGGGGGGTGCGACGGTTAACTCCTCCAAACCTTCCCCCTAGGGGCATGCAAGTAGTACTTTTTTTGAGAGACATAATAAACATTTGAAATAAGTATGTGAGTTTTTTATGACTAATGTGAATCCATAGATTTACTCACTCTCACCCTTCCATATTTGCTAGCCTCTTCGGTATCGTGCATAGCCATTCTCACCTCGAGGATCAGTGCAAACTTCGTCGGTGCATCCAAACCCCGCCAATTGATAACACTCTATTGAATAGAAGGCAGCTTATATATTTCTCAAAACAGCCATGATACCTACCTATCATGGCATTTCCATAGCCATTCCGAGATACATTCTCGTGCAACTTCCACTGTTACATGTTATGACTTGTACACTCATTGTTATATTGCTTTGCCTGATCATATAACTGACATCGTATTTGTGAAAAAGCCACTGTTCATCATTGTTTACATGTTAGTCTAGATCATTGCACATCCTGGAACACCGCCATAGGCATTCATATAGATTCATGATGTTTAGTAGGTTTTCATATCGAGTTGTAAGTAGATAGGAATGTGATGTTTTTCATTATTAGAGCACTGTCTCAGTGAGGAAAGGATGATGGAGACAATGATTCCCCGACAAGTCGGGATGAGACCACGAACGAAAAAAAGGATCAAAGAAAAAAAGAAAAAATGAGATAAAATAGAGAAGGGACAGTGCTACTACCTGATTTTCCACACTCATGCTTCAAATAGCGCCATGTATTTCATATAGAGACTCATGTTTTGCCATTTTCATATTCTAGTGGGAGTATTTCATTATAAAAATTGGCTTGTATATTCCGATGATAGGCTTCCTCAAATGCCCGAGGACTTCATGAGCAAGCAAGTTGGATGCATACCCACTTAGCTTCAGTTGAGTTTTCATACACTTGTAGCTCTAGTACATCGGTTGAATGGCAGTCCTTAGTCCTCGCATTGATATAGATTGATGGGCATCTCCATAGACCATAGATCCTCCTAATTGATGTGTGACTTTCTTCTCCACCATTTACCCCTTTGAAACTTACCACCATATTCTATTCCACCTATATGATATGTCCATGATTCATGCTCATGTATTGAGTAAGGTATAAAATGATGAACTGCGTTAAATAGTACGATCAAATTGCTTGGCTTAATATTGTGGTGCTCGGCATTTGTATTTATGTGCTCGGCATTTGTATTTATGTATTGTGGTGCTCGGCATTTGTATTTATGTGTTGGCTTAATATGAGCCATGTTAATATGATAAAATGAATTGGGGGTAAACATTCTTTAAGGGTCGTATATTTTGAAATTTGATGATTATGTTACTTATGCTTTTGGATCTTACTATGTTAATGTTTGTTGATTCATCATTTCTCAATGATCGAATGTGAAAGAGATTACATGTTGAGTAGCATGCCACATCAAATATTCTATTTTTATCATTTACCTACTCAAGGACGAGCAAGAATTAATCTTGGGGATGATGATATGTCTCCAACGTATCTATAATTTTTGGTTGTTCCATGCTATTATATTACCATTCTAGGATTCTTTTAGGATTAACCGGGTGCCAAGTGTGAGTTGCTGTTTTCTGCATGTTTTTGGCTTTTCAGGAATACTATACCAAACGAAGTCCAAATACCTCGTAACTTTTTGATGATTTTTTAGACAAAATAAGGACCTAGAAGCTTCTAAGGAAGATCGTAGGGCATTTGGGGTTCTCCCAAGCCAACAGGGCACGTCCAGGGGGTGGCCTCGCTCTGTTGGCTTGGGGCCACCTCCTAGCTCCACCTTCTTCTTTTTCTCTACTATAAATTCACATATATCAAAAAAACTAGAGAGCCTACCAAAACACTTTTCCCGCCACCGCAAGTCTCTTTTATGTCATGTGCCCATATGGAGCCCTTTTCTGGTGTCCTGCTAGAGGGGGGATCGATCGCGGAGGGACTCTACATCAACCTTGTTGCTCCCATAGTGATGTGTGAGTAGTTTAACCCAGACCTAAAGGTCCATAGTTAGAACCTAGATGACTATTTCTATCTCTCTATGTTCTTCATTACAAGATCACTGTGATTCCCGCGGTGATATATCTCACGTAATCACTCTTGTGTGGTGTGTTTGTTGGGATCCGATGAATGGTGTGTTTGTGTTCAGGTTGTTCACGAATAATGTTTGAGTCTTCTCTAAATTCTTATATGCAACATTATGATAGCTTCGTAATTATCTTCGATATATCGATATGGTTTGGCTAAGTAGATTGATTTATCTTAAGTGGGAGAGGTGCGTTGTAGTGGGTTCAATCTTGTGATGCTCAATCCCGGTGACAAAAAGGGACATGAAATGCATTTTATTGCTTCCACTAAGGATAAAACAATGGGGTTTATTCATATTAATTGGATTTACTTTGTCTACATCATGTCATTATCCTCCAAGCATTACTCCATCTTTGCTTAATTCTCTAAATGCATGCTGGATAACGGACGATGGGTGGAGTAACAGTAGTAGATGCAGGTAGGAGTCGGTATATTTGCTTACCAACATGAAGCCTATATGTGAGATCATTGCCATGAAGAAATATTGTATAACTATGCGCTTTTATATAAATTTCCCATCAGTAATTTGCTTACCCATCGTATGCCTTCTATGAGAGACAAGCCTCTAGCAAAAACTATGGCCCCCCGTGTGTCCATAGAAAATATTTACAAAAACTCTAAATATGTCACTGTTTTTACTATTTGTATTTACTTGTGACATTTAATATATTTAAACAATCTATCTATCAGTACTTATCGCTTGCAAGTAACGAATTCAAGGGGATTGACAACCGTCTTTCCAGCGTTGGGTGTAAGTTTGTGCTCTTTTGTGTACAGGCGTGGAAGATGGGAAGTTGCATGGTCCTCCTCTTGGTTCTATAACCTTGGTTCTCACTTTGGGAAATACTTATCTCTAGTGTGTTGCATCTTCCCCTCCTCTTCAGGGAAAATCCCAACACAGTTGACAAGCATTAGTCACTATCATCTTCGAAGTGATCTTCACAACTACATGGATGATACTTATGGGTCTAAAGTCAGAAATGTCCTCCACACTATCTTTATTTACAATAGGGAAATATTTGTTGATTTGAGCTAGTGAATCTTGCAAATTTGGATAGTTGAGAAGGTATGAATTACTTTCATAATATCTAGCCTGATTATGTCCCAACATTCCTTCAAAACACCCATGTGAAACTTTGTGATCTTGGCGCTTCATCCCGGGCAGATTTTTGATGGCTGCCTAGAACTCCTCCTTGGTGAAGGGATCAGCTAAGTATGCAAGGTGTAGATCTAGATGCGGAGTTCAATCATAGTTGAAGTCCTTGGCACGTGGAAGGCCCTTCCAATGACCATAAAAAATTGTTGTTGCATAATCTCCCTCTTGTGATAATGTGTGTGACCCAACCATTATTATGTTTAAGGCGGTGAATGAAGTCTTTCCATGGATGATGGTTGCTGCGGGGGTGAAAATAATGAATGTTCCTATCCGCCTCTTTGAGCAATGTGATTCGTGAACTTTGTCTATTTTGTTCTTCTCGAGGACCGCCAAGGCCACCACCTTCTTTTTCAGCTCCTTTCTATGGTTCCAGTTAGTCGTGCTGAGTGGCCTTAGCTCTTGTGCAAAATCAAGGTGAAGGATGATCTCGAGAGCTATGTGGAGTTGGACTTTTTTAATTGATAAGATTGCTTTTCTCTAGGTCCTGAGGCACTGACTAGTTCTTTTAAGTTTGTGGGAGAGCACTTGGAATGGTTGTGTCATCTTGTCACTCCAAGCATCAGTGCTCGTCTTCTTGAAGTTAGGCATCTTGATCCATAAGTTTTCAAAGCGAATGGTTTTTAGTCTCTTGGGACCCTTGTTATAAGCTAGCAGGATCGAAGAGTGAGGACGATAGCGCATGAAGGATGCCAGTGCCAAAGTCAACATCACATTCTTCATTACATAAAAAAACTGTCTAACTTGCTCACTGTTGGGTTGGCATGCTCATTGCTCCATGTAAATTTCCTATTATCTATATGAATCGATTTTAGCTCACATGAGTTGAGGGTGTTTCAAAATCAAACAAGGTGACTACTGTCTACATTGGTATGAGTTTTTTAGCGGACATGACAAATCTGATTGAAATCAACCATGACAAGCCACCTCGTAACCTGCTCGGGCTTCGGGCTCACTAGTTCTTGGCAATACACATCCTTAAGGTCGCTTCTTGTAGGTCCATAAGCCGAAGTGAATTTGAATGATGAGGTGGTGTTGACAAGGATGATGCATGTCGAGACACAAAAGTTTCCAATGCAAATATTGTTCACCTTAATGGAATCTTCATTCCAGAGTAGAACAATTACCCATTTTGTTATATTTGTCGTTTCTTCATAAATCTAACTCTGCATTGTGAAGACAAAATGCTCATGTGAGTTCATGTCCTGATTTTCATTCAGAATGTACATCGTTAGACTACACTCTTACTTGGCATGCACAATGTTAGCGGAAATTATTCATTATTTAGGAGAGTGACGCATGGGAATGATGGGCATGACATGCTAACAAACAAGCATGATTAAATGTTGGAAACTACAGTATTCCTCATGATTTCACTATATGTTTGTTTTCTTGTTTGTGAGTAATTGATGTTTAGCATCACTCTGCTCTACAGGGTGACTTTTTTTATATGTACAAAAAGCCTGGGCCCAACTTTATAAATAATGCCAATGAATGAGTCAATCAGTCTCACACCACCGACACAAATAAAGTATGACCATTACCTCGCACAAAAGTATGAGGCACATAGGCCAAAAACCTACTATAAAAACCATAACAAAGTAGGGCCACGCCAACTGTGTTACCGCCAGCTACACTCCTGGAGATAAGGCAATCACCGAAGCTCTAACCCAAGAGATAAGAAACTTCAGTTCATCCACATCACAACCCTTACCCAACGGTTTCCACTGCTTCATAAGATTCATATATTTCAAGAACATCAGCATGTTTGGAGGGAAAAATAAGTTCAATCATAAAATTGTTCCTCGTAGTCCATAGCACCAAGATCGTAGCAGCAAAATCCAACAAAAAGATACGTTGGAGGTGACCATGCAAAGAATTAACCACATGCAATAACTAGAGATAGGAAGAAGGGTTCGAAATGACACCCAACCATGATCGGGTACAACTCAAGGTTAGGGCCGCTAAGTCAGATTTAAACGAAATCTAATAAGTATTATCTACCCTAGGACCCAACGAAAAGACATGAGACCCTCTACCATAGTATTTTATAATTTGATGAGCTGTAGGCAGTTTACCCCACAAATCCCTCTAGAGGAAAAATCTTCATTTTCTGTGGAATACTATCATGCTAGATCCCACTAAACCTAGACGAAACATTTCCCTCGACCATCCTGAGATATAGAGAATTAAAAGGTAACAAGCATAACAAAATATGAGGCAAAACCACCGAAACTGTTGTCTCTGAAAGTGTATGGAATATAGCAGCAAGATGGTGCCAATAGACTAACTATGCAGGAGACAAGGATCAACGTAAACATATATCCTAGTTCTCACAATAAAGGCGATGAATAGAGATACAGGGATCGGTACAAAAGGAAAAAAGAACCGGGAACTACGAGGAAATGGGACCATCCTCATCCTACTAGTCTCAACCTAGCCGAATCAACTTGCCATCATTAACAACGAACTTGACCAGCGCACAGGAATTACCATGAACTCTATTAGATTGTAGAAAAGCACAGATCCTTCCGAACCCAGAGCAAACAGTTGGATCGAAAAATAGATTTTTTTTTTTATTTTAGAATATCAAACAAGAGACCCAAATCATGTTTCATAATACGCCACCAAAATTTAGTAGTCAAGCATTTGTTCATGATGGAAGTATTAATAATGCTCAAGACCCCATGGCTTTTATGCGTGCACATAATATTCCATTTACCATTCTATACTTCCTTCTATTATGAGTCGAATTACAATAGAAACCACACATATTTTTATCAAACCCGACATGTGTACCCTCCGGCAACCGATAAAAGCCCATAACGAACATCAGTACGGATGACAGACAATACTAAGGAACATTTCCACAATATTAGTATTGTACCGTCTACTCATGGCATCACCTTATTACCTCTTTTAAGTAACGTAGGGGAAAATTCCTTCATAAACAACTTCGAAGACAAGATAGGTCTGCCTAGATATTTGAAAGGTAAGGATCCAAGAGAAAAGTTAAGGAGATTGGCAACAGTATCCGCCTCCATCGTAGAACACCCAAGAATCAGAGCCTCACTCTTAGATAAATTAATATTAAATCCAGGGAGAGATTCAAAACACAAAAACAAATTTTTAAAGTTGGCAATGCATCTATACGAACTCTCGACAAGCACAGTCGTGTTATCCGCATATTGAAGGTCGGAGACGCTTGTAGGGATAAGGTCAACGATGACACGAGATATATGATCAGCATTAGCTATCCCGATCAAGAATGCAAGATAATGCATCAGCCAAAAAATTGAAGAGCAAAGTTTAAATTGGATCCCCTTGCCCAAGGCCGCTACCATTAGCGAAAAAGGACTTATAACACCATTGACAGAAGTAGCAGTGTGCCTTGAGCTACCAACTGTATAACCCGGTGAACATGTACTCCATCAAACCCCCTTGAAAACAAAACCTCCTTAAGAAAAGACTAATGAACACAATGATAAGCCTTCTCGAATCTGATCTTCAAGATGATGACATTTTTCTTTTTGACATGCAAATCAACGACAATTTCCTACAAGCTCAATATTCCATCGATAATAAAATGACTCTTAATAAACGTATATTGAGATGCAGAAATCACATGGTGAGCACTGGAGAAAGCCAAGAAGCAAAACCCTTTAGAAGCCAATTGAGTTAGATGATTAATTAGAGCGTAAGTACTAAACTACCTAATGGAATTAGATCCCTTGACTTTTGGGATAAGGGAAATAAAGCATAACTAAGGCGCAAAATAGCAAAAGGACTAGGGCAAAATCCTTCAATAATGGCGTAAACCAAGTGCATAAGGGAAGGCCAAAATTTCTTTAAAAAAGAAACCAAAATCCATCAAGGATTCGGGCAGAATTTTAGTTGGATGAGGCCACGACCTCATCAAGTTCAGCATCAAATAGTGAAATTTTGAGGTTACCATTGTCCTTAGAGGAAATCAAAGCAGAAAGAGGCCAAAAGTTTTCTCCGAAATGAAGATCAGAATGGGGCTGCTCCAAAAGAAGAAAACTTGATGAAGGAAAAGATATTTGATGAAATAATATTTTCATTAGAAACCACAATGTTATCTGCGACCAGCCGAACAATTGAGAACTGCCTCCTTTGAGCATTAGCAATCGCAAAGGACCTTATCCTGTTAAATGCCCCTCTATTACCAATAGACCTTCTCGGCCTTCTGAGTATCCATTAATACCCCACCCACGGAATATCTCTATGACAACGCGACATAATCAAGACCTACTGAATCCGTGATCACATCCAAAGCCTTAACATGGGGAAAAAATTAGCTTTATCATGATGTTCCTCAACATCCATGTTGGCCCCTCGTCTTTCACGTATTTCCACAAATGTTAAGAAAGGCCTCACCAATCATCTGAATGCCCAAAAGATCAACCACAAAAGCAAAACTATCTTAGAAAAGAACAAAGTAGGGAATCTCTTCATTAAAACGTAAGATGTGTCAAACTAAAAACTAGAACTCAGACGAGAAGAATGGAACAAAGAGTCTGGAGGCAATGGAGTGTGATTAGACCCTATATGAGCTTCAGCAATGAGAGAAGAACAAGGACAAAGAGTATGAGTGCAATGGTCTAGAACCATATACTAGTGAATTTGATGGATTCTTGTTGTAAGTAATAGTAGGAGAATATAGGGGGTTTCCAAGGCGAGATAAATTAGTGAAAGTGTGTTATATAAACAAAAGGGGGTGGTTGGGAGATTTTTGCAAATTCGTCACTCATGAATTACTAGTTGAGGATTTATCAAAGTGACGACATACATGTAGCGGATAAAGTACTGAACTACAAGCATAACTTAGCAATTGCAAAGTCGTCATGATGAAATGAAACATACACAGAGCACAAGTAGTGAGTAATCAGGATAAGCAGGCGACACACAAAGTGAGTGGAGAATTAGGATTGAGGAAATTGAGAAAATCCTTAGTCAAAGTCTTCAAAGAGTAATGACTAATTTCATCAATAAGTAAATGAGGAAATGAAAGGGTTGAGGAACTAGAACTAGTTGCTCGATGAAGACAATGATTTGGTCTACCAATTCTAGCTGTCGTGATAGTCGTACGTCTGGTTTGGAACGTCTTGATATTTAAACCAAAGGACACATAGTCCTAGGACAGACAATCATTATTGTATTGTCCTTGGTCTAGAGTCACCAAGACTCCACCGAACCATTAATAGGAAGTCTTCAGGGTAGACTTCCGAACCTTCACAAACTCCATCACCCAGCGATCCACAATTTCCTCTTGGATGCTGTTGACCATGATGCCTAACCGTTTGGAGGATACAAAATATTCAAAAGTAAAAAAAGCATCGGTTCCACATTGGGCAATATCTTTGGTGATGCTCAATCACTTTTGGCTTTAGGTGTTAAGGTTTTGGGTTTTTCCTCACTTATGATTCTCTGAAAATTATCGGAGGAAAGGTTGCTCTAAATAACACTTGTCAATTTCTATTGGAGCATCCCACAAGCTAGAGGTTGTGGGGGAGGCTATTTATAGCCAGGGTGCAACCTGACATGATAACACATAAATGCGCCTAATGATATGATGGTTATAAGGATAAGATCCTTTGGATAAATAGCGCTAAGCACAATAATGGGCGGTAATTTTAACCCTCAAATTCCTTAGTGCTATCAATTTCCTCATGGTAGGAAATTCGCATTGGTGAAATCCTACCTCCTCAGTCAGACCAATTTCCTCACAGACCACATGAACTTCATTTGTGTCATTGAATAATTTGACTAAGCTGTAAGAGATTTCCAAAGGCTTCACTCGAAGGATTGGATATGTGTAGGTTTTGAGATGAGCTTCACTTGGAAATTTTCCTTAGTATTAGCTCAACCCCCTTTAACAATATGGTGTTTCGTATGACTCAAAATGTGGAAAAGAACCTATGTAAACAAAAGTATTCATGCTTCACAATCCTCACATCAATATCTTTAAGGTCACACCAATTTTCTCATTTTCAAAGTATAAAAGAAGAGCGCCAGAGTCTTCAGACGAAGACATACATTTTTAGGGGTGGACTTCCATCGGTTAAACCAAATTTCTCAAAGACTCATAGGACCAATGCACACTCACAAACACATTAGTCCATTAACCTATAAGTCTTCAATACACCAAAATCAATAAGGGCCACTAGATGCACTTACAGTATCCACCTTTTTGGTTATTGATGACAAATAGGTTAAGTTTTCAACGAGGATAAACATAAGAATTGTAAGTACGCAGTGTGAGGCACTTGATTTCAAGATATAGAGGAACTCCCCTTGAAGATGTGCATACTTGAGGCATTTTCTTTGGACTACAAATGCACATGGTAGGATTAAATCATGGAGATCTCCGCCTATATCTTGTAATTCATTCACACATTTGACATATAATATGAAGAATTTGAAATGCATGATGAAAATGGTTTCTGAGGACATTAATCATGTGTGCATTAAAGAACTTGAGGAATAAGTATGCATAAAGTAGTTGAAAAGAGTCGGGCCACCATCGGACTAAAGTTTACAACTCAAATAAGAAACATCTTAGAAGAACGAGAGTTGTAACTTGGACTTTAACAACCCATATATATGGACCCGCTTGAAGACCAACTCAAATATCTTCCTCTTGGTCATAAATTGACCAAAAGGGACGAAATTGCAGATTACGTCGCGAAGAATTTCATCTTGAAGGTGGTGGAGGAGCGCCCCTGTTGATGTTGGGGTTGTTGATTGAAGCAGGGACATCAGGAGTGTCGTCGAGATCCTTCGCATCATCAGTCTTGCAGGGTGAAGAAAATAAGCTGGCGATGAGCAAAGGAACTTAAACTTTCATGAATTTCTTCTGTTGTCGCGAGGACCAATCGAAGTTCTAGAGAAACTATATCTAAGCAAGTTCTTCAGGTATCTTGAGATGTGAGATAATGGCCCAAGTGTAGTCAAAGGTTTCATGTGGATAGTAGTGATTCTTCCTCACAGAGTTCTGTGTCACAGCCGTGTTACGAAGAATTCATGTATAGTCACGCTTAACCCACTTGTGATTACGATAGACTTTTTGGTGAAGACTTATAAGAAGTTCGCGATCCTCCATCACACGAGGGGCTGAATCTTGAGGGTTTCGAACCAAGCCTTTGCAGCAGAGTCTTGGGAGGAATATTCATCATTGGTGGAATGTGATGCAGCTTGACATAATTGACCATCCAATGGACGTTTGCCTTCATCAACAACAACTTTGCCTTTTAGGCAAACTGAGGAAATTGTCTTTTTAAGAATTTCAACTAGAGGCATATAGCTGAAGTGATTCTAAAAGCCAGCCTCATCTTGAATTAAAGACCTTGTTGTGATGAATCTCATAAGCCACGGGGCATTAGGCATCCAGTCATAAGGTGACAAAGCAACATGTTGTTTGGTAACGTAGCATAAATTCAAAATTTTCTTATGCCATATTCAGATCTTCCTATGGAGAGACCAACAATGATAGAGGGGAGAGTGCATCTTCATACCTTTGAAGATCGCTAAGTAGAAGCATTGCTAGAACGCGGTTGATGGAGTCGTACTCTCGGCGATTTAGATCGCGGTGGGATTCTGATCTAGTGCCGAACCACGGCACCTCCGCATTCAACACACGTGGATCACGGTGACGTCTCTCGCACCTTGAACCAGCAAGGAGGAGGGAGAGGTTGGGGAAGATCTCCGGCAACATGACGGCGTGGTGTCGATGGAGAGACTAGGTCTACTGGGAGGGCTTCGCCAAGCACCGTGGGAGAGGAGGAAGAAGAAGAGTTGGGCTGCGCCGAGAGAGAGATGGAAAAATGTGTCTCCAATTGCCAAAACCCCTGCTATATATAGGGTTAAGGGAGGGTGGCGCCCCCTTTAGGGTTTCCCCCTTGAGTGGGGTGGCGGCCAGGAGGGGAGGAGGGGGTGGTGAACCCCCTGGTGGGCCTTAGGCCCACCTGTGCTTGGGTTCCCCCTTCCCCCTCTTAGGTGCCATGGGCCAGGTGTGGGGGGCGCACCAGCCCACCCACGGGCTGGTTCCCTCTCACACTTGGCCCATGTAGCCTCCTCGGGCTGGTGGCCTCTCCCGGTGGGCCTCCGAAACCCTTTGAGTGGTCCCGGTACTTTGCCGGTGGTGCCCTAAACATTTCCGGCGTCCAAACCCATCCATCCTATATATCAATCTTTACCTCCGGACCATTCCAGAGCTCCTCGTGACGTCCGGGATCTCATCCGGGACTCCGAACAACCTTTGGTAACCTCATATAACAATTCCCTATAACCCTAGCGTCATCGAACCTTAAGTGTGTAGACCCTACGGGTTCGGGAGGCAAGCAGACATGACCGAGACATCTCTCCGGCCAATAACCATCAGCGGGGTGAGAATACCCATGGTGGCTCCCACATGTTCCATGATGATCTCATCGGATGAACCATGATGTCAAGGATTCAATCAATCCCGTATACAATTCCCTTTGTCTGTCGGTATAGAACTTGCCCGAGATTCGATCGTCGGCATACCTATAACTTATTCAATCTCGTTACCGGTAAGTGTCTTTACTCGTTCCGTAGCACGTCATCCTGTGACTAACTCCTTACACTACTGGAATTCAGTTATTTGCCGTCAGCCCCTTCTTTGCCGTCCGCTGGGTGATGGCAAAGACCCTATTTGCCGTCAGTCACCAGAAAACTGACGGCAAAGAGCAGACGGATGGCAAAGATACTCTTTGCCATAAGTCTTGTCTTTGTCGTCTGCGGGCAGACGACAAAGAGCAGGAGGGCAGACGGCAAAGAGCCCACCGCACACCCCCTCCCACCCCATAATGGGCGCTCCCTTTGTCGTCTGCCCTCCTTCTCTTTGCTGTCGGGGGGCGGACGGCAAAGCGAGCCGCCCCTAACGGCCGTCTCCCCACCCAGTCCCCCCTATCTCCTGCTCTTTGCCGTCGGGGGGTGGACGGCAAAGAGAGCCCCCCTAACGGCCGTCTCCCCACCCCAATCTCCTCCGCCCCGACAGTACTCAGTGTTTCTCGCACCCGCTCGTCTCCCGCCCGCTGGCCGCCTCCCCTCCCGCCCCTCCTCCCCTCCCGTCGGCCGCCTCCTCCCCTCCCGCGGCACCCCTCCTCCCCGCCCACCAGCCGCCTCCCCTCCCGCGGCACCCCTCCTCCCCGCCCGCCGGCCGCCTCCCCTCCCGCCCCCTGCTCCCCGCGGCCGCCTCCCTGCGCCCTCCTCCCCACACACCTTCTCCCCGCCCGCCGACCGCCTCTGCTCCCGCCTGTCGGCCGCCTCCCCTCCCCCCCGCCGGCCGCCTCCCCTCCAGCTGGCGGCCGCCTCCCCTCCAGCTGGCGGCCGCCTCCCCTCCAACCCCCTCCTCCCCTCGCCCTCCTCCCCGTGCCCTCCTCCCCACACCCTCCTCCCCGCCCGCCGGCCGCCTCGCCTCCTGCCCGCCGGCCGCCTCCCCTCCCACGTGCCGGCCGCCTCCCCTCCCACGTGTCGGCCGCCTCCCCTCCCACGTGCCGGCCGCCTCCCCTCCCGCCCCTCCTCCCCGCCCCCTCCTCCCCGGCTGCCCATCGCCCATAGGTGAGTTTTTTATTTAATTAGATTTAGTTAGTTGATTTAGTTATTTGATTTAGTGGTAGTTTAGTTAGTTGTTTTAGTTAAATAGTAGATTTAGTCCTAGGTTTAGTTAATTAGTGCTAGGTTATTTGTTATTTGTTAATTTAGAGGTAGATTTTATTTTGTTAATTAGTGGTAGATTCTTTTTTAGTTACTGATTGGTAGATTTTGTTTTTGTTATATTTTTTGTTGTTTAGTGCTATATAGGTTTAGCGATAGATTTAGTAATCGGTTTAGATTCTACATAGTCATAATTGAAATAAGTGGAAAAAAGATGAAGAATAAAAGAAGAATAAGTAGATAAGGGAAGAAGAATAAGAAGAGGAGGAGGAGGAGGATAAAAATAAGAAGAAGAAGAAGAAGAAGAAGAAGAAGAAGAAAAAGAGGAGAGAGGAGAAGAATAAAGAAGACGGAAAAGGAAAAGAAGGAAGAAGAAGAAGAAGAGGGAAATGGAAAAGAAGGAAGAAGAAGAAGAAGAAGAAGAAGAAGAAGAAGAAAAGGAAGGAGGAAGAAGAAGAAGAAGAAAGGGAAGAGGAGGAAAAAAAGAATATGAAGAAGTAGAAAATGACACCCTGACACCTCGACACCCCGACATGACATCCTGACGACACCCTGGCAGAATACGCCGCCCCCGACGCCACTGACCCCCAACCCCCGACCTCCGACACCTCTTGGGCATCTTGTTGACCGAAAAGTCCCCCGACCACCGACCCCTGACGCCACTGACCCTGGACCCCCGACGACACTGACCCCCGACCACCGATGCCACTAACCCCGGAACCCCGACGCCACCGACACCCGACACCACCGACCCTCGACGGCACTAAGTCCCGACGCCACTAACCCCCGACCCCCGAAACCTCTTCTGGCTCCGGTGGAACGAGAAGGTGCTTTTGGGCCTTCCACAAACCGACAGGGTCATAGTTTTGTAAATTATAAGTTAGGTCACATATTTTCTGATTATGTTTTAAAAACATCATATTTGTGTTGATCGTGTGAATTTCAATGTGCAATTGTTCGACGACCTCCACGTGCATTGGACGAGCTACGCCCCTGCGTTTGTTGGTGAGCATAAATGACTTCTCCTCCTACCCCCTTAATTTGCTCTGTTCCGGTCTTCGTGTCGATGAAACTTGCTAGATATAGGTTTCTTCAATCATGAGTATGCGTGACCAGTATGTGTCTCCCGTTTGAAAGGGCGGCATCTATAAATATGCATGTCTTTGCATATTTATAACCGCCATCCTTTCGAATTGTCCAACGTTATCCATGACAACCTGAGTATTTGTAGATTGAGTTCATTTTCCCGTATGTCATGCTCCGGATCTGATGCGGAATTTCGTCAGTGCCTCCCTGTTGTTATCCGGGTACACATCCTCTCTACTTATTGTCGAGACGTGTATCAGGTGAACAACGAGGATGTGCTGCCGAAATTCTGCGTTGCACCTCGAGTAGAGCATGGGAAAACGAACCCAATCTACACATACTCGGGTGGGATTAGGACCTATCTTTACCTATTAGCATGTAGGTTGCATGGACGTAATAAAATTGGCAAACTTGATTAGCGGATGAATGTAGATGATGAATTATATATTTTTTCTTGTGCCCCCATAGGTAGCTAGGCAACATGAGTGATCATGCTTGGATGTACACTGGTCACCCTAGTCAGAAAGACATGACCCATGAATGGTTTACAAAAACCAGGGGGTTTGTGAGAGTCGCATTTGAAAATGGCCAGCAGAAAACATGGTGCCCCTGTCCCAACTGGGACAACTGGAAAAAGCAGATAGAGTTTGAAATGGGTAAACACCTACAGAAGTGGGGTTTTACGCCTAATTATACGGTGTGGACTTTTCATGGTGAGTCTGACCAATGTGCCAGAGCTGAGGTCATCCGTCGTCACACCGACGAGCATGGTACCGGGATTAAAGACACGGTGGAAGACTTTGATGATGCTCGGGATTCGGACGATGAGATCGAGGAATCTGCAAAGGCCTTCTATGAAATGTTGGAGTCTTCAAAACGTCCTCTCCACAAGCAGACTGAGCTTTGTCAGCTGGATGCCATCGTGCAAGTAATGGCTCTGAAGGCTCAATTCAACCTAGGTAGAGAATGCTACGACGCGATAATGACGATATTTGGACGCTTTCCACCCAAAGGCCATGTACTGCCTGCAAACCTGTACAAGTCAGAGAAAATCCTCTGTGTACTTAAGATGCCCTATGAGAACATACATGCCTGTGAGAATGGATGTGCCTTATTTAGGCTTGAGTATGCGGCCTTGAACTATTGCCCCATTTGCAATTCTTCCAGGTATATTATGGTAGACAACGGTATGGGTGAGAAGAATCAGACCAAAATCCCCATTAGTATTCTTCGGTATCTGCCAATCGTACCAAGACTTCAACGTCTTTTCATGGTCGAAGAGACGGCCAGACAGATGACATGGCACAAATTGGGCAAAAGAACCGAACTAGATGCGGATGGGAACAAGATGCTGGTACACACTTCAGATGGTTTTGCGTGGAGGCACTTCGATGCATTACATAAGGATAAATCGGAAGATCCAAGGCAATCTAGAGTGGCCATCAGCACAGATGGGTTCAATGTGTATGGTATGACGGCAACACAATACAGTGGTTGGCCTGTATTTGTCATTCCACTAAATTTGCCACCCGGAGAGATTATGAAAATAAAGAACATTTTCCTGACGTTGATAATCCAGGGCCCAACTATCCGGGGAAGAATATGAGTGTGTACATGCAGCCGCTTAAGGATGAGTTGCAAGAAGCCTGGGATAATGGGATCAAGACCAACGACGTGGCTACCAAAACAAATTTCAAAATGCATGTGTGGTACATGTACTCGACGCATGATTATCCGGCGTTTGCGCTATTCGCTCGCTGGTGTGTGCATGGAAGGTTCCCGTGCACCACATAAAAGGCAGCTCTTCAGTTCCGTTGGATGCAGGCTGGTCGCAAGTATTCTTGCTTTGACATGCATAGACAATTCCTGGATCCTGACCATAAGTTCAGAAAATACAAGAAGAATTTCATCAAAGGTAGAGTTGCCAAAAACACTGCACCAGCTACGTTGACAGGCCAACAGACCCTTGATCAGTTAAACGCTCTCGAGCCTGATCCTTTGCGTCCAGGATACTTCAAAGGGTATAATACGGAACACGCCTGGACTCACAAGTCATGCTTATGGGATCTGCCTTACTTCAAAGACCTCCTTTGCCCAAACAACATCGACGTGATGCACACTAAAAAGAATATTGCGGAGGCCATTTTTGGTACATTGTTCGGCATAGAGGGGAAGTCAAAAGATAATCCTAAGGCTAGAATCAACTTGGAGGCTCTATGTGATAGACCGTTGCAAAACTTGCGACAACGGAAAGGAAAGCAAAGCATAGCGAAGCCAAAGGCATGGTTCAATCTTGAAAGGCCAGCTATGAGGGAAATGCTATTGTGGGTGAAAATGCGGTTGATGTTCCCCAATGGGTATGCTGCGAATCTAAAGAGGGGAGCGAGTCTTAAGAAATTGAAAATATCTGGGCTCAAGAGTCATGATTGAAACATATGGATTGAGCGGGTAATGTCGGTGATGTTGCGTGGCTTTATCCCTGAGGATGAATGGCTAGTACTGGCAGAGCTGAGCTATTTCTTCCGTTCTCTTTATGTGAAAGAACTATCGCCTGGCGTGCTAGATGAAATGGAAGAGTTGGCACCGGAGTTGATCTCCAAATTAGAAAAGATCTTTCCATCGAGCTTCTTTAATCCAATGCAACATTTGATTTTGCATCTCCCGACCGAGGCAAGAATGGGGGGGGGGGGCGTTCAAAATTGATGGTGCTACTCAACTGAGAGGATGCAGAAGACGGTTCGAGCTAAGTGTAAAAATAAACGTAGAGTTGAAACATCGATGGCCGAGGCATTCATTACTGAGGAGGCGGAAAACTTCGTGTCAGCACACTACGAAGCCAGAAATCATCATTTGCATAACCCGAAGCCTCGGTACAATGATGGCGATCCAAAAAAAGTTCGATCCAACCTCAGCCTATTCAAAGGTAAGCTCGCACCAGCCGGTGCTTCGAAAGGGAAATCGTTGGATATCGAAAAATGGCCAACCATTTCTTTGTATATCTTCACCAACCTAGCAGAAGTGCGGCCGTACATCGAGTAAGTTCTCGGTAATTTATTGTTCCGCAACTTCTAATTGCTTTGAACTACTCTTATTCCCGGATATTTGATATAGTCGATACGTCGCCAAATTTTCGGATGGAGCGGTCATCGAAAAGGATTCCGTCGAAGAGTATGAGCTTCTCGCAAAGCATGGAGGCGACTATCCCGGTTTCATCTCTTGGTTCAAACAAAGGGTAATTAATTACCATTAAGGGCCCATTTGATTTCTTGGTCTAATTTGCAGCTAATGCATCCATTCTTTCATATTAAACTTGTAGGCTGATGCAGAGTCTATGGACGCCGAGTTGAGACAAGTCGCTAATGGTTTTGACTATAAGGTCCGTTCATTTGACAAATACAACATCAATGGGTATCACTTTCGTACCTTTGGCAAAGAGCTATCTATGCCCGACCTAAAGACTACAAGTTGTTCCGTCTCTGCTATCGGCAAAGGAGACACCGAGTATTATGGAAGAGTTGAAGCAATTTATGAACTTCTATTCTATGGTGAAAACCCACCGACCGTCATAGTCTTCAAATGTTATTGGTTTGAGCCGAGGGAGACTAGAAGGACTCATGAACATATAGGACTAGTCAAAATCAACCAAAACACCCACTTAGATGTTCCCGATGTCTAGATTACGACTCAACAGGCGACACAAGTTTTCTATCTACCGTGGGCTTGCCAAACTGATCCAAATCTCAAAGGTTGGGATGTCGTTTATGAAGTGCCACCACATTTTAGACCACCTACCCTCAATGAAGAGGATTACGAACCTCACATTAACCCAGACACATATGAAGGAGAATTCTTCCAAGAAACACGTACGTCCAAGAAACGTTTCAAGAACCGCTCTACTTCACTCCAGAACATTGAAGTAGACGGCGACAGTGAATCCGTCTTAACCCCTGAGCCCGAACAGGAAGAGATGGAAGAAGAAGAGGTTACTGCTGCGGATGACCTGTCACTTCTTGACCGATTACATAATGGTGGCCTTCCACATGTTCTTCGTGATAGTGATGATGAGGATGCATTTCTTGATGATAGTGATGATCATGATGCATTTATTGACCCCGAAGTATATATAGACGAGCATGGTTGTTATTAGTTCATGTCAGGTATTCAACTATTATACTATATATATATAGACGAGCACGATTGTTATTATTTCATGTCAGGACTAGTCGAAAGCAGGGATGAGGGCACGTCCCAGGAGACGCAGTGGGATACCTGGGCTGAGCCAAGTGGCCATGCTAGTAGCGACGAGGAGCTGGGTGAGGGGGCTACCATCTACCAGTGTGGTAGTTCGTGGCTCCCGCTCGTGTCGGCGACCCCCGAGCAGAGGTGGTCGATTAGGCCAAATGGGGACAAGTAAGTTAATTTACTCTTATTTAACCTTTTGCCTTCGCGTTTTCTCAAATATCTAATGTTTTGGCTTTAATTTTTCATACTGTAGGGGTTGGATTATTGCCTAGGGTGTTCGCAAGCCCAACATTGTCCTTGTTGTGCTTTGCCGTAAAAACTTCCTAGGGTTTGTTACATTTCTCGGTCGGGAGCGAGAGGTAGGAATGACCTGGGAGCACTACTTGGGTGCCCCGGCCCCGCCAGAGGTGGAGATCGACGGTGTTTTGTGCGACACGAGGGCGGACATGGTGATCCGAAAGTTCTGGGTAATTTCTCCTTCACACAATTACAAATCAACCATAGCTATTTATTGTACTAATCGGTGTTGTCTCGTTTGCAGACCTACTACAGGTGTGAGGAGGGATACGAGGAGGACGCGGCGAAGGTTATCGAAACCGAATGTCGCCGCCTACTTCAAAACTTTCAGCACGAGGCTCGGGTGCAGGCTGTTCGAGACCACTATGCCACGCGGCGTATTAGGATTCACAAGGCGAAGTGCTGTGATGCTAAGATGGATAAGGAGCATTACATGAAGGTAATTACATATTATTAAGGCTTTGTAGTTAGTTTCCTTGATTTGGTTCTTACGCGCTCAAATTTCTCTTTATTAACTTAGGTGCCCCCGAGATGGTGTGTGGATAAGATGGATTGTTGGGAGGCCTTGGTGGATTAGTGGTGCTCCGAAACGTGGGAGGCCAGCCACAACAACGCCAAGGAGAGGCGTGGCAAAATGGTTGGTGTGCCACACCATCAAGGGAGCGTCAACTTAATCTAATTTGGCGAGAACTGGGTATGTGGTTTGCTTCATGCCTCATGCAATTCATTCTTAATGCTATCTTGAGCCCTTTACTAATACAATTTGCCTCTCTCTCTCTCTCTTTTAGGCGGGTCACAATAAGATGGAGGTGCCACAGATGTACGACCTATATGCGATGGCCCATACTGCCTCGTACAAGAAGGTCAAGGCATTCTCTGAGTCTGACCTCGAGCATCCAGAAAACTTCACCAACATCTCCTCCCACCACAAGCTCGTGAAGTACAGAGATCACGGGAAGGCGAGGAAACGTGAGGACTTTAACCCGAGCGAGGGGTCTATTGATCCAGAGCTGGTGATGATAGCTGGCAATGGGAGGCCCCATGGCTCGATCGCCATTGGAGACGGCCTTATACGTTGTCCTAGCACTCTCCGGCAGATAAAGGTACGCCAAATGAGCTCTTGTCCTGAGATAACACGTCGTCCACGGCCAGTCGAGCTCGCCATCGAGGTTAGTTTAATGGACTGAACTATCTTTCCGCATTATGTTGTGCGTTGGAACCAATATGATTACAATGCTAACAATGAGTTGTGTTGCAGGCTGCTATTCAGAAAGAGAGAGAGGCAATGGAGGCGGCTATGGCGGAGAAGGATAAGGAGATTAGGGAGCTGGAGGAGAGGATGACTGCATTGGTGGAGGTGGAGAGGGCACGGAATGAAGCGTCTAACAGGGCCATATACGAGCTCTTCGTGGTAAGTTTCTTCTTCATGTTATTTCAAATCTTGCATCTGAATGTCCGTTTCATTAATAAATAAAAAGTTTGACTTGTCGAAACCAAATGTACAGTCTATGTGCGAGAAGAGCGGCCAAGTCCCTCCGCCGATGCCAGCCATTAACGTGGCGGGGACGATGATTTTCATTTCAGTGCAGTGATCTTAAGAGTGTCCTCATGCTAACGACACATTGCAAACGATGTTTGGTGCAGAATATCTCCCGAAACGCATCGCACGACCCTTCTACAGTGGAGCCTTCTCCAGGTAAAACAAGCCAGAACCATCATGCTTCACCGCCGTGATGACGATAATGGTATGTTATTTCTAGTGTTTTAAAATAAATAGCTAGACTTCCATCTAAATGACATAATTAGCTTAGTTAGCTCCAAAATGGCTAAATTGGCTAATTATACTACAAAATGACATAATTAGCTTAGTTAGCTCCAAAATGACCTATTTAATAAAAAATGACCTATAGTTAGCTAAGTTCTCTCCTAAATGACATAATAAGGCTTATGTAGCTGCAAGATGACCTATTTCCCCTAACTTAGGTATTAAATGGCCTATAATTAGCCTAGCTAGATCCAAAATGGCTTAATAAGCATAGTTTGCTCCGGAATGACCTATTTTACCCAAGTTAGCTCATAACGACCTATAGTTTGCTAGGGTTCCACCTAAATGACATTTTATCTTAGTTAGCTCCAAAATGGTCTATTTAATAAAACATGACCTATACTTAGCTAATTATCCTCGAAATGACATAATTAGATCCAAAAAGGCATTCTTAGCTAATTTAGCCCGAAGAAGGGGATAAGAGGAGAAGAAAGAGGAAAAATGAAAGGAAGGAAGAAGAAGAAGAAGAGAAGAAGAAGAAGAGAAGGACGAGGATAAGAAGAAGGAGAAGAAGGAGGAGAAGAAGGAGAAGGAGATGCTCCTTCTCCTTCTTCTTCCTCCTTCTTCCTCCTTCTCCTTCTCCTTCTTCTTTTCTTCTTCTTCTTCTCTTCCTTCTCCTTATCCTCCTCCTTCTTCTTTTACTTCTTCTTCTCTTTCTCGTCTTCTACATAGCTTAGACTCATCCAAGAAAGACTAAATTGGCTAATTATCCTACAAATCGACATAATTATCTTAGTTAGCTCCAAAATGACCTATTTAATACAAAATGACCTATAGTTAGCTAAGTTCTCTTCTAAATGACATAATAAGGCTTACGTAGCTGCAAGATGACCTATTCCCTCTAACTTAGGTATTAAATGGCCTATAATTAGCCTAGCTAGATCCAAAATGGCTTAATAAGCATAGTTTGCTCTGGAATGACCTATTTACCCAAGTTAGCTCCGAAACGACCTATAGTTAGCTAGGGTTCCACCTAAATGACATAATTAGCTTAGTTAGCTCCAAAATGGTCTATTTAATAAAACATGACCTATACTTAGCTAATTATCCTCGAAATGACATAATTAGCTCCAAAAAGGCATTCTTAGCTAATTTAGCCCGAAGAAGGGGACAAGAGGAGAAGAAAGAGGAAAAATGAAAGGAAGGAAGAAGAAGAAGAAGAGAAGAAGAAGAAGAGAAGGAGGAGGATAAGAAGATCGAGAAGAAGGAGGAGAAGAAGGAGAAGGATCTCCTCCTTCTCCTTCTTCTTCCTCCTTCTTCCTCCTTCTCCTTCTCCTTCTTCTTTTCTTCTTCTTCTCCTCTTCCTTCTCCTTCTCCTCCTCCTCCTCCTCCTCCTTCTTTTACTTCTTCTTCTCTTTCTATTCTTCTACATAGGTTAGACTCATCCAAGAAAGACTAAATTGGCTAATTATCCTACAAAATGACATAATTAGCTTAGTTAGCTCCAAAATGACCTATTTAATAAAAAATGACCTATAGTTAGCTATGTTCTCTCCTAAATGACATAATAAGGCTTACGTAGCTGCAAGATGACCAATTCCCCTAACTTAGGTATTAAATGGCCTATAATTAGCCTAGCGAGATCCAAAATGGCTTAATAAGCATAGTTTCCTCCGGAATGACCTATTTTACCCAGGTTAGCTCCAAAACGACCTATAGTTAGCTAGGGTTCCAACTAAATGACATAATTACCTTAGTTAGCTCCAAAATGGTCTATTTAATAAAACATGACCTATAGTAAGCTAATTATCCTCGAAATGACATAATTAGCTCCAAAAATGCATTCTTAGCTAATTTAGCCCGAAGAAGGGAACAAGAGGAGAAGAAAGAGCAAAAATAAAAGGAAGGAAGAAGAAGAAGAGAAGAAGAAGAAGGAGAAGGAGGAAGAAGAAGGAGAAGGAGAAGGAGGAGAGAAGCTCCTTCTCCTCCTTCTCCTTCTTCTACTCCTTCTTATTCTTCTTCTTCTTCTTGTCCTTCCTCTTTTCTTCTTCTACTCTTTCTCGTCCTCCTCCTCCTTCTTCTTCTTTTTCTTCTCCTTCTTCTTCTCTTCTTGCTTCTTCTCTTATTGCTTCTTCTCTTTCTTCTTCTACGTAGGTTATTTTCCCCAACAAAGACATACTTAGCTAATTATCCTCCAAAATGACATAATTAGAATAGTTAGGTAAAAACATCATAAGAACCTTGGTTAAGTCATCAAAATGACTAATTTAGCTCCAAAATCACATAATAAGGTCAAAATGGATTAATAATCATAGTTGGCTACAAAATGACATATTTTTATCCAAGTTAGCTCTAGAATGACCTATACTTAGTTAAGTTCTCTCCTAAATGACATAATAAGGCTATGTAGCTCCAAGATGACCTATTCCACCTAATTTAGCTATTAAATGGGCTATACTTAGCTAATTTCTCTCCGAAATAACCTATATATACTTCTTCATCTAGTATTATTCTTCTAACTTTCTTATTTGTCATTTTGCAGATTACATTCACTTCACGGGAAGCTTGGATTATATTGATGGAATGCTTGAAGATGCTTTTTTGTACCATGGCTTCACGGAAGCTTGTATTGAAACTATTGTAGTATATGGATATATATGAAACTTTGTATGCATGTGGATGAAACTGGTATAATATATGGTTTGGTACGGATGCAACTTGCATAATATGTATGCACTATGGATGAAAGTTATTTTAATATGTTTATGAGTACGGAAAGAAATTTATTTATGTCAAATATATATATATATATATCCTGATTATTGTTAAAAATGCTAGATATAATAAGAAATAAATTAAGAAGGGGCTGGTTCCCCCCTTTGCCGTCTGCCCCCACATGACAAAGGGGTTTGGCGGACGGCAAAGGGGAAGAGAGGGGGGCTGGTTCTAGCCTTTGCCGTCTGCCCCCGTACGGCAAAGGTGGGATGGCCGACGGCAAAGAGGGGAGAGAGAGGGGGGCTGGTTCCCCCCTTTGCCATCTGCCCCCACATGGCAAAGGGGGGAACCAGCCCCCACTCTC
Organism: Hordeum vulgare subsp. vulgare; assembly: GCF_904849725.1. Lineage (NCBI taxonomy): Eukaryota > Viridiplantae > Streptophyta > Magnoliopsida > Poales > Poaceae > Hordeum > Hordeum vulgare. The sequence continues at coordinate 199,132,094 of NC_058520.1, read as the reverse complement.
TCCCCTCTTTGTCGTCAGCCCCCACATGGCAAAGGTGGGATGGCAGACGGCAAAGAGGGGAGAGAGAGGGGGCTGGTTCCACCCTTTGTCATCTGCCCCCCACATGGCAAAGGGGGGATGGCAGACGGCAAAGAGAGGAGGCCTGCCGTTAACACTTAAAAGGGTCGTTGGAGTATGTGCCGTCCCATTTTATTTGCCGTCTACCCCCTCAGGGCAAAGATTCTTTGCCGTCCGCTTTACAAAAGCAGAAGGCAAAGAACCTCTTCATCGGATTTTGTTTTGCCATCTACTTTGCCGTCTGCTGACCGACGGCAAAGCCTTTGCCGTCACTGGTTCCCCCCTTTGCCGTCCGCCATGGCAGACGGCAAATTTCTGAATTTCAGTAGTCTTAGTCACATTGAGCTCATGATGATGTTCTATAGAGTGAGCCCAGAGATATCTCTCCATGACACGGAGTGACAAATCCCAATCTCGATTCGTACCAACCCAACAGATACTTTCGGAGATACCCATAGTGCACCTTTATAGTCACCCAGTTACGTTGTGACGTTTGATACACCCAAAGCACTCCTACAATATCCGGGAGCTGCACAATCTCACGGTCGAAGGAAAAGACACTTGACATTAGAAAAGCTTTAGCATGCGAACAACACGATATAGTGCTAGTCTTAGGATTGGGTCTTTTCCATCACATCATTCTCCCAATGATGTGATCCCGTTCTCAATGACATCTAATGTCCTTGATTAGGAAACCATGATCATCTATTGATCAACGAGCAATCCAACTAGAGGCTTGCTAGGGACACATTGTGATCTATTTATTCACACATGTATTACTGTTTCCTGTTAATACAATTATAGCATGAACAATAGATGATTATCATGAACAAGGAAATATGATAATAAGCATTTTATTATTGTCTCTAGGGCATATTTGCAACAGTGTCCCACTTGCACTAGAGTCAATAATCTAGTTACATTGTGATGTATCGAACACCCATAGCATTGTGGTGTTGATCATGTTTTGCTCGAGGAAGGGGTTTAGTCAATGGGTCTGCAATATTCAGATCCGTGTGTACTTTACAAATATCTGTTACTCCTCTCTGGACCTGGTCCTGGATGGAGTTGTAGCAGCGTTGGATGTGATTCGTCTTTCGGTGAAATTTGGGTTCCTTGGCTATGGCAATGGCTCCAATGTTATCACAGAAGAGTGTCATTGGACCTGACACGCTTGGAACCACTCGAAGGTCGGAGATGAACTCCTTCACATGTAGATGCTGCCACGACGTCTTGCTTGCTGCTACACTAGCTCACTGCCCCACCATTCAAAACATACACATATCCGGTTTGTGACTTAGAGTCATCCGGATCTGTGTCGAAGCTAGCATCGGCGTAACCTTTTACGACAAGCTGTTCGTCACCTCCATAAACAAGAAACATCTCCTTAGTCCTTTTCAGGTACTTAAGGATATTCTTGACCGTTGTCCAGTGTTCCATACAGGGATCACTTTGGTACCTCCCTACCAAACTTATGGCAAGTTTTATATCAGGTCTGGTACACAGCATGGCATGCATTAGAGAGCCCAGGTTGAAGCGTAGGGGACAGTACTCATCTTCTCTCTATCTGCTGCCATGGTCGGTGACTGAGTCTTACTCAATCTCTTACCTTGCAAAACTGGCAAGAACCCTTTCTTCAAGTTTTCCATATTGAACTTCTTCAATATCTTGTCAAGGTATGTATTTTGTGAAAGACCTATGAGGCGCCTCGATCTATCTCCATAGATCTTGATGCCTAATATGTATGCAGCTTCTCCAAGGTCCTTCATTGAAAAATTCTTGTTCAAGTAGGCCTTTATGCTCTCCAATAACTCTATATTATTCCCCATCAATAATATGTCCTCCACATATAGTATGAGGAAAGCTACAGAGCTCCCACTCACTTTCTTGTACAGACATGCTTCTCCATAAACCTGTATGAACCCAAACACTTTAATGACCTCATTAAACGAATGTTCCAACTCTGGGATGCTTGCATCAGCCCATAGATGGAGCGCTGGAGCTTGCATAGATTGTTAGCACTCTTAGGATCGACAAAACCTTCTGGTTGCATCATATACAACTCTTCCTTAAGATACTCGTTAAGGAACACTGTTTTGACATCCATTTGCCAAATTTCATAATCATGAAAAGCGGCAATTGCTAACATGATTCAGACTGACTTTAGCTTCGCTACGGGAGATAAAGTCTCATCATAGTCAACTCCTTGAATTTGTCAAAAACCCTTTGCGTCAGTCTTCTTCTTGAAGATCCATTTATTTTCTATGGCTCACCGATCATCGGGCAAGTCCACCAAAGCCCATACTTTGTTCTCATACATGGATCCTATCTCGGATTTCATAGCCTCAAGCCATTTGTTGGAATCCGGTCCCGCCATTGCTTCTTCATTGCTCAAAGGTTCACCGTTGTCTAACAACATGATTTCCATCACAGGGTTGCCGTACCACTCTGGTGCGGATCGTACCCTAGTGGACCTTCGTGGTTTAGTAGCAACTTGATCCGAAGCTTCATGATCATTATCATTATCTTCCTCTTCAGTTGGCGTAGGTGCCACAGGAACAATTTCCCGCGTTGCGCTACTCTCCGGTTCGAGAGGGGGTATAATTACCTCATCAAGTTCTACTTGTCTCCCACTTAATTCTTTCGAGAGAAACTCTTTCTCTAGAAAGGATTCGTTCTTGGCCACAAAGGTTTTACCTTCGGATCTAAGATAGAAGGTATACCCAATAGTTTCCTTAGGGTATCCTATGAATACGCATTTCTCCGCTTTGGGTTCGAGCTTCTCTGGTTGAAGTTTCTTCACATAAGCATCGCAGCCCCAAACTTTAAGAAACGACAACTTAGGTTTCTTGCCAAACCATAGTTCATACGGTGTCGTCTCAACGGATTTAGACGGTGCCCTATTTAAAGTGAATGCTACAGTTTCGAATGCGTATCCCCAAAATGATAGCGGTAAGTCGGTACGAGACATCATAGATCGTACCATATCCAATAAAGTGCGATTACGATGTTCAGACACTCCATTATGGTGCAATGTGCTAGGCGGCGTCAGTTGTGAAACAATTCCACACTTCCTTAGGTGTGTGCCAAACACGTGACTCAAATATTCTCCTCCACGATCAGATCATAGACACTTTATTTTTCTGTCATGTTGATTATCAACCTCACTCTGAAATTCCTTGAACTTTTCAAACATATCAGATTTGTGCTTCATCAAGTAGATATACCCATGCCTACTCAAATCATCGGTGAGAGTGAGAACATAACGATAGCCACCGTGAGCTTCAACGTTCATTGGACCACACACGTCAGTATGTATTATTTCCAATAAGTCGGTTGCTCTCTCCATTATTCCTGAGAATGGAGTCTTAGTCATCTTGCCCATGAGGCACGGTTTGCATGTGTTAAATGATTCAAAGTCAAGAGACTCTAATAGTCCTTCAATATGGAGCTTCTTCATGCGCTTAACACCAATATGACCAAGGCGGCACTGCCACAAGTATGTGGGACTATCATTATCAACTTTACATCTTTTGGTACTCACACTATGAATATGTGTAACATCACGATCGAGATTCATCAAGAATAAACCATTCAGCAGGGGAGCATGATCATAAAACATATCACTCATATAAATAGAACAACCATTATTCTTTGGCTTAAATGAGTAGCCGTCTCGCATTAAGAAAGACCTTGATAAAATAGTCATGCTCAAAGATGGTACTAAATAACAATTATTAAGGTTTAAAACTAATCCTGACGGTAGATGTAGAGGTAGTGTGCCGACGGCGATCACAGCGACCTTGGAGCCATTCCCGACACGTATCGTCCCCTCGTCCTTGGTCAGTCTCCACTTATTCCGCAGTTCCTGCTTTGAGTTGCAAATGTGAGCAACAGCACCGGTATCAAATACCCAGGAGCTACTACGAGCGCTAGTAAGGTACACATCAATAACATGTATATCATATATACCTTTAATGTTGCCGGCCTTCTTGTCCGTTAAGTACTTGGGGCAATTCCACTTCCAGTGACCTTTTCCCTTGCAATAGAAGCACTCAGTCTCGGGCTTGGGTCCATTCTTTTTCTTCTTCACGGTATCTGGCTTACCGGGCTCGGCAACGGCTTTGTCGTCTTTCTTTAAGCTCTTCTTACCCTTGCCCTTCTTGAAACTGGTGGTCTTATTGACCATCAACAATTGATGCTCTTTCTTCATTTCTACTTCTGCAGACTTCAGCATCGAGTACAACTCGGGAATGCTCTTCTCCATCCCTTGCATGTTGTAGTTCAGCACAAAACCTTTGTAGCTTGGTGGGAAAGACTGGAGGATTCTATCAATTACAGCGTCATCCGTAAGTTCAACTCCAAGCGAAGTCACACAATCGTGTAACCCAGACATTGTGAGCATATGCTCACTAACAGAACTGTTCTCCTCCATCTTACAGCTAAAGAACTTGTCGGAGACTTCATATCTCTCGACACGGGCATGAGCTTGAAAAACTAGTTTCAGCTCGTGGAACATCTCATATGCTCTGTGTTGCTCAAAACGCCTTTGGACCCCCGTTTCCAAACTGTATAACATGCCACACCTAACCAGAGAATAGTCATCACCCCGCGTCTGCCAGACGTTCTGACTGTCCTGGGCCGCTGCGGGAGTAGGAGGGTAACCTAGCGGCGCATTAAGGACATAAGCCTTTTTAGCTGCTTCAAGGATGAGTTTCAAGTTGCGGATCCAGTCCGCATAGCTGCTACCATCATCCTTCAGCTTGTTTTTCTCTAGGAATGCGTTGAAATTGAGGTTGACAGGTGCGTTGGCCATTGGATCTACAAAATTTGTAAAGACAACTTTTAGACTAAGTTCATGACAATTAAGTTTATTTAATCAAATTAAGTATGAACTCCCACTTAAATCGACATCCCTCTAGTCATCTAAGTGATACATGATCCATGTCGACTAACCCGTGTCCGATCATCACGTGAGATGGACTAGTCGTCATGGTGAGCAACTTCACGCTGATCGTATTCAACCATACGACTCATGAAATCGACCTTTCGATCTCTTGTATTCGAGGTCATGTCTGTAGATGCTAAGCTCGTTGAGTCAACCTTAGTGTTTCGTGTGTGTAAATCTGGCTTACACCCGTTGTATGCGAACGTTAGAATCTATCACACCCGGTCATCACGTGGTGCTTCGAGACAACGATCCTTCGCAACGATGCACACTTAGGGGAATACGTGCTCGAAATTTTTATGAGGGATCATCTTATTATGCTACCGTCGTTCTAAGCAATACGATGAAAAACATGATAAACATCACACGCAATCATATAGTGACATGATATGGCCATTATCATCTTTGCTCTTTCGATCTCCATCTTTGGGCATCACATGATCATTATTGTCACCGGCGTGACACCATGATCTCCATCATCATGATCGCCATCATCGTGTCTCCGTGAAGTCGTCAAGCCAACTACTAGTACTACTACTACTATAGCGAACTATTAGCAATGAAGTAAAAGTAGTAAACACATGGCGTTGCATCTCATACAATAAATTAAGACAACTCCTATGGCTCCTGCCGGTTGTCATACTCAATGAAATGCAAGTCATGAATCCTATTACAATAACTTGATCATCTCATACATCACACATGTAACATCACAACTTTGGCCATATCACATCACATGTCAAACCCTGCAAAAACAAGTTAGACGTCCTCTAATTGTTGTTGCATGTTTTACGTGGCTGATTTGGGTTTCTAGCAAGAATGCCTTCTTACCCACGTGACAGCCACAACGATGATATGCCAAAGCTATTTACCCTTCATAAGGACCCTTTTCATCAAATCCAATCCGACTAGAGTGGGAGAGACAGACACTCACTAGCCACCTTTATGCACGGTGTGCATGTCGGCTGGTGGAACCTGTCTCACGTAAGCGTACGTGTAAGGTCGATCTGGGCCGCTTCATCCCACAATACCGCCCGAAAGAATAAGACTAGTAGCGGCAAGCAATTTACAAATCAGTGCCCACAACCTTTTGTGTTCTACTCGTGCATGGAATCTACGCATAGAAAACCTGGCTCTGATACCACTGTTTGGTAACATAGCATACATTCAAAATTTTCCTATGCCATATTCAGATCTTCCTATGGAGAGACCAGCAATGAGAGAGGGGAGAGTGCATCTCCATACCTTTGAAGATCGCTAAGCGGAAGCGTTGCTAGAACGCGGTTGATGGAGTCGTACTCGCGGCGATTCAGTTCGCGGTGTGATTCCGATCTAGTTCCGAACCACTGCACCTCCGCATTCAACACGCGTTCAACCCGGTGACATCTGATACGTCCATTTTGCATCATGTTTTTATGTTGATATTTATTGCTTTTTGGGCTGTTATTTCACTTCACGGTACAATACTTATGCATTTTCTCTCTTATTTTGCAAGGTTTACATGAAGAGGGAGAATGCCGGCAGTTGGAATTCTGGACTAAATTGGAGCAAGCTTGAGATACCTATTCTGCGCAACTCCAAACGCCATAAAAATCAACGAGGATATTTTTCGGGAATTATAAAAAATACTGGGCCGCAGAAGTGCCAGAGGGGCGCCAGCAGGTGGCCACAAGCCTGCTAGGCGCGGCCACCCCCCTGGCCGCGCCTAGGGGGGCTTGTGGGCACCCAGCTGGCCCTCTGGCCCCCCTCTTCTGCTATGTTAAAAGTTTCGTCCGGAAAAAAAATCAGGAGGAGGCTTTTTCGAGGATTCGCCGCCGCCATGAGGCGGAACTTGAGCAGAACCAATCTAGAGCTCCGACAAGATGATCCTGTCGGGGAAACTTCCATCCCGGAGGGGGAAATCGTCGCCATCGTCATCACCAACACTCCACTCGTCGGAGGCGACTCGTCACCATCAACATCTTCATCAGCACCATCTCATCTCCAAACCCTAGTTCATCTCTTGTAACCAATCTCCGTCTCCCTAGTTTATGCGTTGCTTCGTAAGGGGCTGATTTGGATCCACTAGTTTAATGCTATGGTTAGACTTTGTATTAATTCTTCTTTCATAGTTGCGGATGCTTGCGAGAGGGGTTAATCATAAGTGGGATGCTTGTCCAATTAAGGGCAGTACCCAAGCACCGGTCCACCCACATATCAAACTATCAAAGTACAAACGCAAATCATATGAACATGATGAAAACTAGCATGACAGAAATTCCCGTGTGTCCTCGGGAACGTTTTTCCTCCAATAAGACTTTGTCCAGGCTTGTCCCTTTCTACAAAAGCGGTTGGGCCACTTTCCTGGACCGTTGCTACTTTTGTTACTTGTTGCTTGCTACGAATCATCTCACCACACAATCACTTGTTACCAATAATTTTAGTGCTTGCAGATTTTACCTTGCTGAAAATCACTTGTCAGATCCTTCTGCTCCTCGTTTGGTTCGGCACTCTTACGTATCGAAAGGACTACGATTGATCCCCTATAATTGTGGGTCATCAAGACTCTTTTCCGGTGCCGTTTCCGGGGAGTGAAGCGCCTTTGGTAAGTAGAAATTGGTAAGGAAACATTCATAAAGTGTGCTGAAATTTGTTGTCACTTGTCACTATGGAAACTAATCCTTTGAGGGGCTTGGTCGGGGTATCTTCACCTCGAACGGAAGCACAAAGAGTTTCTCCTCAACCTTCTGCACCTACTGAAAATATTTGATTTGAATTTCCTTCGAGTATGCTTGAGAAACTGCTGGCTAATCCTTTTACAGGAGATGGAACATCACATCCAGACTTGCATCTAATCTATGTAGATGTAGTTTGTGGTTTATTTAAGCTTGCAGGTTTGCCCGAGGATGGGGTCAAGAAGAAGGTCTTTCCTTTACCTTTGAAGGATAAGGCGTTGACATGGTATAGGCTATGTGATGATACTGGATCATGGAACTACAATTGGTTGAAAATGGAATTTCATCAAAAGTTCTATCCTATGCATTTAGTACATCGTGATCGGAATTATATTTTTAATTTTTGGCCTCATGACATAGAAAGCATCGCTAAAGCTTGGGGGAGGCTTAAATCAATGTTATATTCATGCCCCAACCATGAGCTCTCGAGAGAAATTATCATTCAGAACTTCTATGCTCGGCTTTCTCATGATGATCACACCATCCTTGACACTTCTTGTACCGGTTCTTTTATGAAGAGATATATTGACTTCAGATGGAATTTATTGGAGAGAATTAAACGCAAGTCTGAAGATTGGGAGCTTGAAGAAGGTAAGGATTCAGGTATGAATTTCAAGTTTGATTACGTTAAATCCTTTGTTGAAACAGATACCTTTAGTGATTTTAGCGCTAAGTATGGACCTGACTCTGAGATAGTAGATTCACTGTGTGAATCTGTTGCTTCTCATATTGATCTCCCCAAAGAGAAGTGGTTTAAATATCATCCTCCCTTAGAAGTCAATGTAGTTAAACCCAGTCCAGTCGCAGAGAAAGTCATTGCCTATAATGATCCTATTGTTCCCACTGCTTACATTGAGAAACCACCGTTTCCTGTTAGGATAGAGGATCATTCTAAAGCTTCAACTATGATACGTCGAGGCTACATTAGCACACCTACACCCCATGAGAAAATTAGAGTTGAACCTAGCATTGCTATATTCAATGATCTTCTGTCCGACGATGTTGAGGGACATAATATTCACTTCTGCGAAGATGCTGCTACAATTGCTAAACCTCACGCTAGAGACAAACATAGGCCTGTTGTCGGCACACCTGTTGTTTCTGTTATGATAGGAGTGTTGGAAATATGCCCTAGAGGCAATAATAAATTAGTTATTACTATATTTCTTTGTTCATGATAATCGTTTATTATCCATGCTATAATTGTATTGATTGGAAACACAGTGCATGTGTGGATACATAGACAAAACACTGTCCCTAGTAAGCCTCTAGTTGACTAGCTCGTTGATCAAAGATGGTCAAGGTTTCCTGACCATAGGCAAGTGTTGTCACTTGATAACGGGATCACATCATTAGGAGAATCATGTGATGGACTAGACCAAACTAATAGACGTAGCATGTTGATCGTGTCATTTTGTTGCTACTGTTTTCTGCGTGTCAAGTATTTGTTCCTATGACCATGAGATCATATAACTCACTGACACCGGAGAAATGATTTCTGTGTATCGAACGTCGCAACGTAACTGAGTGAGTATAAACATGCTCTACAGGTATCTCCGAAGGTGTTCGTTGAGTTAGTATGGATCGAGACTGGGATTTGTCACTCCGTGTGACGGAGAGGTATCTCGGGGCGCACTCGGTAATACAACATCACACACAAGCCTCGCAAGCAATGTAACTTAGTGTAAGTTGCAGGATCTTGTATTACGGAACGAGTAAAGAGACTTGCCAGTAAACGAGATTGATATAGGTATGCGGATACTGACGATCGAATCTCGGGCAAGTAACATACCGAAGGACAAAGGGAATGACATTCGGGATTATATGAATCCTTGGCACTAAGGTTCAAACGATAAGATATTCGTAGAATATGTAGGATCCTATATGGGCATCCAGGTCCCGCTGTTGGATATTGACCGAGGAGTCACTCGGGTCATGTCTACATAGTTCTCGAACCCGCAGGGTCTGTACACTTCAGGTTCGACGTTGTTTTATGCGTATTTGAGTTATATTGTTGGTTACCGAATGTTGTTCGGAGTCCCGGATGAGATCACAGACGTCACAGGGTCCGGAAACGAAGATTGATATATAGGATGACCTCATTTGATTACCGGAAGGTTTTCGGAGTTACCGGGAATGTACCGGGAATGACGAATGGGTTCCGGATGTTTACCGGGGGGGAAGCCCACCCCGGGGAAGCCCATAGGCCTTGGGGGTGGCGCACCAGCCCTTGGTGGGCTGGTGGGACAGCCCAAGAAGGCCCTCTGCGCCATAGATAGAAAATCAAAGAGAAAAGAAAAAAAAGGAGGTGGGAAGGAAGAGAAGGACTCCACCTTCCAATCCTAGTTGGACTAGGATTGGAGGAGGACTCCTCTCCACCTTTGGTGCGTAGCCCTTGGGGCTCCTTGAGTCTCAAGGCAAGCCTCCCCTCCCTCCTCCTATATACGGAGCTATTAGGGCTGATTTGAGACAACTTTTCCAAGACAGCCCGACCACATACCTCCATGGTTTTACCTCTAGATCGTGTTTCTGCGGAGCTCGGGCGGAGCCCTGCTGAGATTAGATCACCACCAACCTCCGGAGCGCTGTCACGCTGCCGGAGAACTCATCTACCTCTCCGTCTCTCTTGCTGGATCAAGAAGGCCGAGATCATCGTCGAGCTTTACGTGTGCTGAACGCGGAGGTGTCGTACGTTCGGCACTAGATCGGAGCGGATCGTGGGACGGGTCGCGGGACGGTTCGTGGGACGGTTCGCGGGGCGGGTCGAGGGACGTGAGGACGTTCCACTACATCAACCGCGTTCACTAACGCTACTGCTGTGCGATCTACAAGGGTACGTAGATCGGAAATCCCCTCTCGTAGATGGACATCACCATGATAGGTCTTCATGCGCGTAGGAATTTTTTTTGTTTCCCATGTGACGTTCCCCAACAAGGACATCATTGTTATCATGGTTTATGTGACGTGGGTGCTAGTGTTAATTTAATACCTCAATCCTTATATGATGAAATCAAAGATGAGATTGCACCTGTTGAGATAGAGCCTATTGATGTCACTATTCAGCTTGCCAATAGAGATACTATCTACCATGTGGGAATTTTTAGGGATGTTAAAGTCTTATGTGGTAAAACGAAGTATCCTGCTGATTTCCTCGTTCTTGCTACCATACAAGATAGCTTTTGTCCCATCATATTTGGCAGACCTTTTCTCAATACTGTCAATGCTCATATTGACTGTGAGAAGCAAACTTTTACTGTTGGCTTTGAAGGTGTGTCACATGAGTTCAATTTCTCCAAGTTTGGTAGACAACCTCATGAAAAAGAGTTGCCTAGTAAGGATGAAACTATTGCCTTAGCTTCTGTTTCCGTGCCTCCTACTGATCCCTTAGAGCAATACTTGCTTGAGCATGAAAATGATATGCACATGGATGAAAGGGATGAGTTAGATAGAGTTGTCTTAGAACAATATCCTATCCTTAAGTATAAATTGCCTATTGAACTTCTTGGGGACCCACCCCCACCAAAGGGTAATCCTGTGTTCGAGCTTAAACAGTTGCCTCATACTCTTAAGTATGCTTATCTTGATGAAAAAGAGATATATCCTATTACCATTAGTGCTAGCCTCTCAGAGCATGAAGAAAAGAAGTTACTAAAAACTGTGAGAAAGCACCGTGCTGCTATTGGATATACTCTTGATGATCTTAGGGGCATTAGTCCCACTCTATGCCAGCACAAGATTAAAACTGATCCTGATTTCAAACCAGTTGCTGATCATCAAAGGAGATTAAATCCTAAGATGAAAGAAGTATTAAGAAAAGAAATATTAAAGCTCCTGGAAGCAGTTATTATCTATCTTGTTGCTCATAGTGATTGGGTGAGTCCAGTGCATTGCGTCCCTAAGAAGGGAGGCATTACCATTGTCCCTAATGATAAGGATGAATTGATCCCACAAAGGATTATTACTGGCTATAGGATGGTGATCGATTTTAGGAAATTGAATAATGTCACTAGGAAAGATCATTACCCTTTGCCTTTTATCGACCAAATGCTAGAAAGACTGTCTAAACACACACACTTCTGCTTTCTAGACGGTTATTCTGGTTTCTCTCAAATACCAGTTGCATAAGCTGACCAGGAGAAAACTACTTTCACCTGCCCTTTCGGTACCTTTCCTTATAGACGTATGCCTTTTGGCTTATGTAATGCACCTGCCACCTTCCAAAGATGTATGATGGCTATATTCTTTGACTTTTGTGAAAAGATTGTTGAGGTTTTCATGGATGACTTCTCCGTTTACGGGTCTTCCTTTGATGATTGCCTCAGCAACCTTGATCAGGTCTTGTAGAGATGTAAAGACACCAATCCTGTCTTGAATTGGGAGAAGTGCCACTTTATGGTTAATGAAGGCATTGTCTTAGGACATAAAATTTCTGAAAGAGGTATTGAAGTCGATCAGGCTAAGGTTGATGCGATCGAGAAAATGCCATACCCCACAGATATCAAAGGTATAAGAAGTTTCCTTGGTCATGCTGGTTTCTATAGAAGGTTCATTAAAGACTTCTCTAAGATTTCTAGGCCTCTTACCAATCTCTTGCAAAAGGATATTCCTTTTGTTTTTGACGATGATTGTGAGGAAGCCTTCGAAATACTTAAGAGGGCTTTGATAACTGCACCTATTGTTCAACCACCTGATTGGAACTTACCTTTTGAAATCATGTGTGATGCTAGCAATTATGCTGTTGGTGCTGTCCTAGGGCAAAGAGTTGATAAGAAGTTGAATGTTACTCACTATGCTAGTAAAACTCTAGACAGTGCCCAGAGAAACTATGCCACTACAGAAAATGAATTTTTAGCAGTCGTGTTTGCATGTGAAAAGTTCAGGTCTTACATAGTTGATTCGAAAGTCACTATTCACACTGATCATGCTGCTATTAAGTACCTCATGGAGAAGAAAGACGCTAAACCTAGACTTATCAGATGGGTTCTCTTGCTACAAGAATTTGATTTGCATGTTGTCGACAGAAAGGGTGCTGATAACCAAGTAGAAGATAACTTGTCTAGGTTAGAGAACGTTCTTGATGACCCGCATCCCATTGATGATAGCTTTCCTGATGAGCAATTAAGTGTCATCAATGCTTCACGTAGTGCATCGTGGTATGCTGATTATGCAAAGTATATCGTTGCCAAATATATACCACCCAGTTTCACATACCAGCAAAAGAAGAAATTCTTCTTTGACTTGAGACATTACTTTTGGGATGATCCTCACCTTTATAAGGAAGGAGTAGATGGTGTTATTAGACGTTGTGTACCTGAACATGAATAGGGATAGATCCTACAGAAGTGTCACTCCGAGGCCTACGGAGGACACCATGCGGGAGATAGAACTGCACACGAGGTATTGCAACCAGGTTTCTATTGGCCCACTCTCTTCAAGGATGCCCGTAAGTTTGTCTAGTCTTGTGACGAATGTCAAAGAATAGGTAATATCGGTAAACGTCAGGAAATACTTATGAACTATTCACTTGTCATTGAACCATTTGATTTCTGGGGCTTTGATTATATGGGACCTTTTCCAAAATCCAACGGGTATACTCATATCCTAGTGGCTGTTGATTACATCACTAAGTGGGTAGAAGCTATCCCCACTTGTACTGCTGATCACAACACATCTATTAGGATGCTTAAAGAAGTTATTTTCCCTAGATTTGGAGTCCCTAGATATCTAATGACCGAAGGTGGTTCACATTTCATTCATGGTGATTTCTGTAAAACGCTTGCTAAGTACAATGTCAACCATAGAATTGCGTCTCCCTATCACCCTCAGTCCAGTGGTCAAGTAGAGCTAAGCAACAGAGAGATTAAACTAATTCTGCAAAAGATTGTCAACGGGTCTAGAAAGAATTGGTCTAAGAACTCGATGATGCAATGTGGGCTTATAGAACTGCCTATAAGAATCCCATGGGCATGTCTCCGTACAAAATGGTGTACGGTAAAGCATGTCATTTACCTCTTGAGCTAGAGCATAAAGCTTATTGGGCAATCAAAGAGCTCAACTATGATTTCAAACTTGCTGGTGAGAAGAGGTTATTTGACATTAGCTCGCTTGATGAGTGGAGAACTCATGCATATGAAAATGCCAAGCTGTTCAAAGAGAAGGTTAAGAGGTGGCACGATAAAAGGATACAAACGCGTGAGTTCAATGTAGGTGATTATGTCTTGCTATATAATTCTCGTTTAAGATTTTTTGCCGGCAAGCTTCTCTCTAAATTGGAAGCTTCTCTCTAAATTCTCGTTTAACATTTCGTTCAAGTGCTATGAAGATCAACAACACGGAAGGTAACTGTCTGAGAGTTGTAAATGGGCAAAGAATCAAGAATTATATCTCAAGTACTCCCATAAATGTTGAAAGCAATATCATCAATACCATAACTCCAGAAGAATACCTAAGGGATATTTATCATCCTGTTTCAGACTCCGGAAACGAAGAGGTATGTGATTCGATAAGAAAACAGACTCCAAAACTTTTCAAGTAGGAATTTTTCTCCGTTTTGGAATATTTGAAAAATAGCAAAATTGGAAGTAGTCCGGAAAGCGTGCGAGGAGGCGACAAGCCTGCCAGGCGCGGGCCCACCCCCTGGCCGCGCCTGGGTGCTTGTGGCCACCTCGTGTGCCTCTCGGACTCCGTTTTCGTACGGAGTACTCATTCTGGTCTGGAAAAAATCATTATATATTCTCCCGAAACGTCTGGCCCTTGTATCACGCAGATTTCCTCTGTTTTGATTTCGAGCCTGTTTCTGTTGTAGATCTAGATCGCTATGACGTCCCCAAAATCTCCGAAGGACAAGATCTTCGAGAAGGTCATCAATCCCTACCTCACAGGAGTGCTGCAAGACCCTCAATCTATCGAGATGCCTGAGGGGATGTTGCACATCCGTGATGTTCAGGGGCCCAAGAAGACCGGAAGCGTAGAGACGAGGTTCGAAGCAATGGAGCAACAGGTCTTCAAGTGCCAAGGGATGGTGGAGCGTGGACTCAACGCCAACCACATGATGATCACGGAGTTCACCAGCAAGCACATGATAGATGCCAATGACATTGGGAAGCACCTCTCCAAGCTCTATGACAGGATTGATCAACTCCAGGCCCTGATCTATGACCTGCAGAACGAAAACTGTGAGTATGAGTATAGATTTAAATCAATACGGTTGGCTGCAGATTTGAGGATTCCAGAGACTCGTTCATCTTTCCATAATGGAGCACCTATGCCTTGAAAGACGGAGGATCAAACCCATGTTGCAACAACTCCACCACCATCACCTCCAAAGGAAGAAAACTAAGCATGGGTATGGGCAATCCCCTTGGCTTGTGCCAAGCTTGGGGGAGTTGCCCCGGTATCGTATCACCATCACATCTTTTGACTTTACCTTTGTTTTAGTTTGTTCCTTTTCAACTTTCTTTTTCTCTAGTAGTTTATAAGTCTTAGTGTTTTAGTCTTGAGTTTTGCTTTGTGTCACCCCTGATGTATTCGAGCTCGCAAGCCATATAATAAAGAGTGTCTTAGTTGAAGGGCTTTGCCTCTTGCCATGCTCAAAAGAGTGAGAAAAGAATAAAAGCATGAAAGATCACGTAATGATCTTATGGGAAGTGATGGCTTCACATATAAAAAGAATGTTGATTGAAACTTGTCGAGGGTAGACAAACGTAGACCTTGGTCATTGTTGCAATTAATAGGAAGTGATAAGGAAGGAGAGGTTCACATATAAATATATCGTCTTTGACACCATCTATGATTGTGATTACTCACTAAACTATTGCATGCCTAGAAGTAGATGTTGGACAAGGAAGACAACATAATGAATTGTGTTTGCCTGGCTCCGAACAATGTTATATGATTAGAGATCCCTTAGCATGTGACGATTGCTTCCACCTCATATTAGCCAAAACTCCCGCAGCAAGTAGAAATACTACTTGAGCATCCATTAACCTTCAACCCAGTTTTGCCATGAGAGTCCACCATACCTACCTATGGATTGAATAAGATCCCTCAAGTAAGTTGTCATCGATGCAAGCAATAAAAATTTCTCCCTAATATGTATGATCTATTAGTGTGTGGAAAATTAGCTTTATACGAACCTGCGATGAGGAAGACATAAAAGCGACAGACTGCATATAAAGTTCTTTACACAGGAGGAAATATAAAGTGACGTTCCTCCTCACTAAGAGGACATGCATCCAAACCTCAAAAGTGCTTGACAACCTCTGCTTCCCTCTGCGAAGGGCCTATCTTGTACCTTTACTTTTGCCCTTGAAAGAGTCATGGTGATCTTCAACAATTCCTTGTTTCTCCTTTATCTTGGCTAACGTCATATGCTTGGGAAAGATCTATATTCATATGTCAACTTGGAGGTAAGCATTCATGAATTATTGTTGTTGACATTACCCTTGAGGTAAGCAGTTGGGAGAGAAAACTATAAGCCCCTATCTTTCTCTGTGTCCAGCTGAAACTTTGATCTCATGAGTACCCCGTGAGTTGTAGCAATTGTAGTGAATGAAAAGATGATTGAGTATGTGGATTTTCTTTACAAGATCTTATTTGACTCTTTCTGATCTTGTGATAAATTGCAATTGCTTCAATGACTAAAGGCTATCGGTTGTTACTTTTCGGTAAGGTTCTTGATCCATGCCTTACTTTGTGAAGGAATTGTCACTTTAGCATGAGAGATTATATGTTGGTAGTGCTGTTCTGATCATGATCATGATGCATGCATGTTCGTATTTTGTTTTTTCGACACCTCTCTCCCGAAACATGTGGTCATATTTATTGAGCTCGTCTTTCGCTTGAGGACAAGCGAGGTCTAAGCTTGGGGGAGTTGATACATCCATTTTGCATCATGCTTTTATGTTGATATTTATTGATTTTTGGGCTGTTATTTCACTTCATGGTACAATATTTATGACTTTTCTCTCTTATTTTGAAAGGTTTACATGAAGAGGGAGAATGCCGGCATATGGAATTCTGGCCTGAAATTGGAGCAAGTTTGAGATACCTATTCTGCGCGACTCCAAACACGGTAAAAATCAACGAGGATTTTTTTCAGGAATTATAAAAAATACTGGGCCGAGGAAGTGCCAGAGGGGCGCCAACAGGTGGCCACAAGCCTGCTAGGTGCGGCCACCCCCTGGCCGCGCATAGGGGGCTTGTGGGCACCCAGCTGGCCCTCTGGCCCCCTCTTCTGCTATATGAAGGGTTTCGTCTGGAAAAAAAATCAGGAGGAGGCTTTTTTGAGTATTCGCCGCCACCACGAGGCGGAACTTGAGCAGAACCAATCTAGAGCTCTGGCAGGACGATCCTGCCTGGGAAACTTCACTCCCAGAGGGGGAAATCATCGCCATCGTCATCACCAACACTCCTCTCCTCGGAGGGGACTCGTCACCATCAACATCTTCATCAGCACCGTCTCATCTCCAAACCCTAGTTCATATCTTGTAACCAATCTCCATCTCGCGACTCTGATTGGTACTTGTAAGGTTGCTAGTAGTGTTAATTACTCTTTGTAGTTGATGCTAGTTCGATTACTTGGTGGAAGAGTTTATGTTCAGATCCTTGATGCTACTCATTACCTCTCTGTTCATGAATATGATTATGCTTTGTGAGTAGTTACTTTTGTTCCTGAGGACATGGGATAAGTCATGCTAATAGTAGTCATGTGAATTTGGTATTCGTTCGATATTTTGATGTGTTGTATGTTGTTTTTCCTCTAGTGGTGTTATGTGAACGTCGACTACATAACACTTCACCATTATTTGGGCCTAGAGGAAGGCATTGGGATGTATAAGTAGATGATGGGTTGCTAGAGTGACAGAAGCTTAGACCCTAGTTTATCATTGCTTCGTAAGGAGCTGATTTGGATCCACTAGTTTAATGCTATGGTTAGACTTTGTTTTAATTCTTCTTTCGTAGTTGCGGAAGCTTGCAAGAGGGGTTAATCATAAGTGGGATGCTTGTCCAAGTACGGGCAGTACCCGAGCGCCGGTCCATCCACATATCAAACTATCGAAGTAACAAACGCAAATCATATGAACACGATGAAAACTAGCATGACTGAAATTCCCGTGTGTCCTCGGGAGCGTTTTTCCTCCTATAAGACTTTGTCCAGTCTTGTCCCTTGCTACAAAAGGGATTGGGCCACTATGCTGCACCGTTGCTACTTTTGTTACTTGTTGCTTGCTACGAATCATCTCACCACACAATCACTTGTTACCAATATTTTCAGTGCTTGTAGATTTTACCTTGGTGAAAACCACTTGTCAGACCCTTCTGCTCCTCGTTGGGTTCGACACTCTTACTTATCAAAAGGACTACGATTGATCCCCTTTACTTGTGGGTCATCAACATCTCTCGCACCTTGAATCAGCAAGGAGGAGGGAGAGGTTGGGGACGATCTCCGGCAGCATGATGGCATGGTGTCGATGGAGAGACGAGGTCTCCCGGCAGGGAGAGGAGGAAGAAGATGAGCAGGGCTGCGCCGAGAGAGAGATGGAAATCCGTGTCTCCAATGGCCAAAACCCGTGCTATATATAGGGGGAAGGGAGGGTGGAGCCCCCTTTAGGGTTTCCCCTTGAGGGGGGGGGGGAGGCAGCCCTAGATGGGGAAAGGGGTGGCCGCCAGGAGAGGCAAAGGGGGTGGCGCACCCCCTGGTGGGCCTTAGGCCCACCTGCGCTATGGTTCCCCCCTTCCCCCTCTGAGGCGCCATGGGCCAGGTGTGGGGGGCGCACCAGCCCACCGATGGAATGGTTCCCTCTCACACTTCGCCCATGTAGCCTCCTGGGGCTGGTGGCCTCTCCTGGTGGGCCTCTGGAACCCATCCGGTGGTCCCGGTACTTTGCCGGTGGTGCCCGAAACATTTCCGGCGTCCAAACCCATCCATCCTATATATCAATCTTTACCTCCGGACCATTCCGGAGCTCCTTGTGACGTCCGTGATCTCATCCGGGACTCCTAGCAACCTTCGGTAACCTCGTATAACAATTCCCTATAACCCTAGCGTCATCGAACCTTAAGTGTGTAGACCCTACGGGTTCGGGAGGCATGCATACATGACCGAGACTTCTCTCCCGCCAATAACCATCGGCAGGGTCTGGATACCCATGGTGGCTCCCACATGTTTCATGATGATCTCATCGGATGAATCACGATGTCGAGGATTCAATCAATCTGGTATATAATTCCCTTTGTCTGTCGGTATAGAACTTGCTGGTGATTCGATCATCGGTATACCTATACCTTGTTCAATCTCGTTACCGGTAAGTCTCTTTACTCATTCCGTAGCACGTCATCCTCTGACTAACTCCTTAGTCACATTGAGCTCATGATGATGTTCTACCGAGTGGGCCCAAAGATACCTCTCCGTCACACGGAGTGACAAATCCCGATCTCAATTCGTACTAACCCAACAGACACTTTCGGAGATACCTGTAGTGCACCTTTATAGTCACCCAGTTATGTTGTGACGTTTGATACACCCAAAGCACTCCTACGATATCCGCGAGTTGCACAATCTCACGGTCGAAGGGAAAGACACTTGACATTAGAAAAGCTTTAGCATACGAACAACACGATCTAGTGCTATGCTTAGGATTGGGTCTTGTCTATCACATCATTCTCCCAATGATGTGATCCCGTTATATATGACATCTAATGTCCATGATGAGTAAACCATGATCATCTATTGATCAACGAGCTAGGGAGACATTGTGATCTATTTATTCACACATGTATTACTGTTTCCTGTTAATACAATTATAGCATGAACAATAGATGATTATCATGAACAGGGAAATATGATAATAACCATTTTATTATTGCCTCCAGGGCATATTTCCAACACATTTTCCAAAGTACATAAAGAAATCATGAATGTTGATGGGAATCCCATGTATGATGTTGAATAGCAGATTCTTCATGATGCGAACTACGTCTTCGTCATTAGAGTTGTAGCCTTTGGTAGGACTAAGAGTTTTGGCCAAAATGCGATAAACTGTCCTTGGCACATAAAGAAAATCCTTCACAAGGAAGGTGGTTCTTGGATCATGGCCTGCAACCAAAGACCTCATGAGTACTTGCGTCAGATCATCTTGGAGTTTAGTTTCCTCATAAACTCGCTTTGCTCCATCATGAGGAAAATCTATAGGGAGAGCATGAAGCAATTCATGGGCTGGAGCTTTGAAATGAGTGTCCTCTGTCATCCCATCAAAGATCCATGTATTGATGTCTTCAGCTTCACAAGAGATATGCAATGTGGCATAGAACTGAAGAATTAGCTCCTCGTTCTAGTCACAGTTGTGAGAGCAGAATCGTAGGAGCCCAAATTCAGAAGAATAGCAAGGACATGTGTAATGCTGGGAATGGACTCCATATTGACATGAGGAATTTGTCAATGCTTGAACACTTTGTTCTTCTCAAAGAATACCGAGGAGTTGACATTTATCTGATTTGAAGACTAGAACGGCTTAAGATTGATTCTTGCCGAGTCATATGACGATTTGTGAGTGAAGAAATGTTTCTCAACGAAGAAATCTGCCTTGTGGAACTTGTGTCTCCTCGCGAGATTGCCTTTGAATGGTAGTAAGGGCTTTTGATGAAGATTTATCTTCTGTGGACTCACATCAAGAAAAGGCCGAGGATAGGTAGTGGAGTCATTTTTATCTTTAATGGCCTTAGACTTTGCCATTTCTTCAACTGTGGCACGAGGCATGGTTTGAACATTAGTGGATTGAACACAACCTTAAGGAATTTGAATAACAGGTTCTTCAAAATCAGTCCGGGTTGTAATTAATTTAGACGATGCAGGTGGAATCTCTTTAGGAATTGACTTGAGAGGAGTGGGACGCCCTTCAGAGCTAGCCATTAATTCTTCACTCTGTGTTGGGGACAGTGGTATTTGTATGAGGGGAGTGGTCATTGGAGAATTTGGGTGTGTTGCTTCCTAGTATTCATTATTGATCAACGGAGTGGTGGAGCAAATGCCCACATCCTCCTAGTATCTTCAACACCAACCTTTTCAGCAGTAAACTGAGGCTGGGGCTATGTTACCTGAAGAGGTAAAGCATTTGCTTCAACCTCAATTTATTCATCCACTAGCTCTGAGGAAGTAGAAAAGTGGGTTTCTTCAACTTCATCATTTGGCAAGACATATTCGTCACCAAATGGAACCAT
The DNA here is from genome assembly GCF_904849725.1 of Hordeum vulgare subsp. vulgare. NCBI lineage: Eukaryota > Viridiplantae > Streptophyta > Magnoliopsida > Poales > Poaceae > Hordeum > Hordeum vulgare. The sequence goes on along the minus strand of NC_058520.1, from coordinate 199,111,157 downwards.
TTCAGAGGGAGGCACAATAGAGGGTGCGGCTCCATCAATGGGTTCATTTGAGGGAACTAGTATTTATTTGCAGCTCAGGCTTCAGAAGAGTCAGAAGCCTTTCTTTTCTTTGCTGCATCTTTTTCTGCGGTATTTTTTCGCTTCTGATGCAGAAGGAAGTGTGACTTTATTAACCTTTGAGGATTTTGCAGCAGCAACAGTGGATATGAATGTGGTGCAGTTTCTACAGGAACGACTAATGTAGTCGCCCTGGGTATTTATTCAGGTGAAACCCAAGATGTTTCCCTATTGGTTTTAGTTTCTTTAGGTGCAACAGATTCTTCAGCTACCCTGGTTGGTTCTTGATGACGAGGGGATGTATATACTTCTCGCCCCTCATTGTACTCCAAGTGGAAGGTGGAGATGTAGAAAGCAGTAAATTTCCCTTACACGGAGACTGTAATGATTATCGAACCAGGAGGACTCCTAGGCTCAACAAGTAGGTGTCTTCCAATCAGGCGCTAGTAGAAGACGTGGACCTGCAAACACAAAAAATAACTTTTCTCCCAACGAGTACAGAGACGTTGTCAATATCTCCGGCCTTGTAGTTTGCAAAGGATCAAAACACAAGCAGGAAGGTAATAGTGATTGCAACGGAAAAGTAAAGAAAGCGGTAAATGATGGAGGTGTTTGCAGTGATGGTGATATGGACTAGAGTCACATGAAGTTCACTAGTGATGTATCTCTCCCAAAAGACGATAAACAACTATGCTAGGGTAAACAAATCACAGTTGGGCAATTGACTGAATTATGATCGCACCGCAATTCTAATTATGCTCCTTGATAGTTAGAGGTTCAATAGTAATGGGCAGTACGCCAAGACAACTAGACCGTTTGTTCATCAGCATGTACCTACTAATCATCCACCTTGAGATATCTCTCCAGAACATCTCTACGATATTAAGTTGCGAGTCCCACCCAAAGTGTAAACTCAAAGCAACGGACAACTACATTAACGAACTAGGCGTAAGGTAGACAATCCTTGCAACTGTGGTCACAAGCACCGTTGTTTTCTCTGTGGTGGCAACAAGCACATCCCCTAGTCTCATGTTTCTGTCACTCAAGCTAGACATCGAGGGGCCCGAACCTACAATCATGGATAACGCTCCCTCTTGGAGTTACGATCTACTACTTGGCCAAAGCAATAAAAAGCAACGAAGAAAATGCATGAATCACTAAGGAACATAATATAAAAGGATAATCAAATATATAACTCATAACAATATGAACATAATATCATAATCCATCATATCCCAAGAAACCGAGCATAGCAATAACAAGAGAATTACATAGATGCTTTGATCGTGTAAGGCAGCTCACAAGGACTAACCATTGAAACACAAGATTGGAGAGAAGACATCACATAACGACTGGTCATGGACTCATGGTCCAAGGGAAACTACTCACGGCACATCTGGAAAGCGTCCATGGTGGTGGAGAAGCTCCCGGAGATCAATCCTCCCTTCGGAAGGGTGCCAGGAAGAGGTCTCTTGACGCTCCCGATCTCGGAAGTGCTGCGGCGGCAAAACGATGGAGAAATTCGCAATTCCAGAAAGTCTGCGAGGGTTTCCTCTCGGGACCATAAATATAGGAGAAAGGAGGGCACCGGAGGAGGTGGGACCCACCCAGGCGACCTCCTGGCGCAACCTAGGGCCTGTCTGCGAGCAGGCCACCTGGGCGGCCCCTGGCCCCCCTCTAGCCCTCCTTCGGTGATCCGAAAGCTTCTGTTTCGATGATTATATATATTTTTTTCTGGATTTTTTTGGGCTTCAGAAAATTAGGTAAAAGCCCCTGCAAAATAGACATCAGCAGACAGAAACTAGCACTGGGTGCACTGAGTTAGTAGGTTAGTCCAAATATGTGTAAAATGATATAAAAGCGTAGAAAAACATATAACAATGTCACCCAAAAGATCATGGAACAAGCAGAAATTATAGATACGTTTGGGACGTATAAACATCCCCAAGCTTAATTTCTACTCGTTCTCGAGTAGATAAATGATAACACAATAATTACTGTGGTGACATGCTAAGACACATATAAGAATTTCAAAGTAAAGAAGGTGAGATATGCAATTCAAGTCCAGACAATAACAATCAAGAGTCTATATTTAGTATTGAATTTAGCAAAGTAAGAACATAAAGGTGCAAGAGCTCTCGCTGTCCGTGACTCGAATGTCTCCAAATGGTGTTTGCGTGCAAGAAGTGGGACATGGGTTCAGAGAAAAAATATTTTTTAATTGAGAACTCAATCTACTAAACCTCACACTTAGTCTCCTCCGGAATCTTATTTTGACTCATCCCCATACCACTTGTTAGGCACAAGTCAAAATGATCCTCTCCCTTATGATTTTGAGCACTCATGCAATGAATGAGCTTTAAGCAACATATGTTGGTACTTAGGATGGAAAATAGAATAATTATGGGGAAGGAAGACAAAAAGGTGTGAAAGGCTCACATCAATGAGGACAACCATAGGCGAGAGAACGCCAAATGATAGATATGATGTGAGGAGTAGGGATTTCCATGTAACGGATGCACATATGAGCTAATGTAAGCTCTCCAATGGAAATAGTGGGGGTGCATCCAACTTGTTTGCTCATGAAAACCTAGAGCTCATTTGAGGAGGTTCATCATCGGAATATGCAAACCAAGTTCTATAGTGTAAGGGTCCCCACATAGTTATGCATGAATTATAATCTCTATCTGGTACCAATATAGTAATGGAGTACGAGTGTGGATCTTTCAAAAGGAATAGTAGTGTTGCCCCCTTCTATCTTTTTATTTCTCTTTTCTTCATGGCCTCTTTGGCTCTTTCTTTTTATCTCTCATTTGTGCTCTTTGGGATCTTTTGTTTTGTCCACTTTGGGATCTTTTCCTCACTTAAGGGCAACACTCTATGTTTTACATGAACAAAGAAAAATTATCACACTTTATGAAAAGTACTCAACATGAAAACAAGTGAAAACTATCATGATGTATGCAAATGTATGCCTCTGCCAGTGTAGCAGGATATGCAATGATACTAGCGCGTCATGTAGCAGTAGCGAGGGCAAGGCCCAACTATCATGCATTTCTATGATCAAGCAAAAGCATGTATGACATGAAGATCAAGTCATGAGATGATGGATGTTACATGAAAATGTATGTCGGAAAGGCTATGGTAATGCGTTAATAGGTAGGTATGGTGGCTGTTTTGAGGAAAGATATAATGAGGCTTATGTATGACAGAGAGTATCATGTCATGGGTTCAGATGCACCAGCGAAGTTTGCACCAACTCTCAATGTGAGAAAGGGCAATGCACGGTACCAAAGAGGCTAGCAAAATATGGATGGTTGAAGTGCGGACAATCGAATACTCACATTAGTCTGAAGAACTCATACACTTATTATCGGTAACTCTCTATCTAGTTAGGAAATTCACAAAGAGACAAGCACCCCGAGGAGGAATGTTTGGGGGTTTAGTTATCCTTGCACATCGTCGAGTCATGGTAACGTGAGGGTACTCTATATATTCCAACCCCTCCAGAGGTTAGCGATCAATTTAGTAGCTAGAGTTCTCAACTAATTTTAGTTTTTCAAAGACACACGGATTTCCCAAAATATGACACCTATCACTAATAGGCTGAAGCTCTTGGCACCAATAGTCCAAACATTACCCAAAATACGACACCTATCAAAACTATTGCAAGTTACTACTATACTTAAATAGCAACCTCAGTTATCTACTCATACAAGACACACAACTCAGTACAACAAGCTAACTCTCTAAAGAAGATAAGCATGATAACTCAAGAGAGTTGCAAAATCAACCTAAGTAAAATCTCTTAAAAATATAACCATGAAATCTAAGAGCTAAGCATGACAGAAACTACGAAAAGATGAAGAATCGACAAAAAGAATAAGCATGAAAAGCTATGTTGTGTTCTAGATTGGAATGGAGCATTTCTTTCTCCCAAACAAGGTAGGATAGGTTCCGACTTGTTATGAAAAGCAAGCAAAACTAAAACAAACTAAAAAGAAAATAGCGGGACGCTCCCAGCATAGCACATATCATATGAAGTGATAAAAATACAGCATGGAGATGGACGACCTGGTCATTTTTGATAAAGAAGGGGATGCACGGGGGCATCCCCAAGCTTAGACGCTTGAGTCTCCTTTGAATATTTCTTGGGTTTCATGGGGGCATCCCCAACCTTGAGAGCTTGACACTCCATTATCTTCTTTCATCATCTCTCCCATCGCATACTTGAAAACTCCCTTCATACGAAACTCATCATAAGTTGATTAGAGTGGTTAGTTCCCTTAATAAAATAATTCAATACCTACTGGAATTAAAAAAATCATGAAAAGCTATTGCGTCTCAAGATTGCGAAAATATTTTTGCAAATAAAAAGCAACCTTGGGATTCGCAAGGCAATGAAAATGCAAAACATGGCAGAATCTGTGAAAAACAGAACAACAGGTAGTAAATAATTTATTCGGGGCACTTCTGCAACTCAAATAAAAAAACTCAGAACATATGACAGAAAGGAAATTATATAGAGCATGTTGTCAAAACAATTCAGATCACAAAGATGATGTGGTGATTTTTGGAGAATTGTTCCGTCAAGGAGACATAATCTGTTTCTGGACAGCAGGTCACAATTCTTGAGCTTTCTTGCAATCTTAGGCTATAACTTGGCACAAAGCTTAAAAATAATGATACAATGATGTTGCTACAGTAGTAACACACATCAAGACCACTAAAATAGAAAGTAAAAACATATTGGGTTGCCTCCCAACAAGCGCTTTCTTTTTTGCCTTTCAGCTAGGCATAATGCAAGAAGATCAAGTTGTATCAATTGAACCATCATCAAGATCATCAAAGAGCTCTTCAATAATACAATTAGTCTTAAAAGGACTCTCAAAGAGAGACTTAGTGGAAACACATCTAGGAGCAAAAGCAAAGGTAGTAAGACCAATTGGAATTTCATTTCAAATTCTATTTAAGAGAGGTATCTCTTCAAAGGTCTTTACATTTTCAACACCCTTAGCAATAGGTATACTTGTTTTGGGTTGAGGAACCTTGGGTACGTTAACGAACCTAGGTCCCTTCCTTGCGTGGGTTTCTACCATTTTAGTCTTGATGGAGGATACAGTTGTTACTAAAGTTTCAAAAATATCCTCGATCTTATCAATCCTATAAGGATCCACATTATGGGATTTAAGGGTCTCCAAAATTTTGTAAATTTTGTTGATGGATCTATCAAGTCTATTTAAGTTCCCTTGAATCCTACGATCTACTTCATTAATTTTACTCATGCTTGGCATCTCTATCTCTATTTTCTCAAGTTTACTCATAACATGAGATAAAGAGATATCATCCTTTATGTCAACAATAGGTGGGATTCCGACAAGATTTTCCATAACGATAAGAGCCTCCCCAATGGGAGCTTCCAAGAAATTCCCTCATATTGTTGTGTCTAGAACAAATCTATGCCAAGAAGTAATACCAACATAAAAATTTCTAAGCAAAATAGTGGTGGATTGCTTCTTAGTGGCTCTATCTTGAGAATTTTTAATTCTATACTAAGCATCTTTCAAACTTTCTCCAACCCTTTGTTTGAAGGTGAGAATCTCTCCTTCAGGTGCAACATTAGTCGCAAAGGATTTAGGAATACCGACTAAACAAAGCAAAGTAACTACTTTTTTTGTGGTTTTTGGTATAAGACTCAATAGCAAAAACTAGAAAGCAAACTAACAAGACTAAAAAGCAAAGGTAAAAGATAGTGTACAGCTCCCCTATGTTGAAGAGTGGAGTCCCCAGCAACAGGGCGAGAAATTCGCTTGATGACAAGGTGATGTATATACTTCTCTCCCCTTGTTGGACCCCAAGTGGAAGGTGGAGATGTAGTCAGCAGCAAATTTTCCTTACACGGAGATTGTAAGGTTTATTGAACTAGGAGGACTCCTAGGCTCAACAAGTAGGTGTCTTCCACCCTCGCGCTAGCAGAAGAAGTGGACCTACACACACAACAAGTAACTTTGCTCCTAACGAGTACAGAGATGTTGTCTCTCTCCGGCCTTGTAGTTTACAAAGGATCAAAACAGAATCGGGAAGGTAATAGTGATTGCAACGGAAAACTAAAAAAAGTGGTAAATGATGGAGGTGTAAGCAATGATGGTGATATGGACCGGAGTCACATGACATTCACTAGTGATGTGTGTCTCCCAAAAGATGATAAAGAACTATGTTAGGGTAAACAAATCACAGTTGGGCAATTGCTAGAATTATGATAGCACCGCAATGCTAATTATGCTCCTTGATAGTTAGAGGTTCAATAGTAATAGGTAGTACGCCAAGACAAGTAGACCGTTTATTCATCAACACCTACTTACTGATCATCCACCTTCAGATATCTATCCAAAACATCTCTCCGGCATTAAGTGTAAACTCAAAGCAACGGACAACTGTATTAACGAACTATGCGTAATGTAAACAATCCTTGCAACCGTGGTCACAAGCACCGTTGTTTTCTCCATGGTGGCAACAAGCACATCCCCTAGTCTCATGTTTCTATCACTCAAGCTATAAATCGAGGGGCCCGAGCCCACAATTATGCATAACGCTCCCTCTTGGAGTTACGATCTACTACTTGGCCAAAGCAATAAAAAGCAATGGAGAACATGCATGAATCTCATAATAAGGAACATAATATAGAAGGATAATAAAATATATAACTCATAACAATATGAACATAATCTCATAATCCATCGGGTCCCAACAAACCGAGCATAGCAATAGCAACAGAATTACATAGATGCCTTGATCATGTAGGGAAGCTCACAAGGACTAACCATTGAAGCACAAGATTGGAGAGACATCACATAGCTACTAGTCATGGACTCATGGTCCAAGGGAAACTACTCACGGCACATCCGGGAAGCGTCCGTGGTGGTGGATAAGCTCCCGGAGGTCAATCCTCCCTCCAACAGGGTGCCGGGAAGAGGTCTCCTGACGCTCCCGATCTCGGAAGCGCTGTGTCAGCGAAACGTTGAAGAAATTTGCAATTCCAGAAAGTCTGCGAGGGTTTCCTCTCGGTACCATAAATATAGGTCAAAGGAGGGCACCAGAGGAGGTGGGACCCACCCAGGTGACCTCCTGGCACGGCCTAGGGCCTGGCCGCGCAAGCAGGCCGCCTGGGAGCCCCCTAGCCCACCTCTGGCCCTCCTTCTATGATCCGGAAGCTTCTTCTTCGCTAATTTTTTATATATTTTTTGGATTTTTTTGGGCTCCGAAAAATTAGGTAAAAGCCCCTACAAAATAGACATCAGCAGACAAAAACTAGCACTGGGTGCACTGAGTTAGTATGTTAGTCGAAATATGTGTAAAATGATATAAAAGTGTAGCAAAACATATAACAATGTCACCCAAAAGATCATGTAACAAGTAGAAATTATAGATACGTTTGGGACGTATCAGTTCTTGAGGTGCAACATTGGGTGTTGCCTTGTCAATTTCTTGAGGAGTAACACCGTCTTCGCGTGCCGTGACAAAATCATCAACTGGCGGTGTAGATGTGCTAGCGTGAGGAATTTCTGGTTGTGATCTTGCTGCAACCCTTGAGTTGTGGTCCTTGATGAAGACATTCTCCTTCTAGACGAATCTGTCTTTGATGCTTTCCCGGTCAGCGTATTTATGATCATAGTCATCACCGAGGCTTTTGATCTCAGTGTGCGTAGCAATAAGTTGCTCAGGCATCATGTTCAGGATGTTGTTCTTCAAATCTCTTTCTTGTACCGAGCTTTCTTGACATGACAAGCCTCATCCACCTTGCACATTTGTTCCATGATGGAAGCCGTTAGTACATGATTAGGACCAGGGTGAAGATTCAAGTCGTGAAGTTGCATGTTTGGATTTTCTTGCCACATGTCAATGAAGTCAAGATCCTTCTTTGGGTCAAGAATGAGAGGGACAAGAGAGCCCTTTACTTGAGATACGTGTTATCTTGTTTCTGAAGATCTCTGCAAGTTTATCATCATCTTCTTTATCATCAAATTCATTTGGCAAACTGATGACAATAGTCTTCTGTATGGAACTGGGTCTTGGACCACGTTCAGCAATAGTTATTGCATTCAGTAATGTTGCACTTCATGAAGTCTTTGCACTTGTTGAGCCAGATGCAGATGCCCGCGATGCAATATTGAACTCTGTCATGTGTTGACATGTAGCTAGGTGTACATGAGTTGAAGCTTTCGTGGCTGCAGCACACGAAGTTGTGGCAATTGAGGGTACGGGCACATTCTTTGAAGAATATGCTGGAGGAGAGAGAATTAAAGACTTTGTAGCTATTGAGTAAGTTGGCCGTGAGGGAACTGAAGCTGTAGACTTCGTATTGACAACTCATTTCTTTGGGATTGCATTCTTAGGCGCACTTCCACTACTAGAGCTTTAGCTAAAGCCTATGAGTTTTTGTTCAAATTTGCAACTTCTTCATGTTCTTGCTTCTGAAAATCAGCTTGATGCTTAGTCCATTCCGTAGGAAATTCTTCACCCCTCCTGATGCTTTTGGGGTCAGCTCTTTGGGAATGTGCCAAAGGTGGTCTTGCACAAGGAGGTTTGATAGAAAATTCCTTCACGTATTTGTGAGTGAAGAATCTATATTCTTTCCACTCATTAGTCCAATATCTCTTGATCTTTTGCAAAAGAGTTTTGCATTGTTTGTTTGTCTCCTTGCCATGAACTTCTTCATCACATGGGTAGTAGCATGCAAATAATTCTTTAAGAATTTCATAAGTACTCCTTTCTTCCCATTCTTTCCACCTTTCTGAGGCCTTTCATCTGCTAGTTTTTTCACTCAAGGCCTTTGTACTTTTGGGGATTCTGAGGAAGTGTGTATCTTTTCTTCGAGGAAGGTTGGAAATGAATTAAGCTCATGATAACCCAGAGATTCGCCAGTTGACATGTGTACCTGTGAACAAATCACACTTGCAAAGAATTTGGAGAGCTCATATGTGTTTTCAGATATTTTTCAAGAAGACCTCAAGTTGAGGAATTTGACCATTTTTGTCCTTAAGAGTTTCACTAAGTGTGCTTGATTTAGGTTCCAGAGTTGTGCAGATTTGAAAATTCATACAATTGAGGAATCTTGAAGAAAATCACAACTTAGAGAAATAAAGCAAGACTTGGCAGATTGAAAGTGCTTAGGAGATGGATTTATGAAGAATAAATAGTTTCTGAAGATTTTGAGGTAAGATAAAGATATAATGGGGTAGTAAAATATGATTTTAATCATCCTTTGTGAATAACAAGACAAACTAAGCAACAAGAAGATGGAAGTTAACAGTTCAGATATCCCGCACGGTAACTCAGCGATGTTGCTAGGTCTTGAGATCGAGAGCAATGGGAGTGAGGTTGAGGTCGACCACGTAAGTGGGAGATGCTGATAGTGGAGGGGTGTATGTAGGAAGTGAAAAACTGAATGGTCCGATGATTTTGGACGTTCATATCCTTGCGAGTTGCTATCCTAACGACATGTGTCACCCACATACTATGTATTGGAGAGAGTGGAGATTGTGGATGGTTTTTTGTACGAGATATGGAAGTGGAAGAGGTTTGAGCGGCAACCGCCAAAAAATTGGTATGATTTTTTAAATGTTTTGTTCGCAAATTCTTTTGCTGACGAGGACATAGTAAAGACTTTAAACAATATTCAAATAGAACGCATATGAAAAATTTGAGAAAAAGTGGGTTGAGTTTAGCATAGAAGGGGATGGGTCCAAACACATCCACTTAGCTGCAAAACGAACTTGAGGAATTAGCTATAACAGAATGTTGTTGAGGACTTGAAAAACTCAAACATGTATGTATGTGTGTGTATATATATATATATCGGATGAAGAGAAACCTCAAATGAAGAATTTGGAAATTTTGACACCATTTTAGAAAGATGGACAAAATTGCAACATTGAAGAATTTGAAAAGTTGAGGAATTTGAAAATGACGAAAAACTCTAATTTGAAGAATTCCGGTAATTGTTGGTGTTGTAACCCACCATATAATAATTATGATGATTTCACACACCACGTAAAATTGTCGTAGGGTTCTGCAAATCAAATTCTTCATTGGTTTCTTCACACTTCATGTGTTTCATATCTAAGTCATCAATTTTTCATACGGGGTAGGATGTGTGTCCTTGCAAAGAACATTCAAAGATTCTAAGATATTTAGCACACACCGCAACTTGCAAAACCTCTTCTCATCCACGGGATTAGTGAAGATATTAGCTTGTTGTTCTTCAATTTTCACATGGTCGATGATGATGTCTCCCTTTGATGACCCACATGTATAGGGGATCAATCGTAGTCCTTTCGATAAGTAAGAGTGTTGAACCCAACGCGGAGCAGAAGGAAATGGTAAGAAGTTTTCAGCAAGGTATCCTCTGCAAGTGCTATGTGTAAGAGTGATAGATAGTTTTTTAGCAAGATAATTCGTAAAATTTCACAAGTAACAACAGTAATAAGTATGCAGCAAGATAGTCCAATCCTTTTTGTAGCAAAGGACAGACAGAAGTACTCTTGTATCAGGCAAACGTGCCCGATAACACATGGGAATTTCCGCCTAGTCATATTCATCATGTTGAGTTGATTCACATTTTTTACTTCAATAATTTGATATGTGGGTGGACCAGTGCTAAGGCATTGTTCTTGAACAAGCAACCCACTTATGATTACCCCCTCTCTCAAGCATCTGCAACTACGAAAGAAGAATTATGATAAATCTAACCATAGCATGTGTCGGTGCAGGTGTGCACATGGTCACCTATGGGACCTTTGGGACCCTTTGTGGTTGAACGGGGACGAAATATCATGCAAACAGCAGAGACTACGAAACAACACAATGATGAGGCTCGGGGGTTCTACCGAGGTTCGTGCCGTTGTGAAGCATAAAATCCTACTCCTGCATTGGTGGATTGATTTTGGAAGATGAAGTTGCACGGAGCTATGCCCCAGCAAGGGTTGCCGGGCATAGCTAGCACGTGCGAACAATTACATTTGGCTCTAACCCCTTGGGTTGCCGGGCAAGTGTCGAATCTCTAACTGTTTAAAGAGCCAAAGATTTGAATTCTTTGCTAGGTTGCCTCGGGCCTCCTTTTATATCTCAAGGGGCGTCGACAGTGGCAACTCACATGATCAGATAGGTAAAAGTGATAGTATATCTAACTCTGGCACTTAAGACAGTGCCATAAATATGGACTTAGGTGGCGAGCGGGGATGCGTTCCTAGCAGGCCTCTGCCACCTATGATCTCGCCATGGCTTGAGGTATTGAAACGCCTCTGGATGGGTGTGAATAGGTTGCAACCTATCTTCCAACGCGGCGCCACGTAGCCAGCGAGAGCCACATTGCCGTCTGGGGGCTCGACACCTCATCGACAAGTGACTGGTGTAGCGATGAGTTGGAGTGATGGCAGGTTGGCTCATACCTGTCGAGGAGGCGCCTTGCCGGGTCTTGGTGAGGATAATTGCATCTTCACCCCCGGCAGGTGCCGGGCGTTCTTGGCACGTCTTGGGCTGTTGGACTTGGTGGTTGTTCTTGAGAGGCGATGCTCTCAACACCTATGCACCAGTCAGGGGCACTAGGTACCCCCTTATTAGTGCACCGACAGGAGGCCTCGGGCCTGGCCCATACGCGCTCGCCTGACGATATTGGGTCAGGCCGAAAGTTCGTGCACGTGCGTGGAGTTTGCAAAGAGGTAACCGGCATTCCACTGTTCCGTGTCATCTCATTACCTCAGGTCGTTTTTTCCATTCGTGCCGCATGCATTGTGCGAATATCGCGGCGGGTGCACGTGTCTTAAAGGATTGGTCGTGGAAGAAGCTGCAACATCATGGATTAGATTCATGGGGCGTTTACCTATTCGCCCGTGATGGTGGGCAACAGCATAGGCGGAGATGGGCGGCGACCCTTGGAGTGTAGGAGAACCAGCCCCCCGCGCCCTCCCTATAAAAGCGGGAGGGGTGCGGAGGACTATGCTCATCCATCTTTCCCCTCTTCTCCAACCTATGGTTGCTTGGTTTTCTCTTCTCTTCTGGCTCTTCGAGGTGGCTTTCGTTTTTGGCCATGGTGGGGAAGCATGGGCATCCCCCATCCTCCATGGGGGCCGCAAGAGATTCCCATTCGGATGATGCAGCCGCTTTAGTCGTAGTGTCGGGGGTTGACAAACCGCGTGGAGTGTGGTTTCAGGTGTGCGATGAGCCGGCGGTGAAGGCTGTGGCGGTTCTCTAGCTAATGCAGCAGGGTCTCCCGCCCATGGCGCCATGTCCGGCGTGCATGGGTGGGTGATTTTCTCCTGCGAGTTCTTCTCAAAGGTAGGGTGGATTCCCCGCCTTGGGCCACTATGGACAACCATGCTCTGTGTGAAGGATTCGGAGAGCATGGCGTCCCCTTTGTACGTGGTGGGGGATCCAACGATGGTAGAGGTGTTCGTGCGAGCGATGGAGATGACGGAGGTCGTGATGGCGGCGACGTGTGGTATTCCGGAAGCGGGGGAGGTGTCTCCGACCTGTCGTGATCGCCGATAGAACCATCATAAATAGCTAGCTCCGACATATACTATCAAAAGTATGTCCAGAGGGGGGTGATTAGACTACTTGACAAGGTAATTTTTTTCCTTTTCCTCATTTTAGTTGAGAGGGAGCTATGGCAGTTATAGCAAGGCAAGTACACCCTACACATGCATTTCTAAGAGTGTAGCAGCGGAAAGTAAAACATTCAAGTGTAAAGTAAAGGAGTAAGGTAGGGAGATCAACCACATGAGGTTGACACAACGATTGTTGGCATGGTTCCGATAGATGGCGCTATCGTATGCCCATGTTAGTGGAGACTTCAACCCACGGAGGGTAATGGCTGCGAGAGTTCACAGATTCCTCCCACAAAGGGTCCACAAAGAAGAGGGCTTGTCGATTCCACCATGGCTTCCGTCCATGGAGGACTAGCCTTACTCACAGTAGATCTTCATGAAGTAGGCGATCTCCTTGCCCTTACAAACATCTTGGTTCAACTCGACAACACGAAGTAGGAGGCTCCCAAGCGACACCTAACAAATCTAGGAGGCACCACCCTCCAAATGGTAATAGATGTGGTAGATCAATGAACTCCTTGATCTTGTGCTTCTAAAGATAGTCTCCTCAACACAAAATCACTCTCTCACAGAATATGCATGGGTAGGAGAGGTTGATTTGGTGGAAAGCCGTTTCATGACGCTAGAGATCAAGATTCAAATGAATTGAGTGGAATATCTTGGTCTCAACACATGAGTAGGTAGCTCTCTCTCAAAAAATGGACGTGGATATGAAGTGTGTATTCTGAGTGGTTCTCCCACAAATGAGAGGTGGGTGAATGGGTATATATAGGCAGCAGCCAAAGTCTAACCGTTACACACAAAGTGGCAAACTCGGTGACACCGAAGTTGAAAAATCGGTGGTACCAATTAGCACAAAGGTGTGAACTTTTGAATCTCGGTGAGACCGATGTATGAAACTTGCTGGCAACGAAAAGGTGGCTAACGATCAGATGGCCAAACTCGGTGGCACTGATACTCAAACTCGGAAATTCCAATTTTGTGTACCGAGGCACCCGAAAGTTGGCCACCGAAACTCGATAGCACCGATATGGATTCGGTTGCACCGATTTGGTGGCAGTGACTAGGTTTTCCGTGTGAGGTAAAACTCCATGGGTCCGAAATATCAAAGTTGGTGACACCGAATTTGTGTATGTGAATTTTTACAGAATGGTTATGTGGGAAAAATGACTGAGTATTTTGGTGGCTAACTTTGAGCAATTGAGGAATCAGTTCCTTTTACTACCTCACCCCCTTTTAATAGTATTGGCTTTCCTATGGACTCGAATGTGATTTCTCACAAATAGAAAATGAACAATCTTCTAGCTTGAAGCTTGAGCCAATATTATTCCTTTCTTGCATCAAGTTTTCTGAAATATACTTGAAAAACATATTAGTCCAATAATGCATATGCTGTGATCAATTATCAAAACAACCCTAGGGAACAATTGTGCTTTCTATCTCCCCCTTTTTGGTAATTGATGACAAGATATAGATCAAAGCTTCGACAAAAGATGTAATCAATGATTAGCATCAATGCTTTGAGAAGTATGTGAAAAGCAAGAGCTGCCCGTAAATTTGTGCATTATTTAAAATTTGCATTTCAATTCAAATATACAATCAATTAGGATCACGGGTCACTCTTCCATGTCACATACATCTTGGTGGTGCGTAAACAAGATAAGAATGAATAGTAAGCACATGATACTAACAAGATAAATGAGTGATCATCACATGGATAGCTAAAATATAGTACAGTAGCATCACACAAGATAAAGCGTATGATCACACTCAAGATAAGCTCATCCAAACGATCAAAGTTTTAAAACCAAATGAGAGAAAATAAAAACAAAAACTCTTTCTCACACGAAGTCTATGATCTATACATTTCTCGCCCTTTGGCAACAAGTTACCAAAAATTTCAAAAAATAAAGAACTACTCGTCTCATTGGGCAGCATATGGGTGAGAAGCTCTCCACTTCCTTAGACCTGCATTCTTTCTTCAGCTATAGGATGAGCATCATTATGAATTGGCAGATGTGGTCTGAGCTTGCTGAGAATGGTTGCATCCTCATCATCTTATTCCACTGCAACATGGGCACTAGAAGCAGGGCCTTTCTTCTTAGCAGCTACAGGAATGTCCTTTGTAGTGTTCCAGTGAGCTACATACTTCTTGTCCTTAGGAGGCTTTTAAGCAGACTTCTTGGTCATAGCATCAACCATGAGCTTCTTCTTGGGAGGAGCTGGAATCTCATCTTCTTCTTCAGCGGCTTCTTCAGGGTTTTCAAACATGGAAGTTTGTGTTCCAACAACATGAACTACCCTTTTCCTTGCTCTCTTCGTACCAGTTTTCTTAGGAGCATCATGAGTGGAAGGTGATGTGCTTTTCCTTACATAGTCAGGTGCTCTCATATCAGCAGCACTAGCAGGTATCTTCCTGTCATCTTTCTTTGGAGGAGCTGAAGATTCCGCTGGCACAAAGTCTCAGTCCTCTTCATCAGAATTCAGTTTCTTCCTGTGCCGGGTGGCTGCCTTGGGCAAGCCATGGGAGCTGTAGGAACCAAGGTCGGAGTCGGACTTCTCTGGACTAGTGCGTGAGCTCAACTCAACACTGGGTTGCCTGAAATCATTATGACTGTGTTGTGAACCAGGCATCTCTAACAAGCAAGCAGAACCTTAGCAGCAAATATTGTGAAGCAGATATAGCAAAGACAGAAGGTTTGAGCATCACAAAATTCAGATGTTTTCAAAAAAGGTTTGAACCTCACTTGTCTCTGTTGTCTTTCTTTCAAAATTTGGTATAAATTAAAACTTTTTAAGTGAATGCCATGAGTGCCTTGATTGTCATTGTTCTATGTGCGCTTGTGAGTAGATCCCTAAAAAAATCAGTTTTCAAAATAATATCTCCACAAAAATCCCTTTTAGCTATTTTGGTAAATTAAAACCTTGCTTTGGGGTTGCATTACAAGTCCCTTTATTTAAGGGAGTGCCTCCACCCAAAGATTGTATTTTAATTCCAATACTAATATAACTCTTCAAAACCATGAAATGATTATTTTAAAAGTCATTTTCCTATTTTATTTGTATGCCCTTTTCTAAGGCCAGAAATGGTATTTCCGGGTGGAAACTTGGGAACACTCAGAGGACATATATTTTCAATACATAAGAGTTTCAACCCCCAATAATGTTCAAAATATTTGAGCAAACCTGTGAAAACCAATTCTGCCTGTTTTGATCTTTTGAAATATTTACAATGGAAATATTCTCAATAAATTCCTAGAAAATTCTACCATGTCCCCCACGCTATATTTGGTGAACATGCCAAGTTTCATCTCGATCCAAGGTGATTTAAATCACCAAATAATTTAGAAACCCTCTCTGTCCAGAATCAAGTGGGAGGAACTCTACATTGTAAAGTTTGTCCATTTGGTCCATCACTTTTCAGGAGTGCTCAATACCCCAAATAAGGAGATCATGCCAAGATTTGGATTTGTCGGAATTTATTTTCTCACATCTCCTCACAAGGATGTAGATCAGCCAATTTGTGGGTATTTTCAAGTTCACATTGTCAAACTTGTCAAATGGAGCTCAAATTTGGTAGAACCTCCAAATTATGCCTAAAACCAAATCCTGTTACCTTTCAATGCATTTGGAGGAGGTTAACTTCCCCAAACATGCATCAAACAACTTCTACTAGATTTGTAAAACAACATCTAGCAACCACCACACTCACTCCCTTCACTCCAAACTCTTGTCACAAATGTCCTGTGTCCCTCCTTAGTTGCAGACGAGAGGTTCAGCACTGGTTCAATAAGAGGGTGCCAAAATCCCCATTTTAGCTCTTGAACCAAGGCTGGCAGAACCACTTTAATTCTCTCCCCTTCGCCAGGTTGATTCTTCTCGATTCCTAGTGTCCAAGGGGCATCTACCACATCTCCCAAACACGCCAGACACGACCAAGACACGCCAGAGCATGCTAGCATGACGTGGCATGCCAAAACTATGTTGTGGACGCCCTACAGGGCGCACCCGAGCCCGAGTGGACCAGCTGTGGCCGTTTCTCACCTCCACCCGTTACCCCTCTTTGACCACATCTAGGGTAGCGTCGGGCCCCTCTTTTCACCCTCTCCTCTGCCCCTGGCGACGCGTGCCTGCGCATGGCCGATGTGGCCACAAGGACCCCGCCGCCTCGACGCGCAAAGGAGCTGGCCTCGCTCCTCCTGAAGATGTCGCATAGTCCTAAACCACGTTTGCAAACCACTATTTCATGCTCAAGCTCTCTCTCCCTCTCCTGCCGCTGCAGTAAAACCACCATCGCATCACCACTTGGTGTCTCATCGCCCACCTATAAATAAGCCACCTCCACATCTCCCAGCACCTCAAGCATCTCCTTCCTACCTCCAATCGACCACCCAGTGCCCCATTTGGGCTAAGAGAGCCCCAATACTCGAGATCGACCGAGGCGCCGCCGCGTCAGGTCTCCGTCGATCTCGGGCTATAGGCACGCTCTAGAGCCACATTCACTCGCCCTATGACCGCAGCGACCTCCCGAGCCTTCTCCACCACTCCCCCGTGCTTCTCCTCGCTCGGAGCACCTTCCCGAAGGGTCCCCGTCGCGGCCCCATCGTCACCCCAACACATGCCACCTCCGTCGTCCTTTCGACCATCATTTGATAGGCGTAGGAGCCACGAGTCCATTCCCGTACTCGCCTAACCTCGAGAGACCAGGAACTGCTGTCGGTGAGCTCTCCCTCCTCTTTGCCTAGAGGTAGAAGACGACCCGACAAGGGGACCCCACCTGTCGACGGCCGTCTCGTCTCTCTCTCTCTCCCCCGCAGTCACTAGCTACATGGCTCCGCGCGTTAGGTTTAAACCTGGCGGCGCGCACACCTGGGCTGGCTCGCTGGCTAGCCGGTTCACAAGGTAGGCCAGCCCAGCTACTCACCGAGCCAGGCCAGTGATATGGATTTTTCTTTATATTTCAATTGTGGTTTCTAAAATAAATCCACATGATTAACTATTAATCCAAACTTAAATATTTTTCCACCATAATTCTTGTAAAATTGTGTAGTATTTAAAGTGTTTTCTACGTAATTATGAAAACTTTTATGCATAGGTTTATTTTAAAACCTAGTTTAAGCATTTTTAACTTCTGTTAAAAAGACTTTAAAAATACGTTTTCATTCCAAATCTAGAAACAAACATTTTGATAAATAATAATAGGATTTTGCAAAATAGCGTAACATTTTTTATGTGAATTTGTACTCTATTTTTGGTTGTGGTCCTTATTATTATTTCTACTATTACGATGATAGGTCACACGCTTGACGAAGGGCTTGGACCCGAAGACCTCGAAGACCCTGGAGACCTAGCTTATCAAGGCAAGCATCCCTTTGACCATGACTGAGAAAATGTTTTATGCATGACATGTTGGTTACTTATTCCGATGCATATAAGCATGATTAATCGGTACACCCCGGTATGGTGTTACCGAGGGCTCGTGTGGAGCACTTGCATTTGAACATGACCTTACCATCTATGAGGGTAATGCAGATAAAGTTGACAAGAAGTTAGTAATGCTGCACATAGTATGAGCATATGCATGGTGTCGGTAACCCATAGGTGATATCAAAGGTTTTACGAAAACCTAGTCGGGTGCCACTAATGCCCAAGGGTGAAGGTGTTGAGCAGGATGACCACTTGAGAAACAAGTGGTATACCAGGAAGGTTTTGTGTGAGTGGTTTTGGAAATGGGATTGGATTTAAGAATTGTCGATCATCCCAACCTTACATGTGCGACCACGTCAACCCTTTATGGGACGGGGCTGTGTTGATTACTCTGGTCGTGCTAGCAAGGAGCCCACATTACTAGGCGCTGGAGTGATATGGTCACTCTCGTGACGGGGTCGTGCCACGTAGGATGACTATGCCGTTTTTACGTGTTCCGGGCACACCGTTGGTCCCTGCTTGGATGATACGGTCTAGAGTTGGTGCTCGTAAGATGTACATCATGTGGTCTGGGTACCAATCGAGTGGACTCTTTCTCTAGTGTCATCAGGGGAAAGGCACTGATCGGGTACTTACCTCGGGTATGATATATACTGCGAGTCGTGGTTGACACGGAAGTTTCCCGGATCTCGTCGGTACACCGTACAACCTCTACAAAGTGTCAAACTATTCGAATAGCAGTGTTCATGGTCAAGGAAAATTGGGTGGTGCTGCTTAAACTACGACTAGACTTTTCCGCGTAAACCAAGTGTGCGTGTGTATAAAGGAGTTACATGAGAAAGTGATTACTTGGTCAAGTTTGCTGACTTGACATGGAGGATAAATGTGAGGTGTTCAGTCCTCGGAATATTTATAATGATATATCAACATGTTTAGGGTTACCACTTACTTATTGATGCATGACTAAATACATGTCCATGTTTACGCACTAGTAACACCTGCTTTCCACAAAGGCTGCATTATTCTTCATATTACACTCAATTGCATAACCCGCATCATGGGATGTTTGCGAGTACATTCAAAGTACTCATTGGCTTGCCACCGGTTATTTTATTGACGAGACATGTAGGAAACAAAATATGGAGAAGAATTCATCGTCGGAGATGGACATGCAAACTAGGACGCTTCCTAGTCAAAATGTGTGTTGGTTAGGCTGATGGCATGGGTTAACGTTTACTACCAAGAATTCCGCTAGTAGTTGAGTTGGTGTGATTGGCCGTCATGGCCCTATCTATGTAAGACTTCACCATAATGGTGCTTATTTGTACCAAAAGTTAATTCTGGATGTCAGACTCTTGTTATTCAGTATCTGTGTGTTCAGTGAGCATTGAACTCTGGGATCACTGTACACGTTCATTCGGTGATCTCGACTCGTAATTCCAGGTCCCCACAGAGCTGTTGTCACAACCATCCTCACTATAGGAAGCCTTAGGTAGCATGGACCTTACCCGAGACGAATAGCACATCTAGTCCTTACACTTGGGTTTATATACACCCATACAACCTTACTATACCATTCACAACTTTCTGACCTCTCTCCTAAAACCTTGCAGATGGCCGTCGTACCTCAGACACTCCTCGAAACTGGCTTCCCCCTACTGCTTGGAGACAGCCTGGAGAAGTGTCAAGCACGCCGAACACCCATTTACCTATACCACGAGAATTGTGCCAATGCCACCACAAAGGAATATCACGTGGACGTGATTGTGAAGGCAAATGACTCTCCAACGAGTTGGTTCTTTGAAGGGACACAGATAGAGACCCTAGTATTGGCAGTTGAGATGGCATCACGAGAGGCGCTCGTTCAAATCCGTGACTTCCTTCCAGAGATAGTTGATGAGCCGGCTACCCGCCACCTGCCTTTTGTTAAAGATGAGGCTGACGGGAGCATAAGGCGTTAAAGATGAGATGGCTGATAAAACCAGAGCATAAGGAGTAAAATTTATATTTCTACTTGGGAACCATTAATAATGTGTTTAGCATGGTAGCTATTGGAAACTGAATTGTAACATTGATACGAAAACCACACCACCAAAAATTGCTATTCATCTCTGTTTCAAAACTTTGAGCTTTGGCACCTCTACAAATCAATGATTCCCTCAATGAAGGGCCTGTCTATTTACTTTAATTGTTATTTTCGAGTCATCACCTTCTTACTAAGGTACCAGACCTGAGAGCATTATTGTAATTCTTATGCATTGAGTCTAATTAATGTTGGAGGTGAGCATGACAAGATATCTTCTACCCTAAATTATAATGTTTAGTCGCTGCTTGAAACTCAGAGGTGCTCTACATTTATGTTTTGCGGTCTCACAAAGGGCTAGAGAAATAACATGTCATCATATTATGTCAAGATTGTTTTGAAAAACGGTTGGCATGGTAGATACTTTATTATTGCTTGCTAGTTGGTTATCTATTTCCATGAGTAAATATGATGTTTGATTGCCATCAAGGATATGGTCATTTATGATTTTATGATAAAAACGTGAACACTAGCTAAGCATGCATAACAACAAGAACAAAAGAAATTGTCAAAGTTTTCTTTTAGCACTTTGAGTTTATCAACTGAATTACTTGAGGACAAGCAATGAGTTAAGCTTGGGGGAGTTGATACGTCTCAAATGTATCTACTTTTCCAAACACATATGCTCTGGCTTTACCTTTTCAGCACAACACAATGGGGTCATCCGAAGTCATAATGCACAAAAAGTTTCATCCAATTCCGAGATCTTTATTTATGCACAAAAATAACACCACGGTAGTTGTGCTGAAAACAGCGTGAGCCTAGTTTGGGCTCCCGAGAGGAGGATCTGTCGTCATCATCATCACCAACCCTTCTCCATCAACAATTCTGTGATGCTCACACAGGGCGTGAGTAATTCCTTTGTAGCCTTGTTGGATGGTAATGCGGTTTGGATGAGATTGATCATGTAACCGAGTTACGTTGATAGGGCTTGATCCCTAGTATCCATTATGTTCTGAGATTGATGTTGTTATGCTTAATGCTTGTCACTAGGGTCCAAGTCCCATGATTTCGGATCTAAACTTATTATGTTCTTTCTGAATATGAAATGTTTAGATCTTATCTTGCATGTTATATGCACGTATTACTTGTTATGATCCGCTTCCAAAAAGGTAACAATAATTGGGATTCTTTACTCTGATTGTCGTAGTGTGAGGAGTTCATGTATTAACTATGTGTTAAAGCTTTGTTCTCGTTCTCTATTAAAAGGAGGCCTTAATATCCCTTAGTTCCCATTAGGACACGCTGCCATGCGAGGGTTGAACAAAAGAGGCCATGAAAATTCTTATCTCAAGCACGTATGACTATATACGGAATATATACCTACATTATATTGATGAATTGGAGCTAGTTCTGTGTCGCTCTAGTGTGTAACTGTCACATGATGAATGTCATTCATATCATTCCTTCAATGGTCCATGTGCCTACGCTTTACATATACTGAATTTTGCTAAGTTACTATCGTTGTTTTTACTGACACAATTGCTACAAAATTACTACTATTATTGCTGCTACGCTATCACTATTATTGTTACTACTATTACTTGATGTGCTGCTAAAATCTTCACTGCAGAGAGATATCCCAGGTGTGATTGAATTGAGAACTCAACTTCTAAGGCCGATAAATATCCTTTGGCTCCCCTTTTATTGAATCAATAAATCAGTTACGCACGAGGACTATCGCGATCCCCTACACTTGTGGGTTATCAATACCTTTTGGTGGTGCAATAGTTAGGGAGCATAGCCTATTTATTGTGTTAACTTGAGGATATCCAATTGCTCTTATGAAGAATCTGAAAGATACTCAAACCAAGATTGTCCCCTCTCGCATGAGAGGAGATAAGGAACAGCCATCTAGCTCTGCTTTTGATTCACCTAATATTTTGAATCACCTTATCACACCATCGCATGTTGCTCGTTCTTATATATCGCTTGAATTTGATGATGTTGCCTCTAAAATTAGCGATGATACTATGATGAAACTAAAATTTTGGCATTGAATGAATTACTTCATGCTCATATTGCGAAAGCTAAGGAACTTGAAAATGCTAAAACTAATGAAAATTTTGAATCACCTATTACACCTCACTCTCCCAACAGATATGAATTACCTTATGTACATGAGGGCTATGTTATGGATGGGGAAGTAGGTAGGGATTTGCTTGCTTGTGAAAATGGAGATAACTTGAAGAAATTACTATGCAAACTTAAAGAAAAACCTCTCATGGAGAAAATAAAATATGATCCTAAATTTTCTAAATCTCCTATATTTGTTACTCATAAGGACTATGAATTCTTTGTAGGCCCTGATTTAATCCCTATAGTAGAATCCGATCATTTCCATTGTTATTAAACTGAGACTATTGGTGGACATTTCACTAGATTGAACGATATAGCTCTTCGTTTAGTAATGAGGAAAAGATGCATTACTATTATATCCTTAAGCTTCTCCATTTCTTGTTAAAAGGCTAGGCTAAAGAATGGTTCCTTTCTCTTGCTCCTGGTTGTATATGTAGTCCCGAGGATATGCGTTACCACTTCTATAAAAAATATTTTCCTATTCATAAGAAACAAGCCGCCCTACTGGAAAATTTTATCTTTGTGGAAATTCTAGAAGACAACCTCCCTCAAGCTTGGGGGAGGCTTCTCCAACTACTAAAAGTTTTCTTGCATCCTCTTAAGAAAAATGAAATACTTGATATCTTTTATAATGGACTAACCGATGCTTGTAGGTATTACCTAGATAGTTGTGCTGGTTGTGCTTCCATGGAAAGAATCGTTGAACAAGCTGAAGAATTATTGAAAAATAGCTTACCAAATGCTGATAACTGGACACTTCCTGAGCCACCTTCTGAACCTATTCAAAAGAAGATAGGTATTATATTCCTTGGTGTGAAGATATGCAAGAAGTCAAAAGACCTATTCAACGACAAGGTATTAAAGCTGAAGATGTTAAAAAATTACCACCTATTTAAGAAATATATGGACTTGACATCCCGACACACGATGTATAGGTTAATTCTCTTCGTGCCATTAAGGAAAGTGATATACCTTATACTAATACTCCTAGTTAGTGCATGAATGAATTTGATAATTACATCGTTAGACAAGAGTATATGAATAAATATCTTAAAGAACAATTAAGACGTAATGCTATGATGATAGACTGCTTGGTTGACTGGATGTTTAGAATTTCTAATGATGCTAAGGGTAAATATGCTTCCATTGTTCATACTCAACTAGATGAAGTTGCTAACTTACAAAATGATTTGCTTGCTGAAAATAATGAGAATATGAATGATCATTCTGCTTGGGTAATGACTAGAGGTGGGAGAATGCCTCAAGAACCCCTTTATTATGAAGGTCATCCTCAAAGAATTGAGCAGGATTCCCAGAAAATTAATGATAGTGCACCTAGTCCATCTATAGAAGAAAAAGAAAAATCATAGGACTTTGCATGGAATCATAATGATGTTTCTATTTCTATTACCGAGACACAATATTGTAGTGATAACTCACGTAGTGATAATTAAAACAATAATGATGATGATGACGTTCACATAGATGATCAACCAGATACTAATAAAGAAAATTATAATGATGTGGAAATAGAATGAGTGAAGATCTTGATAACCCACATCCCAAAAATAAACGATACAAGAAGAAAGACATTGTTGCTAGGAAACATGGTAAGGAAAGGGAGCCATGGGTCCAAAACCCATGCTATTCCCTCGTAAGCCTTTTAAAAGTAAGGATGAAAAATATTTTGAACACTTCACTTTAATGATTAGACCTACCTTTTTGCGCACTCGTTTGACTCATATTTTGAAAATGCCTACATACGCTACGTATATGAAGAATATTATTACCAAAGAAATAAAGATACTTGAAACTGAAATTGCTACTACACTTGCTAATTACTCTTTTTATGGTGGAGTGCCTAAAAAGTTGGGAGATCCGTGTATACCCGCAATACCTTGTTCCATCGAAAGAAATTATTATAAAACTGCTCTATGTGATCTAGGAGCCGGTGTTAGTGTTATGGTTCTCTCTCTCTATATAAAAGACTATATTTGAGTAAGTTTACACCTACTTAGATATCATTGCGAATGGTTGATAAATCCACTACTCTCCCTAATGGACTTTTAAAGGATGTTCCTATTGTGGTTGCAAATGTTACTATCTTAACAGACTTTGTTAATCTTGATATGCCCTAGGATGACAACATGTCGATCATCCTTGGTAGACCCTTTTTGAACACTATAGGGGCTGTTATTGATTCCAAGAAAAACGAAGTCACTTTTCATGTCAATGGAAAACAACATCCGGTGCATTTTTAAAAGAAGCAAACTTTTGTTCATAATATTAATATCATTGAGTCAAATGTCACAATCACTATTGGAGGTTTTAAAATTACTCTTTCTACTACCAAGTAGAAATATTATATCCTTATTATTGGGGATATTCGTATCCCCATTGAGGTAACTTAGTGTTTTACAAAAATTCTTCGGTTTCATGTCAATCGAAAACGGCTATTAATAAGACTTGATCAATCTTATTATGGACCCTTTTTGAAAAACATGTGGTTGATGAATTTAGTAAGCACAACT
This sequence comes from Hordeum vulgare subsp. vulgare, assembly GCF_904849725.1. Classification (NCBI taxonomy): domain Eukaryota; kingdom Viridiplantae; phylum Streptophyta; class Magnoliopsida; order Poales; family Poaceae; genus Hordeum; species Hordeum vulgare. The sequence continues at coordinate 199,086,375 of NC_058520.1, read as the reverse complement.
CACTATGTTATTAGCTTTCTCCCTATGTTTCTTAGTTAGATAAAATAAAATTCCCACGGGGGAGGGCGCGGTTGGGGCATGTTAGTGGATTTGGTGAAAAGGGTGAAAAGAGAGCATCGGGCGCCCCGCCGAAAGGCATATGCAATCGGTTTAGAATAGTAACCTATGTTCACAAGCATCGTAAATTCATCTAAAATGTTATTGTGACGACTTCAAAATGTAGGCGTGACCTCATCGTTTCATCGCAAAACATTTCCCACGATATGAAGTTACCATTTGATACGTCCCAAACGTACCAATAATTTCTGCCTGTTCCATTATCTTTTGGGTGACATTGTTATATGTTTTGCTACACTTTCATACATTTTTACGCATATTTGGACTAACCTACTAACCCAGTGCACCCAGTGCTAGTTTCTGTCTGCTGATGTATTTTTTTCAGGGACTTTTACCCCAGTTTACAGAGTCCCAAAAATCCCGAGAAAAATATATTAAAATCAGTGTGACGGAAGCTTCCCGAGCACCAAAGGTGGGCCAGAGGAGAGCCAGGGCCTGCCCAGCAGGCCTCCCTGTGCGGCAAACCCCCTGGCCACGCCCACAGGTCGCCTGGGTGGGGACTACTTCCTTTGGTGCCCTACCTTGGCTCCTATTTTTACCCCCGTGGAAGAAACGCTGATTCCCGAACCCTTTTCTCCAAAAGCAATTCCAATCTCCGCCGCCATTGCCAACAAGTTTTCGAGGACCAGAGTTCATGTGCGGGCGCCCTGCCGGGACGGGGAATTGCCCCCGGATTCATCTCCGTCGACGTTGCTTCCTCCCTCCATGAAGCGGGAGTAGTTCCTCCTCGGGGCTGAGGTCTTCTACAGTAGCTATGTGGTTAATTCTCTCTCCCATGATGTGATCTTGATTGTGATCATAGGCTATGTCAATCTAGGGTGATCCCACGATGTTTCCCCTTCTTCTATGTATTGGATTGATGTACTCACTTGATCTTATCTAGTATAAACCCCGAGATCATAGTGCTAGCGGTCTATTGGACATGGACTAGAAGAATATTTTCATGAGTGATTTCCTCTTTTGTTGAATTGATTGAAGATTGAGAGTCTCTTGGTGCTTGTCTTTGACTATCCTTGAGATACATTGTGGTGATTGTGGTACTCTCTTTGGATGGCCACGGTGACATTGGGAAATCCATAGATGAGAACTACGAACTCTGAGGTGTGCTTTTGTAGCCCTACATAATTCTAGTCCTCTCTTGCTCACAAAGGAATGACCTCTGAGTACGTCACCATTGCATGTTTTAGTGGAAATATCATGTGATTACACTATGTTAATGTTGCTGGGAGTTGCCACTAGGGAAAGTATGAAGGCTCGGCCTTGTTTCTCACCATTGTTACACCGTTTATGCTAAATTTTGTCACTTGCTACCTTGCTGCCATTTTTATATCACATTTACAATACCTTCTTTTACGATCCATATCGCTTGTCTTTTAACATGTCTTCGTAGAACTAGTGCACCTATACAACGGACAATTGTATTAGGTGTGTTGGGGACAGAAGAGACTTCTTGTATCTTAATTGCAGGGTTGCTTGAGAGAGACCATCTTCAACCTCTACTTCCCTGAGTTCGATAAACCTTAGGTCATCAACTTGAGGGAAATTGCTGCTGTCCTACAAACCTCTGCGCTTGGAGGCCCAACATAGTCTACAAGAATAGAAGCGTGCGTAGACATCAAGCTATTTCTAGCATCGTTGCCAGGAAGGTGAGTTCTTGAAGGTATATCTTTAGATCTTGCACTTAAATCTTTTTGTTTCTTGTTTTTATTTTTACTGGTTAGGCTTATGGACAACTCTTCTCTTGGTTTGTTGCTTGTGGGGAACCGCTCCACCGCTATTGTTGTGGAGAAGCTTCCCCCACCTATGGAAATTATGCCCTTTAAAATACCAACTGGTATTATTGATTGTGTATTGGCTAATCAATATGCAGGAGATAGACATCCAGGCGAACACTTGCTATATCTTTCACATCTATGCTGCTTATTTAAGCTTGCAGGTATATTGATGGATTTTTTATGAGAAATCTATTATCTCTATCATTAATAGATCAGGCTTTGAATTGGTACAGGCTTCTTGATAACTCTCATTTGCTAAATTGGCAAGATCTTATATCTCTCTTTTATGCAAAGTTTTATCCTCTTCATGAAATACATCGAGACAGGAACTATATTTATTACTTTTGGTCTCGTGACGGAGAAAGCATTGCTCAAGCTGGGGGACATTGAAGTCCCTAATGCTCAAATGTCCCAATCATAAGCTCCCCAAGGAAATCATTCTTGCAAATTTTTATACAAGGATTTCTCTTCAAGATAAAGAGATGCTCAATGATTCCTCCATGAGTTCTTTCACAAATGAAAGGATTGATTCAAAATGGGAACTCCTTGAAAGAATTCAATGCAATACTGAAGATTAGGAGATTGACAAAGGTAAAGAGTCAGTTATAAATTATGAGTATGATTGCATTAAAGCCTTTGTTGAAACTGCGAGTTTTAATAAGTTTAGTGCTAAGTTTGGGCTTGATTCTCACCTCATTGTTGATTTGCTCAAATCTATTGCTTCACATCTTAATATGCCTAAGGAGAATTGGATCAAGCATCATGAACCTTTTAAAGAGATTTGCAAAGAAAATTAAATTGGTAATGATAATTGCAACATGCATGATCCAATTCCTAAAAATGAAGTTTTATATAAGCATGTTAATATTTGTGGAGTGAATAGACATTGTGAAAGGCCTATGATTGAAGAAGAGAAGTATTGTAAGCAACATAAGCATGAAAGAACAATCACTTGGGTTAGAGATTTAAATGAAATTGCTAGAGAATTGTGTGACCTTTATCCTTTTACTTGTGAAGTTTGTGGTATAGAGGGTCACTTTAATTTTCAATGCATGTATTTTCAAAACATAGATGTTAACCAGTTGTGTGATAACATGATCAGTTCTGATCTTTATGATGAACTCATGTTATTTTTTATGTGTGAAGAGTTATCAGAAAAACTTCTTGGCTAGATGATAATGCCTTAGGAATAAACAACACTTTGCAAAAATGCCATCTCTATTGTGTTGTTAATTGCCAGGAAAATGATTACATAAGTAAGATTAGAAAGGAGGGAACTTTACCAAAGCATAAAAATGTCTCTTATGTTTCCACTAATGAAAAGGAGAGTTTCTCCCAAGTTTCCCCTATTTTTTCTAATGATAAACCAGAATATTTGGAGAAGCTTCCTCTCCAACCACTCTCTCCTAAGGTGAAGAAGAAGAAAAAGAAGAGGAGGAAGAGGAACAAGAAGGAAGAAGAATGGGTATTAACCTGGCCTGAGCATATTCCTCGTATCAACATTTATCCTAACAGGCATAAATTTATGGAGGATGGTGAGCTTGATTGTTATTATCTTGATGATTAGTCCGTAGGTACTATTAAAGATGATTTTGATTATGATATGCATGTTACTTATTGTGATTGGGAAGATGATGATAATGCTACTTATGATCTTGAAAATCTTTTTGGTACCAACTTTGAAAATGATTATATGGAAAGTTCTAAGCTTCGGGATGGTAGGATTGCAAGTCCTTTACCCATTAGTGATGTGATAATTGAGAATTCTTTTGCTAGTAAGAATAAAGACAACATGTTTACAAATATAGTTGCTAGCAATCATAATCCTCTTCTCTACCATGATGATGTTATAACTCCTATCAATAGTGATTGTAAAGATACCTATGATATAAGCAGAAATGATCCATATGAAACTTGTCATAATCATGGAGGGAATTACTCCCTTGCTGAACAATTAATCCATAGTGTTCAGGTCGTTTATGATAGTCCTACTCCCACTATTACTAATGAGAAAGATTATGCTTATGTGGAGAGTAAGAGTACCTTTTGCATGTGGATCATGTTAACAATGCTTTATTTGATACTTATATTGTTGATTTTATTCTTGATCTCATTGCAGATTATTATGAGAAGGGAACATATGCTAGCAATCAATAATATCAAGTTCCCTCTCTTTATGTTGAAGGTTTTGAAGCTGCACTTGTTTTGCCTTCCTATGCTTGTTTCTTTGCGCTTCAATGAATTACTCTATTGCAATATTCCTATGCATAGGAAGCTGTTGGAATTATGCCCTAGAGGCAATAATAAATGTATAGTTATTATTATAATTCCTGTATCAAGATAATAGTTTATTATCCATGCTATAATTGTATTGAATGAAGACTCATTTACATGTGTGGATACATAGACAAAACACCGTCCCTAGCATGCCTCTAGTTGGCTAGCCAGTTGATCGATGATAGTCAGTGTCTTCTGATTATGAATAAGGTGTTGTTGCTTGATAACTGGATCACGTCATTGGGAGAATCACGTGATGGACTAGACCCAAACTAATAGACGTAGCATGTTGATCGTGTCATTTTGTTGCTACTGGTTTCTGCGTGTCAAGTATTTATTCCTATCACCATGAGATCATATAACTCACTGACACCGGAGGAATGCTTTATGTGTATCAAACGTCGCAACGTAACTGGGTGACTATAAAGATGCTCTACAGGTATCTCCGAAGGTGTTAGTTGAGTTAGTATGGATCAAGACTGGGATTTGTCACTCCGTGTGACGGAGAGGTATCTCGGGGCCCACTCGGTAATACAACATCACACACAAGCCTTGCAAGCAATGTAACTTAGTGTAAGTTGCGGGATCTTGTGTTATGGAACAAGTAAAGAGACTTGCCGGTAAACGAGATTGAAATAGGTATGCGGATACTGAAGATCGAATCTCGGGCAAGTAACATACCGAAGGACAAAGGGAATGACATACGGGATTATACGAATCCTTGGCACTGAGGTTCAAACGATAAGATCTTCGTAGAATATGTAGGATCCAATATGGGCATCCAGGTCCCGCTATTGGATATTGACCGAGGATTCTCTCGGGTCATGTCTACATAGTTCACGAACTCGCAGGGTCTGCACACTTAAGGTTCGACGTTGTTTTATGCGTATTTGAGTTATATGGTTGGTTACCGAATGTTGTTCGGAGTCCCGGATGAGATCACGGACGTCACGAGGGTTTCCGGAATAGTCCGGAAACGAAGATTGATATATAGGATGACCTCATTTGATTACCGGAAGGTTTTCGGAGTTACCGGGAATGTACCGGGAATGACGAATGGGTTCCGGGAGTTCACCGGGGGGGGGGGGGGGGCAACCCACCCCGGGGAAGCCCATAGGCTTTGGGGAGACACACCAGCCCTTAGTGGGCTGGTGGGACAGCCCCAAGGGGGCCTATGCGCCAAGAGAAAGATATCAAAGGAAAAGAAAAAAAAGAGGGAAGAAGTGGGACGGGAGGGGGACTCCTCCCACCAAACCAAGTCCAACTCGGTTTGGGGGGGGGGAGTCCTCCCCCCCTTGGCTCGGCCGACCCCTTGGGAGTCCCTTGGACCCCAAGGCAAGGTCCCCCTCCCTCCTCCTATATATATGGGGCTTTTAGGGCAGATTTGAGACGACTTTCTCACGGCTGCCCGACCACATACCTCCATAGTTTTTCCTCTAGATCGCGTTTCTGCGGAGCTCGGGCGGAGCCCTGCTGAGACGAGATCATCACCAACCTCCGGAGCGCCGTCACGCTGCCGGAGAACTCTTCTACCTCTCCGTCTCTCTTGCTGGATCAAGAAGGCCGAGATCATCGTCGAGCTGTACGTGTGCTGAACGCGGAGGTGCCGTCCGTTCAGTACTAGATCGTGGGACTGATCGCGGGATTGTTCGCGGGGCGGATCGAGGGACGTGAGGACGTTCCACTACATCAACCGCGTTCTCTAATGCTTTTGCTGTACGATCTACAAGGGTACGTAGATCACTCATCCCCTCTCGTAGATGGACATCACCATGATAGGTCTTCGTGCGCGTAGGAAATTTTTTGTTTCCCATGCGACGTTCTCCAACAGAAGCATGTTAGACTTAAATGTGTTTGGTATTTTCTTCTTGATGCTCTCTTTTGTACTACAACTCTTATTCCAATGAGAGCATCATTAAAATCTTAAGCCTATCTTTATGGCTATAAAGAAAGAGCTCTAGGGAGACAACCCTTGTTATATTTACTTTGAGTTTTTACTTTCAATTTTTAGTTGTCTTGATGTGTGTTACTACTATAGCAACATCACTTTATCTTTCTTTTTAAGCTTTGTGTCAAGTTTTAGCCTCCGATTGCAAGAAAGTTCAAAAGTTGTGACATGCTGTCCACAAACACACTATGTCTGCTTGATGGAAAAATTCACCAAAAATTACCAGGTCATCTTTTTGATCTGAATTGTTTTGATAGTATGCTCTATACAATTGGCTTTCTGTATTTTGTTCTGAGTTTTCTGATTTGAGTTGCAGGAGTGCCCTAAAAAATATTTACTACCTGCTGGTATGTTTTTCACAGATTCTGTCACGTCTTGCGTTTTCATCATTTTGCAAATCTGAAGCTTGCATTTTCCTTGCAAAAGCTTTTTGGCAATCTTGAGAAACAGTAGCTCTGAATGAAAATCTTTATTTCCAGTGGAGAAACTTTTATTATGGGTACTAACCACTCTATTCAGCTTATGATGAGTTTCGTATGAAGGGAGTTTTCAACTATGCGATGGAAGATGATGAAAGAAGATCCAGGAGTGTCAAACGCTCCATCTTGGGGATGCCCCCATGCACCCCAACAAATATCCAAGGAGACTCAAGTGTCTAAGCTTGGGGATGCCCCCGTGCATCCCCTTCACCATCAACAATCATCAGTTCGTCCTTCTCCATGCTATATTTTTATCACTTCATATGGTATGTGTTATCTTTGGAGCGTCCCGCTCTTTACTTTTTAGTTTGTTTTAGTTTTTCTTGTTGTTCATTAGAAGTTGTACCCTAGCCTTCTTTGTTTGGGAGAGAAACACACTCCACTCCACTCTAGAACACATCATAGGTTTTCATGCTTATCTTTTTGTGTGTTCTTGATCTTTTCATAGCTGTTGTCATGCTTAACTCTTAGTTTTCATGTTTATCTTTTTAAGAGCTTTTATTTAGATGCTTTTGAAACTATCTTGATTTATCATGTTTATCTTGTTTAGAGAGTTGGTTTGTTGCACTGAGTTGTGTGTCTTGCATGGGTAGGTAATTGAGGTTGCTATTTACGTATAGTAGTAACTTGCGATAGTTTTGAGATATTGATTTGAGTAATGTTTGGACTGTTGGTGTCGAGAGCTTGAGCCTATTAGTGATAGGTATAGTATTTTGGGAGATCAGTGTGTTTTTCGAAAACAAAAAAAATAGTTGAGAACTCTAGCTACTAGACATATCGCTAACCTCTGGAGGGGTTGGAATATATAGAGTACCCTCACGTTACCATGGGTCGAGGATGCGCAAGGATAACAAAACCCCCAAGCACTCCTCCTCGGGGTACTTTTGTCTTTGTGAATCTATTGACTAGATAGAGACTTACCGATAATAAGTGCACGAGTTCTTCGGACTAATGTGAGTATTCGATTGTTGGCACTTCCACCATCCATATTTTGCTAGCCTCTTCGGTACCGTGCATTCCCTTTCTCGCATTGAGAGTTGGTGCAAACTTCGTCGGTGCATCCAAACCCTTCGCATGATACACTCTGTCATCATAAGCCTCATTATATCTTTCCTCAAAATAGCCACCATATCTATCTATTAAGGCAACCCCATAGCCTATCCGGGACACATTGCCATGCAACATCCACCATCTCATGACTTGATCATCATGTCATACATGCTTTTGCTTGATCGAGGAGCCGCATACTAGTTGGTTTTGTCCTTATTATTGCTACATGACACGCTAGTACCATTGCATATCCTGCTACACTTGCAGAGGCATACATTTGCATACATCATGATAGTTTTCATTTGTATTTATGTTGAGTACTTCTTATAAAGTGTGAAGATCTTCTTTTTATTCCTGTAAAATATAGAGTGTTGCCCTTAAGTGAGGAAAATATTCCAAAGAGGACAAATTAAAAGATCCCAAAGATGACACATGAAAAGATCCCAAAGAGTACAAATGAGAGATAAATAGAAAGAGACAAAGAGGCCACCCACAAAAAAAAGAGAGAAGGGGGCAACACTACTATTCCTTTTGAAAGATCCACACTCGTACTCCATTGTTATATTTGTACTTCATAGAGATTATCATTCTTGCATAACTATGTGGGGAACCTTACACTATAGAACCTGGCTTGTATATTCCAATGATGAGCCTCCTCAAATGAGATCTAGGTCTTCATGAGCATGCAAGTTGGATGAACCCTCACTAGTTACATTGGAAAGCTTACCTTAGCTAATATGTGCATCCCTTGCATGGCAATCCCTACTCCTCACATCATATCTATCATTTGGCTTTCTCTCACCTATGGTTGTCCTCATTGATGTGAGCCTTTCAGACCTTTTTTGTCTTCCTTCCCCATCATTATTCTCTTTGCCATCCTAAGTGCCAACGTATGTTGCTTGCGCTCATCCATTGGATGAGTGCTCAAAGTCGAAAGGGAGAGGATCATTTTGACTTGTGCCTGACTAGGGGTCTAGGGACGAGCCAAAATAAGATTCCAAAGGAGACCAAGTGTGAAGTTTAGTAGATTGAGTTCTTAATTAAACTACAAACTATTTTTTATGCTCTAAACCCACCCCCAATTCTTGCACGCAGACACCATTTGGAGACATTCGAGTCACGGACAGCGAGAGCTCTTGCACCTTTATGTTCTTACTTTGCTAATTTCAATACTACACATAAACTCTTGCTTGTTATTGTCTTGACTTGAATTGCATATCTTACTTGTTTTACTGTGAAGTTCTTATATGTGTGTTAGCATGTCACCACATAAATTACTTGTGTTATCATTTAACTACTCGAGGACGAGCAGGAATTAAGCTTGGGGATGTTGATACGTCCCGAACGTATCTATAATTTATGCTTGTTCCATGATATTTTCATGTCAATGGAAAACAACATACCGTGCGTTTTCAAAGAAGCAAACTTCGGGTAATAATATTAATATCATTGAGCCAAATGTCACAATCACTATTGGAGGTGTTAAAATTACTCTTTCTACTACCAAGGAGAAACATTATATCCTTATTATCGTGTATATTCATATCCCCATTGAGGTAACTTAGTGTTCTACAAAAATTCTTCGGTTTCATGTCAATCGAAAATGGCTATTAATAGGACTTGATCAACCTTATTAATGGACCATTTCTGAAAAGCATATGGTTGATTAATTTAGTAAGCACAACTCACTATATTATTAGCTTTCTCCCTATGTTTGTGAGTTAGATAAAATAAAATTCCCATGGGGGAGGGCGAGGTTGGGGGCATGTTGGTGGATTTGGTGAAAAGGGTGAAAAGAGAGCGTCGGGCGCCCCGCCGAAAGGCCTATGCAATCCGTTTAGCATAGTAACCTGTGTCCACAAGCATCATAAATTCGTTTAAAATGTTAATGTGATGACTCTAAAATGTAGGCGTGACCTCATCATTTCCTCGCAAAACATTTCCCATGATATGCAGATACCATTTGATACGTCCCAAATGTATCTATAATTTCTGCTTGTTCCATGATCTTTTGGGTGACATTGTTATATTCTTTGCTACACTTTCATACATTTTTACACTTTGTTGGACTAACCTACTAACCCCGTGCACCCGGTGCCAGTTTCTGTCTGCTGATGTCCTTTTTTGCAGGGACTTTTACGCCAATTTACCGAGTCCCAAAAATCCCGAGAAAAATATATAAAAGTCAGCGCGACGGAAGCTTCTCAAGCACCAAAGGTTGGCCAGAGGAGAGCCAGGGCCTGCGGAAGCGGCCTGCCTGCGCGGCCTACCCCCTAGTATCGCCCACAGGTCGCGTGGGTGGGGACTACCTCCTCTGGTGCCGTACCTTGGCTCCTATTTTTACCCCTGTGGAGGAAACGCTGATTCCCGAACCCTTTTCTTCACATGCAATTCCGTTCTCCGCCACCATCGCCAACAAGTTTTGGGGGACTAGAATTTCTGTGCCGGCACCCTGCTGAGACGGGGAAGTGCCCCCGGATTCATCTCCGTCGATGTTGCTTCCTCCCTCCATGAAGCGGGAGTAGTTCCTCCTCGGGAATGAGGTCTTCTATTGTAGCTATGTGGTTAATTATCTCTCCCATGATGTGATCTTGATTGTGATCATAGGCTATGTTAATCTAGGGTGATCCCATGATGTTTCCCCTTCTTCTATGTATTGGATTGATGTACTCACTTGATATTATCTAGTATAAACCCCGAGATCATAGTGATAGCAGTCTATTGGACATGGACTAGAAGAATATTTTCATGAGTGATTTCCTCTTTTGTGAATAGATTGAAGATTGAGAGTCTCTTGGTGCTTGTCTTTGACTATCCTTGAGATACGTTGTGGTGATTGTGGTACTCTCTTTGGATGGCTGCGGTGACATTGGGAAATCCATAGATGAGAACTACGAACTCTAAGGTATGCTTTTGTAGCCCTACATAATTCTAGTCCTCTCTTGATCACAAAGGAATGACCTCCGAGTACGTCACCATTGCATGTTTTAGTGGAAATATCATGTGATTAGACTATGTTAATGTTGTTGGGAGTTTCCATTAGTGAAATTATGAAGCCTCGGCCTTGTTCCTCACCATTGTTACACTGTTTATGCATACTTTTGTCACTTGCTACCTTCCTACCATTTTTATTTCAGATTTACAATACCTTGTTTTTCTATCCATACCGCTTGTCTTTTAACATCTCTTCGCCGAACTAGTGCGCCTATACAACTGACAATTGTATTAGGTGTGTTGGGGACACAAGAGACTTCTTGTATATTAATTGTAGGGTTGCTTGAGAGAGACCATCTTCAACCTCTACTTCCCTGAGTTCGATAAACCTTAGGTCATCCACTTGAGGGAAATTGTTGCTGTCCTACAAACCTCTGCGCTCGGAGGCCCAGCATAGTCTACAAGAATATAAGCTTGCATAGACATCACCATTGTACCGTAGTATTGATTTTGTGCCGCATTTCATGTATCATTTGATATTTTTCAGCCATTTTTCCATTTACCGGACGTTTAGTGTCTATAAATGGAATCCCAACAGCAACTACATATGGGTTCTCACAAAGAAGGCATTAAAGTCATTTCTATGTCACTTTGTGTGTTTTCATTTGGTTTACAAGAAATGAAAAGAATTTCCAAATATTTTGGCTGCAAGATGCATCCACCTACATAAGCCATGTTGGTAATTTAATTACACGAAACACTGATGGACTCAGAAAATCACGGAAATCGTTGTGTCATCGTGGTGTGATCTCGCGACCCTATGCAAAAAAATCTAAAATTTGACACAATTTATGGTGCTTCCTCTTAGGGAATCATAACATATGAGTAGAACGATCATTGTTCCAAAGGGAGAAGTGGCAAATCAAATTTCAGTCGACGGTGTCTTCATCGCCTCTCCTCCATTTTTTCCCACGGTAGGCAATGATCATTATACACCAGGTTTGATTTTTTGACGTATTTTTGGGCTCGTTTGCTACATTTAAATATTTTTTAGCATTTACATGGAATTTAGTGCATATAAATCAAATCCCAACTACAACTACGTGTGTTGATGAGAAGGATGAGGACTATCATTCGATCTGGGTGCATCCTACGGTACAGACGTATGATCCGTGTGGTTTGGGTTTTGGCCAATCACAACGCACGACTCACTTTAAGTGTCATCGACCACGGTTTGGGAAGCACACGACTTTAACGAATGAACTGTGAGTTATTTGTTTATGCACACCAATCATATTTTCAATTCAAGTAAATAAATGACTTCATCATTTTGCCTCGAATTATTTTCATCGGCACAAATCACCTTTTAACCCATGTATTTATTTCTGGTCGCATTTCATGTCTCGTTTGCTAATTTTAAGATATTTTTAACCAATGTAGGCCTTGATGGTAATTTAATTTTAGGAAATGTAGATGTACTATGAAAATTATGAACATGAGGGTGTCACCGTGGCATAATGTGAGTACCCCATGAAATGTTTTTTGTAATCTCTAGCGGAAGTTGTGATTGACCGCCCTATTAGAAACCAAGTCATCTCACAACAACGATCATAGGTTCCAAAAGTAGATTTGGCATTTCACACTCCAATCGATGTTGGCTTCATTGTTTGGCCTCGATATTTCCCATGGTATGCATATATCATTCTGCTACTATGATTGATCTTCTAGTGGATTTTAGGGCTCATTTGCTATATCTAAGGCATTTTTTGCATTTACCATGCATATGTATAAATAAAATACCAACATGAACTAAGTGTGGATGCTGGCAAAGAATATCTGACAAATCATTTATGTGTAGCTTTGCATGATTTTCATCATTGTCCAAGGAATGAGAAGAATTTTCAAACATGTCGGATGGGAGATGTGTTCACCTACACAAGGAATGTCAGTATTTTAATTACAGGAAATCCGAATGGATTCAAGAAATCAAGAAAATCAGTGTGTCATCCGGGCATAATCCAGAGAACTCGTGGAAATAGTTTCGTAAAATTTGGCCCAAGTTACATTGATTGCTCCTTGGAAACCATAGCATCTCAATAGAAGGATCATAGTTCCAAACGGAGAAGTGACAAATCAAACTCTAATCAACAGCGTCTTCATGGCCTCACCTTCAGTTTTCTCCCACGCTAGGCAATCATCATTATATGCCAGGTTTGATTTACTAGCACATTTCTGGGCTCGTTTACTATATTTAAGCCATTTTAGCTTTTACGAGGCACTTAGTGCTTATAAATCAAATCCCAACTTCAACTACGTGTGTTGATGAGAGGGGTAAGGACTACCATTTGATCATAGTGCATCCTACGATGCAGACGTACAGTCCGTGTCGCTTGAGTTTTTTCCAATTGTATGATCGATAAAAGATGTGTCTAGAGGGGGTGGTGAATAGACTACTTGTCAAGATAAAAATCCTAGGCTACCCCCATTTAAAGGAAGGCAGAAATTTAGCGGTTCTAACAAGTCTAGTACACCCTACACATGCTAGTCAACATATATGGCAGCAAAAAAGTAAAGACTTTGCACATGTAAAGAAGTAGAGTTTAGGAGATCAAACGCAAATAGGTTGACACAATGATTTTTGGTACGGTTCTGATAGGTGGCGCTATCGTGCGTCCATGTTAGTGGACACTTCAACCCACGAAGGGTAACGGCTGTGAGAGTCCACCGAGGGCTCCACCCACAAGGGGTCCACGAAGAAGCGGCATTGTCTATTCCACCATGGCTTCCGCCCACGAAGGACAAGCCTTACTCACAGTAGATCTTCAGGAAGTAGGAGATCTCTTTCCCCTTACAAACATCTTGGTTCAAATCCACAACACAAAGTAAGAGGCTCCCAAGAGACACCTAACCAATCTAGGAGGCACCACCCTCCAAAAGGTAATATATATGTGGTAGAATGATGAACTCCTTGCTCTTATGCTTCTAAAGATAGTCTCCTCGACAAAAAAATACTCTCTCACAGAATAGGCATTGGTAGGAGAGATTGATTTGGTTGAATGTAGTTTGGGGAGGCTAGAGATCAAGTTTCAAATGATTGGATTGGAATATCTTGGTCTGAACACATGAGTAGGTGGTTCTCTCTCAAAAAATGGATCTGGAAATGAAGTGTGTGTCCGACTGTTTCCCCCACGAATGAGAGGTGGGTGAAGGGGTATATATAGGCAACACACAAAATACAATCGTTACACCTAAAGTGGCAAACTCGGTGACATCGAAGTCATAAACACGGTGGCACCGACTCGCACAAAAGTCAGCAACTTTTGAATCTCGGTGGGACCGATATATATAACTCGGTGGCACAGAAAAGGTGTCTAACGGTGACATGACACAACTCGGTGACACGCATAGTCAAACTCAGTAATTTCGATTTTGTGTACCGAGGCAACACAAAGTTGGTCACCCTGAAATCGGTAGCACCGATATGGTTCTGGTTGCATCGATTTGGTGGGAATTCCTAGGGTTCTGTCTTAGGTCAAACTCGGTGGGGCCAAAATAGGAAAGGTGGTGACACCGAATTTCAGTATGTGGAATTGGACAGAATCGTTATGTGGGAAAATGACTGAGTATTTTGGTGGCTATCTTTGAGCACTTGAGCAACCAATTCCTTTTAATACATCACCCCTTTTAATAGTATTGTCTTTCCTATGGACTCAAAATTGATTTCTCACAAATATAAAATGAAGAGTCTTCTAGTTTCAAGCTTGAGCCAATATTATTCCTTTCTTGCATCAAAGGGGCATCTCCACATAAGCCTTTAGCCAAAGATCTGCATGGACTGTTCCTGAAATATCAAAGTAAAAGTTTTAGTCCAAGAGACAATGTATGTTATCACGAATTATCAAAACCACCAAGGGTGCATGTTGTGCTTTCACCAATCAAATAGCACGACCCACGTTTCATGCATTAGGGGTCATCCATGGTTTGGGAGGCACACAAGTTTAGTTAATGAACCATGTGCGATTGGTAAACTAGATTGCACATGTTCAGTTCAAACATACCAGAGTGCGATCAATTAGTCGTTTTAGCTATAGGGTATATGTTCATAAATAGTTCAATTTCGCTGCTAGGGTTGACAACATATTATTTTAGATCAACACAAGGCCGGACATACCTCGCTATATAGTACATGTGAACCTTCTAATAGAATGAACTCAATACACATCGCTCACGATTGAGTACATTAAACAATTCAGTACATGCAATGGTTAGTTTTTTGACTTAATTCCCATTTACGTATGGTGAACGCTATCATTAGTTGACCCCTAATGAACTTAGGTTTTCTGATGATTTTATGCTTCTCCTCTGTTTTGTCACGTGGCCCCTCAGGTGGCAACTCAACATATTGCTTGTACTCCTCCTCATCACCAACATTCTCGACACCTGGTATCCTCCTCTTCCCCTACATCACTACATGGAAATTCTTATGCAAGGGGTCTTGCAAATAGAAAATCTTAGTAGCATTGTTGGCAAGAATAAATGGGTCCTTGTGATATGCGATATTTCTGCAGTCAACATATGTCTTCCTGTAAGCATCAACCATTACGCTACCAAGAGGGACCCGTCTACACTTGAATAATGCCACCTTCATACGCACATAGTTAAGCTCCCAATTCTTTTTGATGGTTCCAAAGTATACATGTTTATCATCTTCATCTATAGTTAGGAATTCAATTTGAACTGATCCATTCTGATACGAGGTCATACCATCATGTTCCTCAATGTAGAACATATTGTCATTTATGTCGTATGTTTGGTACTTCATAATCATGGTTGATGGCTTTTGTGTCAACCACATTGCAAGATCATGATCAAATCGGCGTGCCAAATGATCCTTCAACCATCTTACATAGTCATTATTGTAAGCATTTGTCTCGACGGCTGGTGAAAGCATATTGGGTAGGTTGCTTCGTCGTATCTCCTTCACGTGTTCAACAACATAAGCATCGAGTATCGAGCTATTAAGCAGTACCGTCTAATGGGCTTGATCAGCCAATTCTGCAAGTGCACAAATTCACATGCCAGCAAGGACCAGCTTACCAGCCAGAGTTCCCTTGTGGCGAGAGAGGGGCACACCTATAGTTCTTTGTTTCATGTATTCGGTGCAAAACTCAACCACCTCCTTCGCGGTATAACCTTGTTGGATGCTTGCTTCTAGATAACATCAATTTTGACTATAGTGCTTTAGTACGCACATGTATCACTCTAAGGGATGCATGTTGGGAAGAAACACATGACCAAAATACTTTATCTCGTCAACAAGGTGCACAGTGAGATGTTCCATGACATCAAATAATGACTGTGGGAGGAACTTCTCTAAGTTTCACAATATTGTAGCTATATCAGCTTGCATACGATTCAACTCTTTAGTATCTACCACATTCTGCCATAGTTTGTTGAACGAATCACAAAGATCAATCATTATGTTTCTTATGTGAGTGTTCATCATATTCCATGTGGTCGCCGGAAGGATTTGTCTCAACATTACATGGCAATCATGTGAATTCATGTGAGACAACTTCTTTTTAGCCAAGTTTTCATCCACGAGACTTTGGATGTTCATAGATTAGGAAGATAGTGTCTTAATTGATAATAAAAAAGTCAAAGAACTCTTTTACTTCTGCTGTAGTGAGATTATAACTCTGGTGTAGGTGGAGCAATTTGTTATCATCTTCTGCTTCATTCATGTGTTCTGATTGCTCACCAAGCATATTGAGTCATGCACTGTCACCATCGATTTTGCCTTTAATCTACATATGTGCATGACATCAATGCTATGTTCATGACATCACAGAGTTTCAAGGATGATTTCACAGACGTTCTTCTCTATGTGCATGACATCAATGTTATGATGTACACTTTGGGACTCTCGGTATGGTAATTCCCAGAACACGGATTTCTTCTTAAAGACTTGGTCCTTGGGTGTTTTTTGACGTCGAACCAGATCCCCTGCCAAGCACAACTTTATTTTTCTAACCATACTATGGACTACTTTCCTGTCATACGGTCTTGTAAGTTAATCTAGTGACACCCTTTGTTGGCTTTGGAGTATTGAAGACAAACGTGGTTGACGGACTAATGTGTTTGTGTGAGGTCATAGGATAACATAGATAGAAGTCCCTGGAGATTTGGTTTAACCATCAAAGACAACCCCAAAAAATGTCTGAAGACATTGATGATGGCCAAAGCCATTGGTGGTGCACAAAGATAATCGCTTGAAGACAATGAAACTCGAAGACGAAGTCTTTTGTTGTTTTGTTTCTTCTTTCGTGAGTCATAGGAACCACCGTATTATTAAGTGGGGTTGATGTGATCAAAGTCAGGTGCTGATGTAATGCTCAACCCACATATACCTATGTCTTCGAGTGAAGACAATGAGAGGAAATATCTTCCAGAGTTGGTTGAGTCAGCCTTACTTGCAGCCCAAGTAATGTTGCCATGTGTGTATTTGAAATTCGACCATTGGAACACGTGTTGGTTGGTCATTGTAACAGGGTCATTTCGGTCACATCAAGTAGGATTTCCTGTTGGCTATAAATATCCCACCCCCTCCACCATAAGTTGGTGGCTGCTGAGAGTTGATACGACTGTTGTCATTTATCAGCAACTACCTCGAACACATTGAGAGAGAGAACTATCCTGCAAGGATAAACCCAAACACCTAGAGCCAGAGTCTTTGAGCATTACCGAAGTCATTCTATTATGAGCGAATTGAAGAGTTGTTAGACTTGAAGACTATGATCTTCCAGACGGTTAGGTGTCGTGGTCTAGTGCATCCAAGAGTCACTCTGGATTGCCGGGTGACCATAGTCTAGGTCAATCCAAGAGTCATTGTGGATTGAAACGTGACCAAGTTTGTAAGGGTTTCAGGAGTCTCCCTTAAAGTCTTACCTGATTAATTGGGGTTTCCTGCGAGACATTGCCTCAAGGGGATTAAGGTGAATACAAGGTCTAAGCCTCCCCAACTAGACGTACAATGGTCACAACAACTGGAACTGGTCGAACAAATCATGTGTCTTTCTCAAGCTACTAGTTCTACCCTTCACTCTCTTTACTTACTATATTGTGAAGAAATTGCTTGATCATCTCTGCCGAACAAATTCTCCGAAGACATTCCCAACAGTTGTTTATCTTCACACCTCCTAAGTTTATTTGTGATATATCTTAGTGTGCATGATAACTAAACTTTGCATGATTGGATGACTTTATAGAATTGCATGCTTTGCATAGATCCTTTACACTTATCCCTACCTAATCATGTATCCCTTCCGCTTCGCTTTGAAGACATTCAATGTTTCAAAGCTTTTCATAAAAATGCCTATTCACTAACCCCCTCTAGTCGATAAGTACCACTTTCAATTGGTATAAAAGCAAGTCCTTGTTATGTGCTCGAGGTTAACCACCTGGAGTTTTAACTTTGTCGACTGTAGGGATAATCAAGGTTTCCATAGCGTAGCTGTCCTCGATGGCACTGATTAACCATACTGGAAGAACAAGATGTGCACCCATCTCGAAGCCATTGACAATGACCTCTGGTATGTTGTCATGGGTGGAGTTCCCAAGATTGGTGAAGGTGCCAATGAGGATGATGTGAAGATATTTGCTCAACTAGACTCCACCGCCAAGAACATCATGTGTGGTCATCTGGCCAAAGAATAGTACAACCGTGTGAGAGCTCTTGAGACTGCAAAGCAAATCTTCGAATGGCTATCCAAAGTCAATGAAGGTGTCTCATCTGAGAGAGACTCACGTGAAGATGTACTCTGCAACCTATTCAACCGCTTGAATAGGATTGACAACAAAGATGTCCAACTCACGTTTGATCATCTCGTTGATATCTCAAATGGGCTGAATGCACTTGTCAGCACTGCTATCACCAAACATGATGTTTTGAAGAAGCTATTTAGATCTCTTGAAAGTTCCTTTTGCACTCTTTCCCTCATGATCCTAGAATAACCTCACATCAAAGAACTGGATCCTGCTGATATACTTGAAATGCTCAACAGTCACGAATTCCAACAAGCAGAAAAAAGGGAAATCTATGGTTCCAGCTATGGTCGTACTCATGCACTGAAGGAAAATGTTGTGTATTCATCTGAAGGTGAATCCGAATGCAGTTTTGATGGTGCTGAAGAATTTGGCAAAATATCTTCTTGTCTGAAAGTTCCAGAAGTTTTCCAAGTCAAAACAGTTTGAAATTTTTCAAGGTGTGACTCAAAAAAATCTCGCGAAATGTCTTCGCCTGACAACAAGAAGCAATCATGTCCCAAGTGTAAGAAAGTAGGTCACTTCATCGCAGTTTGTCCTTGATGGGAGAAGGAATCAAATAAGAATAGAAATAACAATGATTCTGATGACAAGAAGAAGAAGAAGTATCAAAAGTCTTCATCCAAGTCTTAGTCGCATAAGAGGAGCTCCAAAGCACATGCTTTCATTTACAAGGAAATGGATTCTTATGCTGATCTGGGTGTGAAGCTGAAGAGGTATCTGAGGAGGTGTATGATTCTGAAGTTACTGGATTCACAATGGCTTGTGCATTTCTTGCCTCGACTGTCTTCGACTCCGAAGACAATGGTCACTGCATCAACACTCAAGCAACTGACGACGACAATGCTCCAGCCTACTGCTTCACAGCAAAAGGCTACAAGTTATCCTGAAAACCTTCATGCTATGACCCTGATACCAAATTTGAAACTAATGATGAATTGAAACCTAGCTATTCTAAACTTGTCAAAATTTATACTAAGCAAGAAAATTCTATGGAGAAAATGCAAGTGACTCTAGAGAAAAGCGATGACCTGTTGTGTTGCGAAATGAGTCTGAACAAAGATATGTGTTATCTTTGTTTTGAGGATCTCCGGATCTTCATGACTCTTTCTCAGCTGATCATCAGAAGCTTTCTCTTGAATATCTTCAAAGAAAACTTGGTCTTGATAAGTTGAGAGAGGCTTATGAGGATCTTTGGATGGAAAACGACTCACTTCTTGCTGAACAAATCAGTACCATTCAGGATGAACTTGATGCTCTATGCTTGAAATGCCTTGCTCGTGACGCTAATGATACCACCACTGAATCTTGAAATGCTTCTGAAAATGGAATATCTTCAACTGTATATGTGGTATCTAACGCCTTGTTAGAGGAAACAACTAAAGACATTGTTTGAGACATATCGCTACAAAATTCTGAAGGGACATCATATTTTGTGTGAAGTCCTCAAGAAGATAATGTATGTTTGGAAAGAAACATCAATGTTGATGGATCTTACTGGAAGCCTGAGCAGTACCCCAAAACCACAAGGGTTGCTACAAACAGCCCCACAGTTTACCATCCACATTATCTGGATTTGCATGTACTCATCCTATCATCATTGATGAATCCTTAGATTCCAACTACAAAATGTTCAAATTTCAGAATGGTGAAGTATTTGCTAGGTTCGTTGGCACTAACTGCAGGAATGGTTCACCCATGAAGAGGATCTAGGTTTCCAAATGTCTTCTTGAGAAGCTTCCTGTAAATGTCACGACGACATGTGTCAAGAAGAAGGAATTGCCCAAATAAATGTCTTCAAGGAGACAAAAGTCTTCATATCATCGCACTAACAACCATGTTTCGTAGGGAAGGACTCAAAAGACTCGTGAATACTAGCACCATGGCATGCATTATGTTCACCCAACTAAAAACTTCTCTACATATTCCTTTGAGTATTCTAATCCTCCCATGAAACGTGCTATTAGGGCTACATTTCCTAAGTTATGTGATGTCGCTTTACATCTTATTGCTTCTAGGCCATCCCTCAGGATGTGGGTGGTTAAGAAGAACTAATATCTTCATGCAACATCGGGTTTCTAGAGAGAATGAAGCTTAACTCGTCTAGACGCAAGACAACAAATGCAAATGGTTTTACCATTTATGCCGTGTGGTGTTACTAATTCTATCATTGCAATATCTTCATCAATGCATGATGTTGCTCATTCCTTGGTGAACAAGACTAATTCTCAATGCAGGAAGACAAATTCAGTCGAACCAAATTGATCATGGATAGTGGATGCACTAGTCACATGACTGGCGACCGAAGCCTATTAATGGAGTCAACTCTTCGACCTCCAACCAAACATCACATTATCTTTGCCGACAAAAGCAACATCAAGGTGTTGGTACTAGGTAGAGTTGTTATATCAAGGGATAGGATGGAAAATGTGATGCTTGTCGAATCCCTTGGATACAACTTAATGTCTATCTCAATGCTCTATGATCTTGACATGCTTGTCATATTTCGCCAATTTTGATGCATTGTACTAATGGCCTCTGACAAAACCAAAGTCTTCGAAGGTTTTCGAAGAGGTGGTCTATAAATGTTAGACTTCTGTGCAGGTCCACACGTCGCCACATGTCTTCTAGCAAAGGCTTCAGAATGATGGATATGGCACCAACGGCTTGGTCCTGCTCATATTAGGAACTTGCGTACACTCGCTAAGAAGAACCACATCATTGTCGTCAAGGGTGTAAAGTTCAAGAAGGACCATATGTCTGGTGCCTCCGAAGCCGGAAATATGACTAGGGCTAAGCATCCCTCGAAGACTATCATGACGACTTCCAGTACATTCAAGCTAATCCACATGGACTTATTCGACCCTACTCACTATTCCACTTTCTCTACCACAACAAATCCATATGGCTTTGTAATTGTTGATATTACTCTAGATATACATGGGATCACATCTTACTTTATAAGAGTGAAGTCCAGGATGTCTTCAGGCACTTTCCAAATAGGTGCATTGATACATCTCCGTCATATCTATTATTTTTTACTGTTCCATGCCAACATTATACAATTTCACATATTTTTAGCAATATTTTATATGATTTATTGGACAAACATACTTATCATGTGCCAAAGGCTAGTTCGTGTTGGTTGCATGTTTTTTGTTTCATAGAATATCCATATAAAACGAAGTCCAAACACGATAAAATTTTACGAAGAATTATTTTGGAATATATGTGATTTTTGGGAGGTGGAATCAACGTAAACGGAGGCCCATAGTCTCGACTACCCACCAGGGCGCGCCCCATACCCCCTGGCGCGCCCTTCCCTCTAGTGAAGACATCGTGAGTTGGTTGGGGCTCTTCTTGATGCACAAGAAATATAATTTATGGATAAAAATCATGTAAACATTTCAGCCCGGTCAGAGTTACAAATCTCCAGGAATTCAAGAAACGCCGAATGTGCGGAAACCACGAAAGTGGAACACAAGAGAACAAAGAGGGATATCCAATCTCGGAGGGGCTCCTGCCAATCCACCGCCATTGAGGCCATGGACCAGAGTGTGAACTCTCCTCCCATGTAGGGGGGGTCCAAGTAAGAAGAAGTACGAGGGGGCTCTCTCCCCCTCTATGGAGCAGTGTAACACCTATTTTCCTGTTGTAGCTCTCTACTTAAACATGGTCTCAACACTACATACTATTTCCCAATGATATGTGGATATACTATGATGTTTGAATTGATCGGTTTTGTCCTACAGGTTAATTGTGATATGATGTTATTGATATGAGTTGTTTGTTGATATGGTGTTGTCCTAAGGTGCCTTCCATCAGGTGCACACGTGAAGGATACACACTGGAGGGTTTGCAATATGTTCATGATTCGCTTATAGTGGGTAACGAGAGTGAAAGAAACTTACACCCGAGTAAGGGAGTTGTGCGTGTATGGGAGTAAATAAGACTTGATGTTTAATGCTATGGTTGGGTTTACCATAATGGTTTCTAGTAGTTGCCGATGCTTGCTATAGGTCCAATCAGAAGTGCATATGATTCAAGTACGAAAAGTGTGTTAGTGTATGCTCTCCCTCATTGCACATGATAAGTATCTATCATGTTATATTCAATTGCCTATGGACAATAGTTTTCTGGAGTTACACAAAAAACTTTTTACTAAATAGCCCCTAACTTTTATTTCTGCGCTCTTTATTTTCTTACAAAAAACACCTGACTTTTATTTACTTGTTCTTTCTTATCTTGCAAACCTATATATTACACCCACTAAGTACTTCTAGTTTTATTCTTGTTTTAGGTAAAGCAAATGTTAAGTGTGCGTAGAGTTGTACCGGTGGTCGATATAATTGAGGGAATATTTGTTCTACCTTTAGCTCTTCGTTGGGTTCGACACTCTTATTTATCAAAAAAAGGGCTACAAAAGATCCCCTATACTTGTGGGTTATCATGCATGACCAACTAGAACGTCAAGATCAAGCATATAAGGAGTGACAATGGAACAGAATTCCAGAACATGGGTGTGGACACATTTCTTAACTCTGTGGATATCACTCACGAGTTCTATGTTCCGTGCAATCCATCGAATAACGGCGTTGTGGAGTGCAAGAATATGACACTTATTGAGATGGTGTGCACTATTCTAGATGGATACAAGACGCCAAGGAAATTCTGGCCTGAAGCCATTGACACTACATGCCACATCATCAACAGGGTACTAATAATCCCCAAGCGCAAGGAATCATCGTAGCACTTTCCAAACATGGAAGTGGTAAGTATGGAGTGTCGAACCCACAAGGAGCTAAAGGTAAGGTCAATATTCTCTCACATCCTTTCTGCCACTGATACGACTCTACATACACCAAATGTTTGCTTCTATCTAGTAATGAGAAATAAAACTATGTTCTGGGTATAAAGAGGATAACTTTGCATGATATTGGAGAACTTAAATATGAGAATAGTTTCTGCACTAAATTGTGTTAGAAGATATTAAAATATATTACAAATAGCGAGTGTGGAATAATGATGGTATCGTGTGCAGATTCATCATAGGCAATTGATAACAAGATCGGTAAACATTATTACAATTTTATAGGAGGGAGAAGAACAAGCTAACATACTTTCCAAACTTGCATCATATGAACTTATGATTGGATCTCTAGCAAGCATGCACAACTACTAGAAATCATTAAGGTAAACCCAACCATAGCATTAAACATCTAGGCCCCTTTACTCCCATATGTAAACAACCCCCTTACTCGGGTGTAAGCTTTTGTCAGTCTAGCCAGCCACTATAAAAGAATCATGAACATATTACAACACCCTCTAGCGTGAATACTTCACCTGTGCACCTCAAGGAAGGCACCTTAGGACAACACCGAAATAAAACATACACTCAAACCGATCAAGATCATCAATCAACCCAAAGGACAACATAGATCTACTCAAGCATCATAGGATAGCAACACATCATTGATTAATAATATGTGGCATGAAACACCATGTTCTAGTAGGGGATTACAGCAGGGTGTGGGAGTGTGGATCCCTGAAAAGAGATGAGGAAGGTGATGAAGAAAGTGATATTGATGAAGAAGATCACTGTGGTGATGGCTCCCCTTGCAGCACTCCGGCACCGTCGAACGAGAGGGGAGAGAGTATCCCCCTTGGACTTCCTCCTCCATAGAATCTCCCCATCTAGGGAGAGGTTCTCCCTCTAGTCCTTTTCCTCCATTGCTCCCGGAGGGGTGACAGCCCCTCTAAGATTGGATCTATCTATGTGTTTCTCTCATGTTTTAGCTGCTGTTTTCTGGCCCTTCAACGTTTCTTAAATATCGAGAGATCCGTACTCTGATCGTGCTGAAATTTTGAGGGGATATTTATGTGGAAAATATATTTCCTGTAGAGAAATAAGGGCCCCAATATACTTAAGGGGTGGCCTCAAGCCATGGGGGCACAACCACACCCCTCGCCGTTCCATGTTGTCTTGTGAAAGCCTCGCGCATCGTGCAACGTTGATTCTTCTTCCCAAAATTCACATATATTCCAAAAAAATCTCCATAAATGTTTACCGCATTTGGATTCTGTTTGGTATTGATTTTCTATGAAAAAAACATACAAAAAACAGGATCTGACACTAGGCATTGGTTAAGAAAGTTAGTCCCAAAAAATAATATAAAATGTTGCCAAAATTATATGAAAGTTCTAAAACATTGGCATGAATACTTCATAAATTATCGATACGTTGATGACGTATCAGCATCCCCAAGCTTAATTCCTACTCGTCGTCGAGTAGTTAGATGATAAAGGACATAATTTATGAAGTATGAATGCTAGCATAGTATATAACTTTGACCAAGGTTACTTCCAATCACTTTTTCTAGCATCATAAAACAACAACTCTTTTCTCATAGAACTTCTCATGATCAATTAACAAGCTAATCACATGTTAAAGTATAGACAATAAACTTTCTTGAAAACTAGCAAGCTATGTTTTCAGTCATCAAACAATTATAATTCATCTTAAATCCAGATACGGTCTATGTAAGAGCTTAGATTTAGCAAATTCCACATACACGACCATCATTTAGTCTTCCATAATTGCTGACACTCAAGGCATATTTTTAGAACAAGCAGTTTCAATTAAACACATAGGAAGATAGGGGCTTAATGTTATGCCTCCCAACTTATTTATTTCATGGATAATGTCAACAATAATGAATCATGATCAGTTATATCCAACTGGATATATGTGCCTGGACCTTTCCCCACCACATGATACCTGCCAACTAAAGAATTAATAGACTGGAATAGGGATGAACATTATTGACTCTTGCACAAAAGTAAAAAACAGAAAAGTAAAATATAGTCCCTTTGCAGAGGGAAGTAGAGGTTTTCATGCACTTTTTCTGGATTTGCAAGCTCTTAATTAAAAGGAATGTCACTTTATATTTCCCCTTGTGATAGCAAACTTCATTATGCATTACATCACTTTTATTTCTTTCCATCACAAGATCATACAAAGCTTATTTTACCTTGCAATAAAAGATAATACATGCTTAGGAGCAATTTTTATTGCCTTGTGCACTGATGAAAACTTACTTGAAGGATCTTATTCAATCCATAGGTAGGTATGGTGGACTGTCATGGAAAAAAAACTGGGTTTAAGGGTTACGGATGCACAAGTAGTATCTCTATTTAGTGCGAATATTTTGCCTAGAAAAATAATCTAAGGAAGGACCACATGTTAGAGGATCCTGACAATATAACTACTATGTGAATATAAGAAAATACGCATTACGTTGTCTTCCTTGTCCAGCGTCAACTACTTGATCAAGTTTGAAAATAATTAATGGGGGTTCACAATCCAAGAGAGTATATTTATATGAGAAATCTCTCTTCCTTCAATATTCGTTCATGAATTGTTCAAGTGACCAATGCTATGTTTCTAACCTCCAATAAATTTTATTGCATATACTATTAGTATGTGAAGTCACTCCTCCCCATGGGACAAACATATGAAGCATATATAATTTCATGTTTTATGACATTCATTTCATTCAACATTTTCTCTTAGGATATGAGTGAAGAAAAAGAGTGATCATAAAAATATTCTAAAATATATATAAATTAAGTTCATAGAGCATTGTTCAATGAATATAGAGATATTAATATCTAGGCTCAAAATATATAAGTGAAGCACACACAACATTCTATAAAGCCATGCTCAAAAGATTGAAGTGTAACACATGAAGCATTGTGTAAATAAACCAAGGATTATCTCAGACTAGCATGATGCATAAAATAAAAGGGAATAGTAAACACAAAATTTGCTCCAAGAATAGCATATGTGAACGAATAACAACTTAGGATCAACATCGGCTAACCGAGAATTGTTGACAAAGAGAGGTGGGATGTGTAGCATACCTAAGCATAGATACGTGAAACTTCTTGTAATATTTACTTGGGGTGCCTTGGGCATAACCAAGATTGACTTTTGTATCCCATTCAATCCTCTCATATCCCGATTTCACCTAAGTCTCAAAAAGTTAATCTGCACAAAACTTGGGAAGAACTCGTGAGATATGTTAGTGCACATAAGAAGAAATATACATTTCATGTACTTCCAAGACAAGTTGGATAACAATTTTCAAACATTAGCCATTGTATACTATAAATTCCACAATTATATGTACCAATATAATCCATTAAAACTCTAGGATAAGTAGATAACAAAATTATGACAACAATATGTCCAAATAGAACAGTCTGTAGCAATTCAATTGAAAAATGTACTTTTGTATCTCCAATAATTATCAAACTGTAGTAAAAGATAAAGAATTTGTATGATAGTTCTGTATAAAAATTTCAGAAACTTTTCACATTCCAGTAAAATATGATAATTCAAATACTTTAGCAAAAGTTTCTGTTTTTATACAGCACACCCACACAAGCAATTCAAGCATTCTAACGGCAATTCTTGGAAATTTTATTGAAAAACAAGATTATGTATAACGTCTAACAGATAAAAACAATATGAAACTCCAAGAAAAACACATATTATGTGATGAGTATAAATATAGCTTGAAGACGAAAGATGTGATGCCTTTTGAGGCATCCCGAAGCTTAGATGTTTGAGTCTTCCTTGGATATTACCTTGAGGGTGCCTTGGGCATCCCCAAGCTAAGGTTATTGCTGCTCCTTATTCTCCGCACACTATAGGAATCAGTTTCTTTGCCTCCTACCATAACGTAAGGCAAAGGACCTATTCATGGACGGCAAAGGTGTTTGTCGTCTGCTAGCAGACGACAAAATTTTCAGCACTAAAAGTCACGGTAAAGAACTTGTTTGCTGTCTGCTGGGAGGAAGCGGATGGTAAAGAACTTGGATTTTAGCCTACCAAGACCGGCAGACGACAATGGGCTAGACGACATCGGATAGCTGTCAACCCGTTAGGTGGCTATAGACAGCCTTTGCTGTCTGCCAGGTGACAGCAACCTTTGTCGTTCGCGAGCTAAGGTCACCTACCTCCGCGTGCCAGCTGCCTGCCATGCCCTTTGCCGTCTGTGTGCATGTACCTTTGCCATTTGCATGCATGTCCCTTTGTCGTCTGCCTTCTTGTTCCTTTGTCTTCTACCTGGCGCAAGGCATACGGCAAAGTGACCAAATGGGTCAGCCCTAGTGCTCAAAGGTTGCACAGGTACCTGCCACGTGGCCCCTTTGCCATCGGTCGGCAAACGGCAAAGGCCTTTGCCATCGGTGGCAAATGGAAAAGTTCCTATATTACCCCTATTTTATTTGTTTTCTGTTATTTCCATGCATTTTCATAGCACATATACAATATATATAGTTCACAACACATATATGGTATATAGTGAGCTAGGCCAGACCGAAAGAACCAATACATATTAAAACAACCATCACCATACAAAGTTTAACACTCTTCATCCATATATATATACATACATATAGTTCCACATTGTTCATCAAAACAAATCAAAACTAAACTAAAGCACTCCATCGTTGCCAGCTTCCATGTAGTAAATCCAATCTGCAAAATGGGAAATAAGAAAGTTAGAATAAGAAGAAGAATACTAGAAGAATAAGAGGAACAATAAATGACATTGTTGAACTTATTATGTCATTTTGGAGGAAAATAAGCTAAGTATATGTCATTTTTGAGCTAACCAAGGTTATTATGCCATTTTGACCTAACTAAGCCAATTATGTTATTTTGGAGGAAATAAGCTAAGTATATGACATTTATGAGGTAACCAAGGTTATTATACCATTTTGACCTAACTAAGCTAATTATGTCATTTTAGAGGAAAACAAGCTAAGTAGATAACATTTAGGAGGAGAGGAGCAGGAGGAAATAAGCTAAGTATATGCCATTTTTGAGCTAACCAAGGTTATTATGCCATTTTCACCTAACTAAGCTAATTATGTCATTTTGGAGGAAATCAGCTTAGCATAAGACATTTATGAGGCAACCAAGGTTATTATGCCATTTTTGACCCAACTAAGCTAATTATGTCATTTTAGAGGAAAACAAGCTAAATATATAACATTTAGTAGATGTGGGGAGGGGGGCTCACCGAGTGGGAGGGCCTGGCTCTCGCGGTGGGGCGTCACCACGGTGCGAAGGAGGAGGTGGGGCGATGCAGGATATCTTACTTGCCATCAGTCCCTTCTTTGTCGTCTATTTTTTGAAACCTGAAGGCAAAGACCTTCTTTGCCATCCGCTCGCAGACGACAAAGAACTCACAAATTGGAAATTCTCTAATTCCAGTAGTGGGATATCGATATCTCATCGAAAACTGTGGGCACTGTTATAAATTGATTCATATTTAATTATTGTATAAGGTACTGTATTCTAACGTCTCCATGGTTTATAACCCCCGATACAATCAATAGCATCATTAAAACAAGCAAACTATGCAAGCAAAAATAGAATCTGTCAAAAACAGAACAATGTGTTATGATGAGTACAAAACACCATACTTTTTTCATTCAGAAAATTCTGAAAACTTAGGACCACCTAGGGAATTTGTACATTAATTTGGTATAAAAAACATATCAAAAAGGCATTCTAGTAAAATCACATAATGTCTGCAGTCGAAATCAATATTTCTATTTTTTGCACCTTATCAATTCTACTTATCATCGAAGTCATCCCAAAGACTTTACTTGGAACATTATAGAAATAAAAGAGATAAAACATGATTACTACAGTACATTAATCATGTGAATACACAAAAACAGAAAGGATAAGTGGTGGGTTGTCTACCAACAAACACTTTTCTTTAAAGCCTTTTAGCTAGGCATGATAATATCAATGATACTCACATAAGAATAGTAGATGAAACATGTAAAAGAGCATCATGAATATTATGACAAGAACAATATTTTTATTGTACAGTGGTATATACAAGGGGATAATTATTTTTATGAGAAACTTCCATGAAAAATTCTACATTTTTTCCGTGAGCATGAATACAAGTGTTTATGGTCAACCCTCACTTCTTCAATGCATAACTTTCCAATCGCTTCTCTTTAAGATGCAAGTAAAATTTTTGTTTTTTAAATTTTTTATTTTTTATGTTTGTTTTACCCACAACAAAAGAAAGAAAACAAGAAAAAAGAAACAAAACAAAAACAAAATCTACTTAGTAATAGAAGCAAACAAGCATACACAAAAAGTATTAACCCCACGCTATTGCTCCCCGGCAACGGCGCGAGAAAAGAGCT
Source organism: Hordeum vulgare subsp. vulgare (assembly GCF_904849725.1). Taxonomy (NCBI): domain Eukaryota; kingdom Viridiplantae; phylum Streptophyta; class Magnoliopsida; order Poales; family Poaceae; genus Hordeum; species Hordeum vulgare. The sequence continues at coordinate 199,056,724 of NC_058520.1, read as the reverse complement.
TGATAATCCCCAAGTGGAAGAAATCATTGTAGCACTTTCCAAAAATGGAAGTGGTCAGTATGGAGTGTCTAACCCACAAGCAGCTAAAGGTAATATCAATATTTTCTCAAGTCCTATCTGCCACCGATACGACTCTACATACACCGAAGTTTGCTTCTATTCAGTAGAGAGAAATAAAACTACGTTGTGGGTATAAAGAGTATTGATTTGCATGATATTGGAGAACTAAAACATGAAAATAGTTGCTGCACTAAATTAAGTTAGAATATATTACAATATATTACAAATAGCAAGTGTGGAATAATCATGGTATGGTGTGCAGAATCTTCCTAGGTAATTGATAACAAGATCGGTAATCATTCTTGCAATTTTATATGAGGGAGAGGCATGACATAACATAATTTACATACTTGGATCATATGAACTTATGATTGGATCTCTAGAAAGCATTCACAACTGCTAGAAATCATTAAGGTAAACCCAACCATAGCATTAAACATCAAGTTCGCTTTACTCCCATATGTAAACAACCCCCTTACTCGGGTGTAAGCTTCTGTCACTCTAGCCACGCACTATAAGTAAATCATTAATATATTGCAACACCCTCCAATGTGAATCCTCCATGTGTGAGCCTAATTGAAAGAACCTTAGGACAACAACAAAATAAAACATACACTTAAACCAATCAAGATCATCAGTCAACCCAAAGGTCGACATAGATCTACTCAAAAATCATAGGATGGCAACACATCATTGACTAAAAATACGTGTCATGAAATATCATGTTCTGGTAGGGGATTACAGTGGGGTGCTGCGTAATGGACCAATGAAAATAGATGAGGGAGGTGACGAAGACGGTGATGTTGATGAAGACGATCACCAGGGTGATGGCTCCCCCGGCGACACTCCGGCACCGCCAAAAGAGAGGGGAAGCGAGAGTCTCACCTCTTAGGCTTCCTCCTACATGGCCTCTCCCATCTAGGGAGAGATTCTCCCTCTAGTCATTGGCCTCAATGGCTCCCGGAGGGGTGTCAGTCCCTCCTAGATTGGATCTCTTTATTTCTTTCTCTCCTATTTTCGCTGCTGTTTTCTGGCCCTTCATCGTTTCTTCAATATCCAGAGATCCGTAACTCCAATTGGGCTCAAAGTTTGTGGGGGGTTTTATCAGGAAAATATATTCCTTTCCGCGAAAGAAGGGACCCAACTGACTAAAGGGGTGGCCACAAGACATCACGGCGCGACTACCCCTAGCCTCACCATGTTGGCTTGTAAGAGCCTCGGGCATTGTGCAGCGTTGATTCTTCTTCCCAAAATTCACATATATTCCAAAGAAATCTCCATAAATTTTTATCGCATTTGGAGTTTGTTTGATATGTATTTTCTGTGAAACAAAAAACACACAAAAACATGAATTGGCACTAGGCACTCGATATGTAAGTTAGTCCCAAAAAATAATGTAAAATTTTGCCAAAAGTATATGAAAGTTGTAGAATATTGGCATGAATACTTCATAAATTGTCTATATGTTGAAGAAGTATAACATATATTTTCATAAATTCCTCAAGATAACCTCATATGATCTATTGGCTGGTAAGAAACCCAACGTTGGTTATTTCAAAGTTTTCGGTGCAAGATGTTGGATTAGGGTTTTATGTTTGTTTATGGAACGGACTCGCACACCTATAGAGTCTTCAAAATTTTCCATAATAAAAAAATTGTTGAAACTGTTAATGTGTGGTTTGATGAAACTAATGGCTCGCAAAGAGAAAATCTACCTCCTATGCTAGATGAACTTGCTTCAGATAAGGCTATTCAGTTGATGGGCACTGGTGAAATCATACCTGAGGAACCAGCTTTCTAGGAAGTCATCATCCCTCTACCAGCTCATCACGAAGAACATGCTGCTACTAAAGATAATGCTGCCGACGAAGGCAATTCTCTGTAGCATAACCAAAATCTTTTACTTGCTCATCCTCGTTTGGAAAATTGATGAGGACATCGACACCATTGTTACACCCCCAGCCCCAGCTGCTATACATACTGGAGCTCGTGCAGGCCAATTGAATTACCAGGTACTTTTGTTTCTTGGAAATACTTCTAATGTTCATGAACATATGATGCTGCCTAAGTTAGATACTTTTGTTGTGCTCATGAATGAAGGACCTAGCATGGACAAGAAGGATATCCGTTGGAGCGGGATCAAGCATGGAGAAGAAGGTGCATGCGCGGGGGAGAACAATGGAGCTTCCACTGGTGATTTTCACACTCTAAAGCCACCATAAGGAGAGCATGAACGCTTTGGAAGAAATATTCAAGATGCCACTTCATAAATTCTGTCCATAGGCTATTATAGGTGTTGCACCACCTTATTTTTGGGCCAGGCCCATGTAATTTAGAAATACCATAATATAGGCTATTTTTAGAGTACGTATGTGTGGGGAAACCGAGTTTAGGGCTATTTTCGGACCCCTCCTCCAAGGGTCACGAAATTTCCTCTCTAGTCCCTCATATATACAACCCTTAGGGCACCGTTTAGACTTGAGTTTTGTTTAGATTACAAGTTCACCATAGCTGCAACTTCGCGTTCTTCGTTTGTGTTCTACGACCAAACAAATGCGTCACAGAACCCCACCTTCATCAACAAAGCTTTCCTCTTATGTTCGCAATATCTTGATTGCCATCTTGGTTTCTTGCTTGTTCTTCGTTTGCGTGCATGAAATAGACCTTCGTGGTCAGGTTGATCGTCCTCCGGCGTGATCAATAACCTCTCGGAGTTGATTTAGTGATTCCTAAGGCGCGGCGTTCATAGTCGTATCGTCAAAGTCTACTCCGCCAAAACCATACCCACGATCTCATCCAAAAACAGGGACAACTTTGCCTCTATCAAGTGGTATCAGATTTCCAGGTTGCTCGGTGAGATTTTACCAGTTTTCGTAGTTAGATCGCATCTATCTTCATACCTATAGTCCACCAAAAAGACATAAAAAATTAGGGTTAGATCATCATATCCGAACCAATCTGAGCCTTTGCATAGTCTTTTGAGTAGTTTGCTTCGTTGAAATTGCGGTTACATCATCGTGTTGAGTTGCTGGTCTTAGTGTCTAGTTCTTTACAGTTTCGAGCTCTATTCACAGGTTTTCATGCCGCCACTACACCATCTTTCATCGCTGCCATATACCCCCTTCATGCTACGATCAATGCTGCTGTGATATACCACTACCATGCCACCATTATCCTTGCTGCCATATACCACCACCATATATCCACCACAATCCTTTCGCCTTAGGTTAATTTTGAGATCCTTTTGTTTTCGGTTTCGCGTTTCCTTACGTGAGTAGGTTTCGGACAAAAAAGAGTGTGACACGCTTTCCAGACCACTTTTTAGGCCAAAATTTTGACGGGTGAAAAAAAAATTCCCTATCGTTTTGTTAGGTTTTTTAGAGAGTTTTGAGACACTCGCCATCATAGTGATTTTTGTCGCAATTTTTGGTCGTCGCAGCCCTGAATTGCTCCAGAAATTAAAAAAATTTGTTAATTTTTTTTCGTGCCTATCCTGTTTTTGGTCCTTGGGAAGAGTTTTGAGACACTCGCCATTATAGTGATTTTCTGAAGAAAAACAGTGCAGAAAAAAAGAGCGCAAAAAAAGAAAAAAAATCAGAGTGGCTCTTCCCTTGATTAGTACGTGTCGTCGTGACTTCGTTGGTGTTCTAGGCTCGTGTCTCTAGTACGGTCTATCCTAGGACCATCACGGTACCATTGTTGAGCGTCTTTTCAATTTTTCATCTCTGAACTGATTATTGCTGACCCTTCTTGCTACCATATTATAAGCCTTCCCAGCTCCACATACATCTACGCCGTGTGTTTGACACCACCTGGCAATCGCTCTATCCAAGCTTTGAGAGTTTTAACTACATCGGTTGCCGATCGCCACCTGCTGCTGGGTAAAAAATAGCAAGAAATTGGGATTTGCTTGACGGATTTGTGACACACCACCACCACCACCACCACTTCCTAGTAGTGTGTAGGTTCATATTTTCTGTGTTCCTATTGCTGCTAACCTGCCAGAATCACATGATGAGGAGATCGACTAGGAGAACCTGACCAACCGGGAGCTCAATGATAAATTTCAGCAAATGATGTCTGACCAGGTACAGGCTTTCGTGACCACCTTTAGAGAGGCCATGGACAAGCTCGAAGGTATGGAGAAGAAATTGGACACCAAGATGAATGCCAAGTTCAATGAGGTTCTTGCCCGTTTATGACGACCAGCTGCAGCTTCTGTCCCTCTACAACCACAACCACAACGGCTACGAGTGCAACGTGTGCCTGTCGGCCAAGTGCAGAATTTTCGTGTTGTTGCTACTACTGCTGCTGCTGCTGCTCTTGCTGCTACTGCCGAGGTTTTTATGACTGAGCAGAATGAGGATTATGATGATGATTATGATGGTGATTACGATGATGAGGGAGAGGTTTCTCTAGTTTAGCACGAGGAACAACAACCACCACGAAAATCCGTCGGTCGTACACATGGATACAATCGCAATGGTAGGGATGCACCACACCCTCAGTTAAGGGATCATGACCATCTCCCTAAACTTAAATTGAATATTCCTACTTTTGATGGTCGATATGTTTCTGATATATATCTTACTTAGGAATTAGAAACAGAGCAATATTTTACATGCTTGCAATTTCCTGAAGATAGATATGTTCTGATACGTTCATTTTGCATCATGTTTTCATGTTGATATTTATCGCTTCTTTGGGTGTAATTTCACTTCAAGGTACAATTCTTATGCCTTTTCTCTCTTATTTTGCAAGGTTTACATGAAGAGGGAGAATACCCGCAACTGGAATTCTGGCCTGAAAGTGGAGCGAAGTTGAGATACCTATTCTGCGCAACTCCAAACGCCGTAAAAATCAAAGAGGATTTTTTTCCCAATTTATCAAAAATACTGGGCCGAAGAAGTGCGAGAGGGGCACCAAGGGGTGCCCACAAGCCTGCACGACGCGTCCACCACCCAGGTCGCGCCATGAGTGCCTGTGGGCAGCCCATTGGCCCACTTTCTCCCCTCTTTTGCTATATGGAGGGTTTCGTCCAGGAAAAATCAGGGAGGATCTTTTTCGTGGTTTCGTCGCCGACACTAGGCAGAACTTGAGTAGAACCAATCTAGAGCTCCGGCAGGACGATCGTGCCCGGGAAACTTCACTCCCGGAGGGGGAAATCGTCGCCATCTTCATCTCCAACACTCCTCTCATAGGGGGGGACTCGTCACCATCAACATCTTCATCAACACCATCTCATCTCCAAACCCTAGTTCATCACTTGTAACCAATCTCCGTCTCGCGACTCCGATTGGTACTTGTAATGTAGCTAGTAGTGTTGATTACTCTTTGTAGTTGATGCTAGTTGGATTACGTGGTGGAAGAGTTTATGTTCAGATCCTTCATGCTACTCATTACCTCTCTGGTCATGAATATGATTATGCTTTGTGAGTAGTTAGTTTTGTTCCCGAGGACATGTGATAAGTCATGCTAATAATAGTCATGTGAATTTGGTATTCGTTCGGTAATTTGATGTGTTGTATGTTGTTTTTCCTCGAGTAGTGTTATGTGAACGTCGACTACATAACACTTCACCATTATTTGGGCCTAGAGGAAGGCATTGGGAAGTAGTAAGTAGATGATGGGTTGCTAGAGTGACATAAGCTTAAACCCTAGTTTATGTGTTGCTTCGTAAGGGGCTGATTTGGATCCACTAGTTTAATGCTATGGTTAGACTTTGTCTTAATTCTTCTTTCGTAGTTGTGGATGCTTGCGAGAGGGGTTAATTATAACGGGGATGCTTGTCCAAGTAAGGGCAGTACCCAAGCGCCGGTCCACCCACATATCAAACTATCAGAGTAACGAACGCGAATCATATGAACATGATGAAACTAGCATGACAGAAATTCCCGTGTGTCCTCGGGAGCATTTTTCCTCCAATACGACTTTGTCCAGGCTTGTCCCTTGCTACAAAAGGGATTGGGCCACTTTGCTGCACCATTTCTACTTTTGTTACTTGTTGCTTGCTACGAATCATCTCACCACACAATCACTTGTTACCGATAATTTCAGTGCTTGCAGATATTTCCTTGCTGAAAACCACTTGTCAGATCCTTGTCCTCCTCGTTGGGTTCGACACGCTTACTTATCGAAAGGACTACGATTGATCCCCTATACTTGTGGGTCATCAAGACTGTTTTCTGGCGTCGTTGCCGGGGAGTGAAGCGCCTCCGGTAAGTGGAACTTGGTAAGGAAACATTCATATAGTGTGCTGAAATTTATTGTCACTTTTCACTATGGATACTAATCCTTTGAGGGGCTTGTTCGGGGTATATTCACCTCGAACGGAAGCACAAGTAGTTGCTCCTCAAACTGCTGCACCTACTGAAAATATTTGCGTTGAATTTCCTTCGGGTATGCTTGAGAAACTGCTGGCTAATCCTTTTACAGGAGATGGAACATCACATCCAGACTTGCATCTGATCTATGTAGATGAAGTTTTTGGTTTATTTAAGCTTGCAGGTGTACCCGAGGATGAGGTCAAGAAGAAGGTCTTTCCTTTATCTTTGAAGGATAAGGCGTTGACATGGTATAGGCTATGTGATGATACTGGATCAGGGGACTACAATCGGTTGAAATTGGAATTTTATCAAAAGTTTTATACTATGCATTTAGTACATCGTGATCGGAATTATATTTATAATGTTTGGCCTCGTGACAGAGAAAGCATAGCTCAAGCTTGGGGGAGGCTTAAATCAATGTTATATTCATGCCCCAATCATGACCTCTCGAGAGAAATTATCATTCAGAACTTCTATGCTCGGCTTTCTCATGATGATCGCACCATGCTTGGCACTTCTTGTACCGGTTCTTTTATGAAGAGAGATATTGACTTGAAATGGAATTTATTGGAGATAATTAAACGCAACTCTAAAGATTGGGAGCTTGAAGAAGGTAAGGAGTCATTTATAAATTTCACGTTTGATTGCGTTAAATCCTTTGTTGAGACAAATATCTTTAGTGATTTTAGCGCTAAGTATGGACTTGACTCTGAGATAGTAGCTTCATTGTGTGAATCATTTGCTGCTCATATTGATCTCCCCAAAGAGAAGTGGTTTAAGTATCAACCTCCTTTAGAAGTCAATGTAGTTAAACCCACTCCGGTTGAAGAGAAATTCATTGCCTATAATGATACTGTTGTTCCCAGTGCTTACATTGAGAAACCACCTTTCCCTGTTAGGATGAAGGATCATTCTAAAGCTTCGACTGTGATACGTAGAGGCTACATTAGAACACCTACACCCCCTGAGAAAATTAGAGTTGAACCTAGCATTGCTATTATCAAAGATCTTCTGTGTGAAGAAGTTGAGGGACATAATATTCACTTATGTGAAGATGCTGCTAGAATTGCGAAACCTCACGTTAGAGACAAACATAGGCATGTTGCTGGCATGCCTGTGGTTTCTGTTAAGATAGGAGATCATTGTTATCATGGCTTATGTGACGTGGGTGCTAGTGTTAGTGCAATACCTCAATCCTTATACGATGAAATCAAAGATGAGATAGAACCTGTTGAGATATAACCTATTGATGTCACTATTCATCTTGCCAATAGAGATACAATCCGCCTTGTGGGAGTTGTTAGGGATGTTGAAGTATTGTGTGGTAAAACGAAGTATCCTGCTGATTTCCTCGTTCTTGCTACCACACAAGATAGCTTTTGTCCCATCATATTTGGCAGACCTTTTCTCAATACCGTCAATGCTCATATTGATTCTGAGAAGCAAACTGTCACTGTTGGGTTTGAAGGTGTGTCACATGAGTTCAATTTCTCTAAGTTTGGTAGACAACCTCATGAAAAGGAGTTGTCTAGTAAGGATGAAACTATTGCCTTAGCTTCTATTGCCGTGCCTCCTACTAATCCCTTAGAGCAATACTTGCTTGAGCATGAAAATGATATGCATATGGATGAAAGGGATGAGATAGATAGAGTTGTATTAGAACAATATCCTATCCTTAAGAATAACTTGCCTGTTGAACTGCTTGGGGATCCACCCCCACCAAAGGGTGATCCTATGTTCGAGCTTAAATAGTTGCCTGATACTCTTAAGTATGCCTATCTTGATGAAAAGGAGATATGTCCTATTATAATTAGTGCTAGCCTCTCATAGCATGAAGAAAATAAGTTACTAAAAACTCTGAGGAAGCACCGTGCTGCTATTGGATATACTCTTGATGATCTTAAGGGCATTAGTCCTACCCTATGCCAGCACAAGATTAAAACTGGTCCTGATTTCAAGCCAGTTGCTGATCATCAAAGGAGATTAAATCCTAAGATGACAGAAGTACTGAGAAAAGAAATACTAAAGCTCCTAGAAGCAGGTATTATCTATCCTGTTGCTCATAGCGATTGGGTGAGTCCGGTGCATTGCGTCCCTAAGAAGGGAGGCATTACCGTTGTCCCCAATGATAAGGATGAGTTTATCCCACAGAGGATTATTACTAACTATAGGATGGTGATCGATTTTAGGAAATTTAATAAAGCCACTAGAAAAGATCATTACCCTTTGCCTATTATCGACCAAATGCTAGAAAGGCTGTCCAAACACACAGACTTCTGCTTTCTAGACGATTATTCTGGTTTCTCCCTAATACCAGTTGCACAATCTAATCAGGAGAAAACCACTTTCACCTTCCCTTTCGGTACCTTTTCTTATAGATGTATGCCTTTTGGCTTATGTAATGCACGTGCAACCTTTCAAACATGTATGATTGCTCTATTCTCTAACTTTTGTGAAAAGATTGTTGAGGTTTTCATGGATGACTTCTCCGTTTACGGGTCTTCCTTTGATGATTGCCTCAGCAACCTTGATCGAGTCCTGCAGAGATGTAAAGACACCGTCTTAGGACATAAAATCTTGTCTTGAATTGGGTGAAGTGCCACTTTATAGTTAATGAAGGCATCGTCTTAGGACATAAAATTTCTGAAAGAGGTATTGAAGTCGATAAGGCTAAGGTTGATGCAATCGAGAAAATGCCATACCCCACAGATATCAAAGGGATAAGAAGTTTCCTTGGTCATGATGGTTTCTATAGAAGGTTCATTAAATACTTTTCTCAGATTTCTAGGCCTCTTACCAATCTCTTACAAAAGGATATTCCTTTTGTCTTTGACGATGATTGTGAGGAAGCCTTCGAAATATTTAAGAGGGCTTTCATAACTGCACCTATTGTAAAACCACCTGATTGGAACTTACCTTTTGAGATCATATGTGACGCTAGGATTATGCTATTGGTGCTATTCTAGGGCAAAGAGTTGACAAGAAGTTCAATGTTATTCACTATGCTAGTAAAACCCTAGACAGTGCCCAGAGAAACTATGCCACTACGGAGAAGGAATTTTTAGCAGTCGTGTTTGCATGTGAAAATTTCAGGTCTTACATAGTTGATTCCAAAGTCACTATTCACACTGATCATGATGCTACTAAGTACCTCATGGAGAAGAAAGATGCTAAACCTAGACTTATCAGATGGGTTCTCTTGCTACAAGAATTTGATTTGCACGTTGTCGACAGAAAGGGTGCTCATAACCTAGTAGGAGATAACTTGTCTAGGTTGGAGAACATTCTTGGTGACCCACAACCTATTGATGATAGCTTTCCCGGTGAGCAACTGAATGTCATCAATGCTTCACGTAGTGCATCGTGGTATGCTGATTATGCAAACTATATTGTTGCCAAATACATACCACCTAGTTTCACGTACCAACAAAAGAATAAATTCTTCTTTGACTTGAGACGTTGCTTTTGGGATGATCCCCACCTTTATAAGGAAGGAGTAGATGGTGTTATTAGACGTTGTGTACCTTAACATGAACAGGGACAGATCCTACAGAAGTGTCACTCCGAGGCCTACGGAGGACACCATGCGGGAGATAGAAATGCACACAAGGTATTGCAATCAGGTTTCTATTGTCCCACTCTCTTCAAGGATGCCCGTAATTTTGTCTTGTCTTGTGACGAAGGTCAAAGAATAGATAATATTAGCAAACGTCAGGAAATGCCTATGAACTATTCACTTGTCGTTGAACAATTTGATGTTCGGGGCTTTGATTATATGGGACCTTTTCCAAAATCCAACGGGTATACGCATATCTTAGTTATTGTTGATTACGTCACTAAGTGGGTAGAAGCTATCCACACTAGTAGTGCTGATCACAACACCTCTATCAAGATGCTGAAAGAAGTTATCTTCCCTAGATTTGGAGTCCCTAGATATCTAATGACCGACGGTGGTTCACACTTCATTCATATTGCTTTCCGTAAAACGCTCGCTAAGTACGATGTCAACCATAGAATTGCGTCTCCCTATCACCATCAGTCCAGTGGTCAAGTAGAGCTAAGCAATAGAGAGATTAAACTTATTCTGCAAAAGACTGTCAACAGGTCTAGAAAGAATTGGTCTAAGAAGCTCGATGATGCACTGTGGGCTTATAGAACTGCCTATAAGAATCCCATGGGCATGTCTCCGTACAAAATGGTGTATGGGAAAGCATGTCATTTACCTCTTGAGCTAGAGCATAAAGCTTATTGGGCAATCAAAGAGCTCAACTTTGATTTCAAACTTGCCGGTGAGAAGAGGTTGTTTGATATTAGCTCGCTTGATGAGTGGAGAACTCAGGCATATGAGAATGCCAAGCTGTTCAAAGAGAAGGTTAGGAGGTGGAATGATAAGAGGATACACAAGCGTGAGTTCAATGTAGGTGATTATGTCTTGCTATATAACTCTCATTTAAGATTCTTTACAAGCAAGCTTCTGTCTAAATGGGAAGGTCCCTATGTTGTTGAGGAAGTATATCGTTCCAGTGCTATCAATATCAACAATACGGAAGGTAATTGTCTGAGAGTGGTAAATGGGCACAGAATCAAGCATTATATCTCAGGTACTCCCATTAATGTTGAAAGCAATATCATCAATACCATAACTCCGGAAGAATACCTAAGGGATATTTATCAGCCTGTTTCAGACTCCGAAAACGAAGAGGTATGTGATTCGGTAAGAAAACAGAGTCCAAAACTTTTTGAGTAAGAAGTTTTCTCCGTTTTGGAATATTTGAAAAAATACAAAAATTGGAAGTAGTCCGGAAAGTGCGCGAGGAAGCGACAAGCCTGCACGGCGCGGGCCCACCCCCTGGCCACACCGTGAGGGCTTGTGGCCACATCGTGCGCCTCCCGGACTCCTTTTTCTTGCGGTGTACTCCTTCTGGTCTGGAAAAATCATTATATATACTTCCGTTTGGTCTGACCCCTGCATCACGCAGATTTCCTCTGTTTTTCGTTTTGAGCCTGTTTTCTGCCGCTGATCTAGGTCAAGATTTCTTCTCAGGATTCACAGGGGGAGAGCTATGTGGCTGATTACCTTGCTAACCCCAAGGTCTAGGGGGACTTGGATCCTTTTGGCTGGACCACTGATGAGGAAGAAGATTATGATCCGAAGGTGAAGGAACAAACAAGTTCCGATGAAGAGGAGGCTCCTCTACCTCAACCTGGACACACTCATGTGGAGTTCAAGAAGTCGAGCCTCCCTGAGTCAAGGAACAAGCCTAAGACCTTGTTTATCCCTTCTCGTTTCTTGCAGGAGAGTAAGCAAGAAATATGCCAAGGGTGTTGAAGCTTGAAGAGGAAAATGATGATCTGAGGGAGCAGAATTTTAAGCTCAAGTGGAAATTAAACAAGCTTAAGACCTCTTCAACAACTCCACCACGTTCACCACCAAAGCAAGACAACTGAGCATTGGTATGGGCAATCCCCTTGGCTTTTGCCAATCTTGGGGGAGTTTCCCCGATATTGTATCACCATCTCATATTTTGCCTTTACCTTTGTTTTAGTTTTCCTTTAAAGTTTTCTCTTTCTCTAGTAGTTTAAAAGTCTTAGTGTTTTAGTCTTGAGTTTTGCTTTGTGTCACCCCCGATGTATTCAAGCTCGTGAGCCATATAATAAAGAGTGTCTTAGTTGAAGGGCTTTGCCTCTTTCCATGATCAAAAGAGTGAGAATAGAACAAAAGCATGAAAGATCATGTAATGATCTTATGGGAAGTGATGGCTTCACATATGAAAATAATGATGATTGAAACTTGTTGAGGGTAGGAAAATGTAGACCTTGGTCATTGTTGCAATTAATAGGAAGTGATAACGAAGGAGAGGTTCACATATAAATATATCATCTCTGACACCATCTATGATTGTGAACACTCACTAAACTATTACATGCCTAGAAGTAGATGTTGGACAAGGAAGACAACGTAATGAATTGTGTTTGCTAGGTTCAGAACAATCTTATATGATTAGAGATCCCTTAGCATGTGATGATTGCTTCCACCTCATATTAGCCAAAACCTCCCGCACCAAGTAGAGATACTACTTGTGCATCCATAAACCATCAAACCAGTTTTGCCATGAGTGTCAACCATACCTACCTATGGATTGATTAAGATCCCTCAAGTAATTTTTCATCGGTGCAAGCAATGAAAATTGCTCTCTAATATGTATGATCTATTAGTGTGTGAAAAATAAGCTTTATACGAACCTGTGATGAGGAAGACATAAAAGCGACAGACTGCATAATAAAGTTATTTATCACAGGAGGCAATATAAAGTGATGTTCCTCCACACTAAGAGGACATGCATCCAAACCTCAAAAGCTCATGAAAACCTCTGCTTCCCTCTGCGAAGGGCCTATCTTGTACCTTTACTTTTTGCCCTTGAAAGAGTCATGGTGATCTTCACCAATTCCCTATTTCGCCTTTTTCTTGGCTACCGTCACATGCTTGGGAAAGATCTATATTCATATGTCAACTTGGAGGTAAGTATTCATGAATTATTATTGTTGACATTACCCTTGAGGTAAGTAGTTGGGAGGCAAAACTGTAAGCCCCTATCTTTCTTTGTGTCCAGCTGAAACTTTGATCTCATGAGTACCACGCGAGTTGTAGCAATTGTAGAGAACGAAAGAATGACTGAGTATGTGGATTTGCTTTACAAACTCTTACTCTTTGTGGTGTTGTGATAAATTGTAGTTGCTTCAATGACTAAAGGCTATCAGTTGTTACTTCTCGGTAAGGTTCTTGATCCATGCTTTACTTTGTGAAGGAATTATCACGTTACCATGAGAGATTATATGTTGGTATTGTTGTTCTGATCTTGATCATGATGCATGCATGTTCGTATCTTGTTTTGTCGACACCTCTCTCCCTAAAGATGTGGACATATTTATTGAGCTCGACTTTCGCTTGAGGACAAGCGAGGTCTAAGCTTGGGGGAGTTGATACGTCCATTTTGCATCATGTTTTCATGTTGATATTTATCGCTTGTTTGGTTGTTATTTCACTTCAAGGTACAATTCTTATGCCTTTTCTATCTTATTTTGCAAGGTTTACATGAAGAGGGAGAATACCGGCAACTGGAATTCTGGTCTGAAAGTGGAGCAGAGTTGAGATACCTATTCTGCGCAACTGCAAACGTCGTAAAAATCAACGAGGATTTTTTCCCGATTTATCAAAAATACTGGGCCGAAGAAGTGCCACAGGGGCACCAGGGGGTGCCCACAAGCCTGCACGGCGCGACCTCCCTCAGGTCACGCCATGAGGGCTTGTGGGCAGCCCACTGGCCCACTTACTCCCCTCTTTTTCTATATGGAGGGTTTCGTCCAGGAAAAAAATCAGGGAGGAGCTTTTTCGTGGTTTCACCGCCGCCATGAGGCGGAACTTGAGCAGAACCAATCTAGAGCTCCGGGAGGATGATCCTACCAGGGAAACTTCCCTCCCGGAGGGGGAAATTGTCGCCATCGTCATCTCCAACACTCCTCTCATCGAAGGGGACTCCTCACCATCAACATCTTCATCAGCACCATGTCATCTCCAAACCCTAGTTCATCACTTGTAACCAATCTCCGTCTCGCGACTCCGATTGGTACTTGTAAGGTTGCTAGTAGTGTTGATTACTCTTTGTAGTTGATGCTAGTTGGATTACTTGGTGGAAGAATTTATGTTCAGATCCTTGATGCTACTCATTACCTATCTGGTCATGAATATTATTATGTTTTGTGAGTAGTTACTTTTGTTCTTGAGGACATGGGATAAGTCATGCTAACAGAGGTCATGTGAATTTGGTATTCGTTCGGTAATTTGATGTGTTTTATGTTGTTTTTCCTCTAGTCGTGTTATGTGAACGTCGACTACATAACACTTCACCATTATTTGGGCCTAGAGGAAGGCACTGGGATTTTGATGATGGGTTGCTAGAGTGACAGAAGCTTAAACCCTAGTTTATGCATTGCTTCGTAGGGGCTGATTTTGATCCACTAGTTTAATGCTATGGTTAGACTTTGTCTTAATTCTTCTTTCGTAGTTGCGGATGCTTGCGAGAGGGGTTAATCATAAGTGGGATGCTTGTCCAAGTAAGGAAATACCCGAGCGCCGGTCCACCCACATATCAAACTATGAAAGTAACGAACGAGAATCATATGAACATGATGAAACTAGCATGACAGAAATTCCCGTGTGTCCTCGGGAGTGTTTTTCCTCCTATACGACTTTGTCCTGGCTTGTCCCTTGCTACAAAAGGGACTGGGCCACTTTGCTGCACTGTTGCTACTTTTGTTACTTGTTGCTTGCTACGAATCATCTCACCACACAATCACTTGTTACCGATAATTTCAGTGCTTGCAGATATTTCATTGCTGAAAACCACTTGTCAGATCCTTCAGCTCCTCGTTGGGTTCGATACTCTTACTTATCGAAAGGACTAGGATTGATCCCCTATACTTGTGGGTCATCATGTTCCTGGTGTTGTTTGTTCTTTCACTAGTTTTGCTTGCGTTTGGTGGTCTGACTATTGTCGAATACATCATGCTAATACTCCAACTACTTGGGCTTCTTTGAAAACTTCTATGCATACTCGTTGGCTTCCACCATATTATCAACGTGAATTACTTCAAAACTGACAATGTTTAAGACAAGGAAAAAAGTCTGTAGAAGAATATTATCAGGAATTACAAACTCGAATGATTAGATGTGGTATTGTTGAGGACAATGAAGTTATGCTTGCACATTTTATGGGTCGATTAAATAGAGATATTCAGACTATTCTAGAATATAAGGATTATAACACTATCACTCTTTCATTCCATCTTGCTTGCAAAGATGAACGTGAAGTGCAGGATCGACATGCATTGGCAGAACTAATTTTTCTGCAGGTCGCACTTCCTCATGGACGCCACGAACCACATCTACTTCCACACGCCCTTCTACATCAGTACTGCCTACTTCAGGCGCCAATTCCACCATAGATACTAGAAAACAGGCCCCTGCCCCACCCTTCGCCAATAGAAAACCTTCCGGGCCCGCACATAGCTCTTCTTCATCCATGGCATCGACATGGCAAACACATGAGGTTATTTGTCGTCGTTGCAAGGGTGGAGGTCATTATGTGAGAGAGTGCCCATCTAAGCGCATGATGATTATTACTGAGGATGGTGGGTATGACTCCGCTAGTGATTATGACGAGGAGACTCTGGCTCTTATTGCGAGTGAAGAACAAGGTGTCGATGATACTGAACAAGAGACACACTACATGGCTCGTGACTATGCTGACAGGTATGAAAGCTTAATTGCTCAACGTATTTAAGTGTGGAGGTAACATAGGCTAAGCAAAATTAGAGGCACAACTTATTCTATACAAAGGGAGTTGGAAAGGAACATTCTGTTGGCGTCATCATCGATGGAGGGAGTTGCAACAACTTAGCTAGCATGGAGATGGTGGAGAAGTTGTCTCTCACCACCAGACCACATCCTCATCCTTATTATATCGAGTCGTTCAACAATAGTGGCAAGGTTAAGGTAACACACACTATTCGTGAGCATTTTAGCATTGCTACATATTCTGATTTTGTTGATTGTGATGTGGTACACATGCAAGCATGCTCTGTTTTACTTGGTAGACCATGGAGATTTGATAAAAATTCTGTACACCATGGTAGAACAAATCAATATACTCTTATTCATAAGGATCAAAATATAACTTTGCTTCCTATGCCTCCTGGACATATTATGAAAGATGACATTGCTAGAGCTAGTAAAGCAAAACAGAACCTACATAAGAGTGAAAAACAGATTGTAGCGAAGGAATTTGAGCAACACCATAAGCCTACTAAATCATCATCTAGTGTTGCATCTGAAATCAAACTGAAGAGTGGTTGTTTACTTGCCACTAAATCTGATATTACTGATTCAGATATTACTACATTTGTTTGCTATGCTTTGGTATGCAAAGAGGTATTATTTTCATTTGAGGACATGCCACCCTCTTTTCCTCTTGCTGTCATTAACATTTTGCAGGAGTTCGCTAACGTCTTTCCACAAGACGTGCCACCGGGATTACCACCTATTAGAGGGATTGAGCATCAGATTGACTTAATTCCGGATGCATCACTACCCAACTGTGCACCATACCGTACCAATCCACAGGAGACGAAGGAGATTATGCGTCAAGTACAGGAGCGGCTCGACAAAGGTTATATACGTGAATCTCTTAGTCCTTCTGTTATTCCTATTATTCTAGTGCCGAAAAAGGATGGTACATTGCGTATGTGTATTGATTGTTGAGTCATTAATAATATTACTATTTGTTATTGTCATTCTATTCCTAGGCTAGATGATATGCTTGATTAATTAAGTGGCTCTACAATTTGCTCCAAAGTTGATTTGCGTAATGGATACCATCAAATTCGCTAGAAATTGGGAGATGAATGGAAAACGACATTTAAAACTATGATTGGCTTATATGAGTGGTTAGTTATGCCTTTTGGATTGACTAATGCACCCAGCACTTTCATGAGATTAATGAATGAGGTTTTATGTGCTTTCATTGGACAATTTGTGGTAATCTACTTTGATGATATACAGATTTATAGTAGATCTTTGGAGGAACATTTGGATCATTTGCGTGCTGTTATTATTGCTCTACGTGATGCACGTTTGTTTGGTAACCTTGGGAAGTGCACCTTTTGCACAGACCGAGTATATTTTCTTGGCTATGTTGTCATTCCATAGGGAATTGAAGTTGATAAAGCCAAGATTGAAGCTATTGAGAGTTGGCCGCAGCCCAAAATGGTCACACAAGTGAGGAGTTTCCTAGGACTCGCCGGGTTTTATATGTGTTTTGTGAGAGATTTTAGCACCATTGCAGCACCTCTCAATGAGCTTACAAAGAAGGGTGTGCCTTATTCTTGGGGTACCGCACAAGAAGAAACCTTCACGGTTTTGAAAGATAACATAACACATGCTCCTTTACTCCAACTTCCTGATTTTAATAAGACTTTCAAGATTGAATGTGATGCTAGTGAAATTGTGTTAGGAGGTGTTTTATTACAAGATGGTAAACCTATTGCATACTTTTCTGAAAAATTAAGTGGACCTAGTCTGAATTATTCTACTTATGATAAGGAATTATATGCTCTTGTTCGGACTTTGGAAACATGGCAACATTATTTACGGCCCAAAGAATTTGTCATACATTCTGATCATGAATCTCTGAAACATATTAAAAGTCAAGCAAAACTGAACCGTAGACATGCTAAATGGGTTGAATTCATTGAGACTTTCCCGTACGTCATTAAACACAAGAAGGGTAAATAAAATGTTATTGATGATGCTTTGTCTCGTCGTTATACTATGCTTTCACAACTTGACTTTAAAATATTTGGTTTGGAGACCATCAAAGATCAATATGTGCATGATGCTGATTTCAAAGATGTGTTGGAGAATTGTAAAGAAGGGAGAACATGGAACAAGTTCATCATTAATAATGGATTTGTGTTTCGTGCTAACACTCTATGCATTCCATCTAGCTATATTCGTCTTTTGTTGTTACAGGAGGCGCATGGAGGAGGATTGATGGGACACTTTGGCGTAAAAAAGACGGAGGACATACTTTCTACACATTTCTTTTGGCCAAAGATGCGACGGGATGTTGAGCATTTTGTTGCTCGCTGCACGACATGTCAAAAAGCCAAGTTACGACTCAATCCTCATGGTTTATATCTGCCTTTGCATGTACCTAGTGTTCCTTGGGAGGATATATATATGGACTTTGTTTTAGGTTTACCTCAAACAAAGAAGGGGAGGGATAGCATATTTGTCGTCGTGGACAGATTTTCAAAAATGTCAAAGTTTATACCATGTCATAAAAGTGATGATGCCGCTAATGTGGCTAATTTGTTCTTTCGTGAAATTATTCGCTTGCATGGTGTGCCAAATACGATTGTTTCAGATCGTGATGCTAAATTTCTTAGCCACTTTTGGTGATGTTTATGGGCTAAGTAGGGGATAAAATTTCTTTTTAGTACTACATGTCACCCCCAAACTGATGGACAAACCGAAGTAGTCAATAGTTCTATGTCTACTATGCTTAGGGCTGTTTTGAGGAACAATCTAAACCTTTGGGAAGAATGCTTGCCTCATATTGAATTTGCTTGTAATCGTTCTTTGCATTCTACTACAAAGATGTGTCCTTTTGAAGTTGTGTATGGTTTCCTACCTCGTGCACCTATTGATTTGTTACCTCTTCCATCCTCGGAGAAGTTTAATTTTGAAGCTAAACAACGTGTTTATTTATATTAAAGATGCATGAGTTAACTAAGGAAAACATTGAGCGCATGAATGCTAAATATAAACTTGCTGGAGATAAGGGTAGAAAACATGTTGTCTTTGCACCTGGAGATCTTGTTTGGTTGCATTTGCGTAAGGATAGGTATGGTGATTTGCACAAGCCAAAGCTAATGCCGCGTGCTGATGGTCCTTTCAAAGTGTTAGAGAAAATATATGATAATGCATATACACTTGAGTTGCATGCAGATTTTGGGGTTAGTCCCACTTTTAACATTGCAGATTTGAAGCCATATTTGGCTGAGGAAGATGAGCTTCCGTCGAGGGCGACTTCATTTCAATAAGGGGAGGATGATGAGGACATCAACACCATTCTTACACCCACAACCCCAGCTGTTGTACATGCTGGACCTGTAACTAGAGCTCATGCACGCCAATTGAATTACCAGGTACTTTTGTTTCTTGGGAATACTTCTAATGTTCATGAACATATGATGTTGCCTAAGTTAGATACTTTTGTTGTGCTCATGAATGAAGGACCTAGCATGGACAAGAAGGATATCCGTTGGAGTGGGATCAAGCATGGAGAAGAAGGTGCACGCACGGGAGAGAAAATTGGAGCTTCCACTGGTGATTTTCGCACTCTAAAGCCACCATAAGGAGAGCATGAAGGCTTTGGACGAAATAATCAAGACGCCACTTTATAAATTTCGTCCATAGGCTATTATAGGTGTTGCGGCACCTTATTTTTGGGCCAGGCCCATGTAATTTCGAAATACCATAATATAGGCTATTTTTAGAGTATGTATGTGTGGGGAAACCGTGTTTAGGGCTGTTTTCGGACCCCTCCTCCAAGGGTCACGAAATTGCATCTCTGTACCCTTAGGGCACCGTTTAGACTTGGGTTTTGCTTAGATTACAAGTTCGCCATAGCTGCAACTTCGTGTTCTTCGTTTGTGTTCTACGACCAGACAAAGGCGTCATAGAACTCCACCTTCATCAATAAAGCTTTCCTCTTATATTTTCAATATATTGATTGCAATCTTGGTTTCTTGCTTTTTCTTCGTTTGCGTGCAGGAAATAGACCTTCCTGGTCAGGTTGGTCGTCCTCCGGTGTGATCAATAACCTCTCGAAGTTGGTTTAGTGATTGCTAAGGCACGACATCCTCACACGTTCGTAGTCGGATCGTCAAAGTCTACTCCACCAAAACGATACCCACGATCTCATCGAAAGACAAGGACAACCTTGCCTCTATAAAAAATGAAGTTCAAATCGAGAAGATGATCGACAACGTTAATGCATCAGGTCCTCTCACTCGCTCAAGAGCTAACCAATTGGCTAACTTTTGTGGGCACTTAGATGTTATGTGAACCTTAGAGCCCGCCAAAGTAGATGAAGCTTTCATGGAATCGAAATGGATTCAAGCCATGCAAGAAGAGCTTCATCAATTCAAGCTCAACAACGTATGGGAGCTATTCAAGCACCCCCATCCATGCAAGCACAATGTCATCAGCACAAAGTGGATCGACCAGAGCAAGCAAGATGAATCTGGCTAAGTGCTCAGAAACAAGGCTTGGATTGTCACTCAAGGCTACACATAGGTTGGGGGTATTGATTTCGATGAAACCTTTGCATCTTTGGCTAAACTTGAAGCCATACGAATATTTATTTATTATGCTAACCATCATGATATATGCTTATACTAAATGGATGTCAATAGTGCATTCCTCAATGGTAAGATTGAGGAAGAAGTATATGTTGCTCAACCACCAGGATTTGAAGATCTAAAACACCACGACATGGTCTACAGGCTCAAAAAGGCATTGTATGGCCTGAAACAAACACCAAGGACCTAGTATGACACACTCAAGGAATTTACCAAGGAGAAAGGCTTCAAACCTAGTTCACTCGATCCCACACTTTTCACTAAATGATATGATGGTGAAGTTTTTGTATGTCAAATCTATGTCGATGACATTATACTCGGATGTACTATCAATGGATATAGTGATGAGTTTAGCTTCATGATGCAACAACAATATCAGATGACTATGATGGGAGAGATGAAGTTCTTCCTAGGGCTTCAAATTCGACAACAGCCAAATAGTATCTTGATATCACATGAGAAGTATCTTAAGGACCGCCTCAAGAAGTTTGACATGCAAGATTGTAAATGCTATAAGACACCAATGCCAAAAAACGGCCACCTCTGCACTGACGAAAATTGTAAATAATTTCATCAAAAGGTATATCACTCCATTATTGCCTCTTTATTGTACCTATGTCCATCTAAGCCAGATATAATGCTTAGCGTTTACATGTGTGCCCAATTCCCAGCGGCACCGGAGGAGTCACATCACCTCGCCATGAAGCGAATACTTCAATATTTGGCCTACACCCAAACGCTAGGATTATGGTATCCAAAAGTCTCCAAGTTTGATCTGATTGGTTATTCAAACTCAGATTTTACCCGTGATAGAGTTGATCGCAAGTCTAAATCAGGCACTTGTCACTTCCTTGCACGTCATTGGTGTTTTGGTTTTCGAAGCAGCAAAACTGTGTCTCACTATCCACTGTTGAAGATGAATACATCGCTGGTGGCGCGTGCTGTATACAACTTATCTAGATGAAGCAAACTCTCCAGGACTATAGCATCAACGAGAAGAAATTACCCCTCTATTGCATCAATGAGAGTGCTATCAAGATCGCCTACAACCTAGTACAATATTCAAAGACAAAGACATTCAGATACGACATCATTTTCTTCATGATCTTGTGTTGAAAGGCAACATTATCATCGACTATATGAAGTTAGAAGAACAATTGGTTGATATTTTCACGAAGCCATTGGATGAGAATAGGTTTTGCAAGCTGCGGTGTGAGCTAAATATCTTAGAATCCTCAAATGTCCAGTGAATGGACACACATCCTAACACTTATGCGTATATATGACTTTGATACACAACACACAAGGTAACGTTTGTCTTCATCTCATTAAGACATACACTCCAAGTGTGAATACATTAACGAATAATATGAATTCACATATCCATGATAATTGTGCGCCGTGTCTAGGTCATACATTCTTATACGATGGGCAACGCCACCAACCCCTCATGAAGACATTGCTTTTATCTTTGTATTTTGTTTATCTCTTCAGAGATTTGGTATTATCTTCAAATTTGCTGTTTGTCTTCGAACTTGAACACTTGTCATTTCAATATGTGATATGATACACTATGGATTTTTCCTCTACATCATCTTTCATATAGCTATATTTTTTACTTTTATCTAGGCAAATGTGATCAGACCCTAACACCACATCTATTCTCATCTCTCCTAACACTGTTCAATTCCAGCCATATGCATTCTAATTGACATGTGTTGATCGTCTTTGCAACATCCTTGTCTGTCAGAGACAAATCCAAGCTAGAATTTAAAACATTTTCCACACTTAACTTTCTACCGCCCAAAACGCCAAAATTACTGTGTCTGGCGCAACAAATCGGAGACAGTGGGTTGTCATACGTGTTGCATGCTTGCGACATGCCCCACTAAGCCGAAGAGTCCAGGGCAAATCCGTCCAAAAATATCAAATGTTTCTGTTTCACCCCATCATTATAATGTAACATCCCAAAATTATAAATTTTGGAATGTTAATATAATTATTATTAGTTGTTTGTTTGTTTGCTTGTGTGATTGAAACTTGAGTGGAAATTTGAAACTTTTCAAAACTTTTGAATGAGAGGGAATAAAATGACTTTCCCCTTCTCCCGTGAATTCAAATTCAATCTTTTAGAAGCAAAGAGAGAAGATGACATGACTTCTTCAACTATAAAGAATTTGAACGGAGATAATTGCATTTGAACTCTTTTGCATTTCTATTCATTTTCTTCGTGCAAGAAATGCCGTGAAATACATTCTAAAGAAGAGGAACACGACCCTCGAACCCACGGGCATTTTGAAAGTTATTTGAACTCTCAAACTTAGAGGGTCATTTGAAAATTATTTGCAATAGAAAATAAACCTTTTAGGCAATTTTGTGAAAATAATTTTTTCTGAAGTTTTTATTTTTGCCGTGGAAAAATGCCCATCATCTATATTTTATTTTTGTGATAATTTTAATATATAGAAACTCTTTATTCCAAATTGATTTGATTTCCTTTTTATCGTTTTAGTTTCCTAGTTTTAAAAATAGGAATAGAATCACTTTTATTTGGAAACTCCAGGTGGCCCATTAAGACTTTCCTTTTCTCTAGCCCAACAAGATCATCTCCTACCTCTCCTCTCTTCCCCACGTCACAAAAACTTCCATCCATGGACACAGGAATCCCCACCTCCGGGATTCGCGAAGCACCTTCCCTCCCAGCGCCTCCCGTCTCCCCTATAAGAACCCACCCGGCGTCCTCGTTCCATTTTCCCAAAGAGACGCCACCCTCATCGCATCTAGCTGCCGGCCACCTCGCCGGAGTAACCCTGCCCCGGTCGAGTCCAGGAGCTCCCTGCCGACCTCCCCATGGCCCCTACCCTCGCTGCACCACACCCCTGCGCGCCCCACCCCTCCTCCGCCGATTCCCCACCCCGCCGGCGACCTCCCCACCTCGCCGGAGCAGATACCTCACCGGAGTTCTTCCTCTGTGTCACCCATGGTGAGATTCATGAAATCCAGTATTGCAGTTTTTTCAGAAAATTGCAATCTTAGAAAATTCATATCTATTAGTCTATAACTCTGAATTAGGTGATTCATTTTGCGTTGGATCACAAATTTTATGCATTTTCTGTAGATCTATAAGTTCTGTATGTTTGGATTTAAAAAAATTGAGTTATATCAGATTTGAATTAAGGGCTTGTTTTGCTTATTCCGGGAGTTTAAAAATAGCTTTTAATTTGATTCTTTTTGCTGCTGCTTCCTATTGATCATATCTTTCAGTAGTTTAAGTTTCAGTTTTTTTTAAGTAATTTTACTTAGGGTTTTAAGCAAAACAGATTCTGTTTTAGCCTTTTTTTGTTTTCTTGCTATTTCTTTTGTATTAATTGTTCTTAATTTGTTTTTTTTGTAATTATGACAAGTTATATTTTGTTTTCTGATATTTACCAGTAACTTTTCAACAACAACAAAATTTTATTTTATTTTATTCTTATTTGTTTGCATGGAATCAATTCTAGTTCTATACTAACTTGCGAATTGATTGCATTGCTAGTTTGATTTCCTATTTTGAAAATACTTATAAAAAATATTGTTTTGTAAATTTTACTTCTGTTATCTTAGTTATTTTATATTTTGTTTTCTGTTATTTTTTATATTTTAGTGTTTTATTTTCAGTTAGAACAAAAACTATATAGTGTTTGATGTAGTAGAAGGCTTACTAGTTTCTTTGAAGTTTCCTTTGGATTTTTATCCGCTGATTTTTGATTGCATCAACTTTTGTTGCTGTTTGTTAATTGATTGCTAGAATGATTTCTAGTGTGAGTGCTTATGTAAATACTATGTTTGATTATATAGATTTCATCGGAGAGTGACGAATAGTTCTATCACGTATTTCCCGAGAACGAAAATTCTTCTTCGTCAACATCGCCCGACAAGTCACTTTGATCATACTATCACCTATGTTTTATGCATCTTAGTTCTACCATCCTATGCCCAATTGCATGCTGCTTAGGTACTTGGAAATTTTAGTATAGATTGTAGTATCATGTGGTAGGCACACAACAACCCCGATACTTGGCCCCGGGACGAAAAATTTCATATTCCTACGCTTGAGTAGACGGGACTTCGGTTGAGTGCTTAACACGAGTGATGCGAGGTTGATTAAATAATCAAGACCGGTTAAGACAAGATTTTCAAGACCTCGGACGCAATGCAACACTGGGTGAAGGACGGTTGATCGGCTCCCTGGGGAACCCAGTGGATGCCCGGGATGCTGGGGACGGCCATGACATCCTGCGGAAAGCTTCACCCAGGCTCAAAGAGACGGACGGATATTTTCAAGACCCAAGGCTTACCTGCGCAGCCACAAGTCATTATGGGCTCTGGCTTGGTTGGACAACGCGGCGACTCTGGACAGGCGGTGCTAGCAGATGTAGAAGAACGGTAGGAATGGATGGGCACCGATAGGGATTCAGAGGGACCCGTTGGAAGACCATGTTTTGATCATACGGTCTTCAAACACCCTGAAGTGCGAGGACATACACGGAGGCGATCAAATATTGTGGGGAACGTGTGCAAAACTCTGCAGAGTACTCAAACCTAATCGATTAGCCGTGTCCACGGTCATGGACAACTTGAGCCAAAGGAACTGAAGTTATCTGGATTTCTCAACACCATTAAATATATTTGATGAGGGTAATTATTGACAACTCGGGTACGAGAACTGGTTGGCGGAACCATCTCGTTAACAACCAACAAAGTAGTAACATTTTGCTTTGAGCCCCCTCTTGTTGTAGGAGAAAATTTGCTTTACGCTAAAACTTACAGCCCCCCTGCCATATATGCATATAGTATAGATGATATTTTACCCCCTCTCATATGTGACTTGCCGGCATATTCAATATGCTGACCTACACGGCTGCAATGTCTTATGTTGCAGATCTTTTTCTTCAACGAGTAAGAGTATGATTCAGGGTTACGGTCTACACTCAACTTGCCGTTGGTGTTTATTGGGACTCCACTCCCTTGACTGCTTCCGCTGAGATATTTAAGGTATATATCAGTTTGACGCTATTTACATGTGATTGCACTTTGATATATACATTGATGTACTGTGTGTGCCAGCACACTGATCCAGGGATGGCACAGATACACAGAGGCTTGACTCGTTTTGAGTCGTGTTGCTACAGAGATGGTATCAGAGCACATGTTGACTATAGGACGTGACCCTAGTAACTGGAAATTTCTTAGGATAGGATCTCTCAAAAAAATCTTATTTCGAGAACACCTTTCACTTCTCATCTCTGATGCTTTCATCAAATGTTCTCTCTCACCTCAAATAGTTAGATAATGCCCTTTCCCCTTTGACCACGTGAAAGATCAACCGACTCCCACTTCAAAGTAAAGAGGATTTCATCATGCAGTTGAAGCTACACCAATTGAAGACTCTCAAGCCCGAAGAAATCGAAGACCCGGAAACGTTCCAATGTTTATTAGAAGTCCAAACCCTAATTATATACCCACGTTAGTTACGATGATTTGTGAGCCGTCATTGGTGTGTGTTTTCCGACGGCCACAAATAAAACCTACTCTCAAAAATATTGTTTGCATCTCCCTCTCTTACCCGTCTCATCCCCAAAACCTCAACCCTACCAGATGGAGTATGAAGCTGGACTTGTAGTCTGTGGACCAATGACCCAGCTGGAAGCTGATATATGGATTCAAAACATGGAGAACCACTTCGGGAGTAACTTGATCTCACGGAAGTATGAAGTGGAACACCCTCTTCAGTACTTTACACGAAGTGCTGCAATCTGGTGGAAAATGCACCATGCCATACAAGGATTTAGTGGAGCAGAAACCTGGGACGAATTCAAGAACACCCTGTTAAGATCTCGTCTCATTCGGAAGTGCTATGATAATCCGAAGGAGAAGACTTGTGCATGCAGGATCTGTGGAGAAATAGGACATACCCAGGAAGAACACAAGGATGGATGCACTCATTGTGAAGAAAATCACCAAGCTGAGGAGTGCCCAAGTAGTCAGGTGACTTGTTTCCTTTGTGATGGAACCACCCACTACACAGCTCAGTGTCACATTTACCCCAAGGTACAACAAGTTGTCCAGCTGCAGAAAGAAGCAATGAAGGAAACACTCAAGAAGAAGATTCTAGAAGAACCGGTGATGAACGAATATATTGAAGACCCTGATGGACAAGGTCTGACCAGATTTTTCTCCAATGCATGCTACTCATGAGGAGAAGAAGGACATTATTCACAGGATTGCACGAAGAGAAGCCAAGAGTATCTGGGAAACTTCCCGACCGAAAAAGTGGAGTTTGATCCACTTGAAATAGAAGAACTCGCCAAAATAAAGGAGTTCGGAAAGAAGAAAAAGTACTCTCGGAAGAGCCAAATCTCTGCAGACATATACCTGAGTCATGTCAGATGTTACAAGTGTATGGAATTTGGCCACCACAAATACATGTGCTCAGGAAGGAAACCGGAAACCCAAGGAGCAAAAGCAAACACTAAGACACCTCGAGACTTGTCAGAACTCATTTGCTTTCGTTGCCAGGAAGCAGGACATTTTGCAAGCGATTGTTTGCAAAGGAAGAAAGCTAGAATGGAGTAGTTATGTTTTGACCAGGGCAATAAGTGTGATCCGAAGCACTCTTGTTTTTCATTGAGATCATGGAGTGAAATTTTTTGTAACAGAAGTCCCTGAGATTGTAATAACATCATGAATAAATGGAATTTATTGTCTCATGATTGCCTATGTTGAAACTGTATGCGTTGTTTCTCTACGAGCAAAGATCTCTAAACAATTATGAGGATATGAGAAAATACGATCTATGCGGGCATGAGTATAATTCGTTTAAGTGTGGTAGTAATCAGTAAACCCACAGGATCCACTGAGTAGGATGTACCATGATTACCAAGGAGACACATACATTCCTCTGAGTACCTATTTACTCACACGTGCAGATGACAACTCTCTATGAGTCATTCCTCAAGGGCCCCGAAACGATCATGACCCTGACCAGTGAGCATGATTACCCGAAAATCCTGAAGGACATGATGAAGCACATTCGTCTTGAAGGAGATGCAGTCTACAAAGGCTACCCATTCATGGAAAGTGGAGTAGAACTTTGGCACGTGGAAGTACACCTCCACCATGTGAAAGGAGTTTGTCCAAAGACTATGGGGCAATACTTTTTCATTTCACGTGTACCACGAGCAACCTTCTCTGATGCTGTTCGTGAAGCTGCCATGGAAGCCATACGTCAGATTGGAGAAATACTTGAAGCAAGACTCCGTCATACCCAGGAATACCTGAGTGAGATACGTGCGGAGATGATGGAGATGAAGCTCATGACCACCATGATGAAGCAAAAGATGGATGATTTCAAGGAGCACCTTGGAAAGTTCGAGTGGAACTAAGTACCTCCAAGAGAGGCAGATAAATAAAGTTGGCAGAAATGCTCGACCATACCTAACAATGTGGATGGCAGCATGTGTAATAGAGTACTTTTGAATTGGAGTTTTGAGGATAAAATCAAGGATGTAAGAAAGGATTGATTATGAAATGAATATGATTTATGGAAGAAGCTATGATGGATCAGCACACGTTTTCTTAGGAGCATACGAAAACCCGAGAGTTGTGAAGATAGGATAGATGTTTCGTTCAGCTTGCAGAACCAATGTATTATCCGAACTTCGTTCGTGGACAAGAGAAATTCTGCAACGCTTATGAGGATGCCCAAGTGTTAGAATGCGAGATTCGCTAAACCTTATACAGAGAAATGATTTGGGTGCGGAATGGATTGATCACCATGACGACTTATTCTTATCATTTATCTTGCTATTCGGAATGGTAAATCTGAGAGACTTACCCATAGTGAGAGACGACGTTCTTTGAAGCTTTTGTTTAAGCCTTAGAACGGTATGATGAACGCCCCAAGTACATGGCATTTGTTGCCATGCGTAGGAAATTTTACGGTGAGAATGAAACCAAGACCCTCTCTCTGCAGGATAACCACAAATGGTAGACCACCATGAGAACCATCGATATGTTATTTAGAATTGACCACGAGACTGTGAGTTAAGAAGACCTAGTGATGGAAGAAGCTTATATCAACGGGAGAGCATCACCAAAGGATTTAATATGAAGACTGTGCGATGTCACTTGCCAAAACCCAGAGGATCGTTAAAGCATTTTGAGGGACTAGTATCACTCATTTTAAGTGTGGTAGCGCCCCACCTTGCTGGAGATTGGATTTGTTAGAAGTCCCCCAAACCCTAACCTTTCTTTCTAGCCTCTTCGAATCTCGAGGACGAGATTCATTTTAAGTGTGGTAGTTTGTAAATTTTGGAATGTTAATATAATTATTATTAGTTGTTTGTTTGTTTGCTTGTGTGATTGAAACTTGAGTGGAAATTTGAAAATTTTCAAAACTTTTGAATGAGAGGGAATAAAATGACTTTCCTCTTCTCCGGTGAATTCAAATTCAATCTTTTAAAAGCAAAGAGAGAAGATGACATGACTTCTTCAACTATAAAGAATTTGAACGGAGATAATTGCATTTGAATTCTTTTGCATTTCTATTCGTTTTCTTCGTGCAAGAAATGCCGGGAAATACATTCTAGAGAAGAGGAACATGACCCTCGAACCCACGGGCATTTTGAAAGTTATTTGAACCCTCAAACTTAGAGGGTCATTTGAAAATTATTTGCAAAAGAAAATAAACCTTTTAGGCAATTTTGTGAAAATAATTTTTTCTGAAGTTTTTATTTTTGCCGTGGAAAAATGCCCATCATCTATATTTCATTTTTCTGATAATTTTAGTATATAGAAACTCTTTATTCCGAATTGATTTGATTTCCTTTTTATCGTTTCAGTTTCCTAGTTTTAAAATTAGGAATAGAATCACTTTTATTTGGAAACTCCAGGTGGCCCATTAAGACTTTCCTTTTCTCTGGCCCAACAAGATCATCTCCTACCTCTCCTCTCTTCCCCACGTCACAGAAACTTCCATCCATGGACACAGGAATCCCCACCTCCGGGATTCGCGAAGCACCTTCCCTCCCAGCGCCTCCCGTCGCCCCTATAAGAACCCACCCGGCGTCCTCGTTCCATTTTCCCAAAGAGACGCCACCCTCATCGCCTCTAGCCGCCGGCCACCTCGCCGGAGTAACCCTACCCCGGCAGAGTCCAGGAGCTCCCTGTCGACCTCCCCATGGCCCCTACCCTCGCTGCACCACACCCCTGCGCGCCCCACCCCTCCTCCGCCGATTCCCCACCCCACCGGAGACCTCCCCACCTCGCCGGAGCAGCTACCTCACCGGAGTTCTTCCTCTGTGTCACCCATGGTGAGATTCACGAAATCCCGTATTGCAGTTTTTTCAGAAAATTGCAATTTTAGAAAATTCATATCTATTAGTCTATAACACCGAATTAGGTGATTCTTTTTGCCTTGGATCAAAAACTTTATGCAGTTTCTGTAGATCTATAAGTTTTCTATGTTTGGACTTATAAAAATTGAGTTAGATCAGATTTGAATTAAAGCTTGTTTTGCTTATTCCGGGAGTTTAAAAATAGCTTTTAATTTGATTCTTTTTGCTGCTGCTTCCTATTGATCATATATTTCAGTAGTTTAAGTTTCAATTTTTTCATGCAATTTTACTTAGGGTTTTAAGCAAAACAGATTCTGTTTTAGCCTTTTTTTGTTTTCTTGCTATTTCTTTTGTATTAATTGTTCTTAATTTGTTTTTTCTGTAATTGTGACAAGTTATATTTTGTTTTCTGATATTTACCAGTAACTTTTCAACAACAACAAAATTTTATTTTATTTTATTCTTATTTTTTTGCATGGAATCAATTCTAGTTCTATACTAACTTGCGAATTGATTGCATTGCTAGTTTGATTTCCTATTTTGAAAATACTTATAAAAAATATTGTTTTGTAAATTTTACTTCTGTTATCTTAGTTATTTTATATTTTGTTTTCTGTTATTTTTTCTATTTTAGTGTTTTATTTTCAGTTAGAACAAAAACTATATAGTGTTTGATGTAGTAGAAGGCTTACTAGTTTCTTTGAAGTTTCCTTTGGATTTTTATCCGCTCTCTCTTATTGATTTTTGATTGCATCAACTTTTATTTTTGTTTGTTAATTGATTGCTAGAATGATTGCTAGTGTGAGTGCTTATGTGAATACTATGTTTGATTATATAGATTTCGTCGGAGAGTGACGAATAGTTCTATCACGTATTTCCCGAGAACGAAAATTCTTCTTCGTCAACATCGCCAGGCAAGTCACTTTGATCATACTATCACCTATGTTTTATGCATCGTAGTTCTACCATCCTATGCCCAATTGCATGCTTCTTAGGTACTTGGAAATTTTAGTATAGATTGTAGTATCATGTGGTAGGCACACAACAACCCCGATACTTGGCCCCGGGACGAAAAATTTCATATTGCTATGCTTGAGTAGACGGGACTTCGGTTGAGTGCTTAACACGAGTGATGCGAGGTTGATTAAATAATCAAGACCGGTTAAGACAAGATTTTCAAGACCTCGGACGAAATGCAACACTGGGTGAAGGACGGTTGATCGGCTCCTTAGGGAACCTAGTGGATGCCCGGGATGCTGGGGACGGCCATGACATCCTGCGGAAAGCTTCACCCAGGCTCAAAGAGACGGACGGATATTTTCAAGACCCAAGGCTTACCTGCACAGCCACAAGTCATTATGGGCTCTGGCTTGGTTGGACAACGCGGCGACTCTGGACAGGCGGTGCTAGCAGATGTAGAAGAACGGTAGGAATGGATGGGCACCGACAGGGATTCAGAGGGACCCGTTGAAAGACCATGTTTTGATCATCCGGTCTTCAAACACCCTGAAGTGCGAGGACGTACAAGGAGGCGATCAAATATTGTGGGGAACGTGTGCAAAACTCTGCAGAGTACTCAAACCTAATCGATTAGCCGTGTCCACGGTCATGGACAACTTGAGCCAAAGGAACTGAAGTTATCTGGATTTCTCAACACCATTAAATATATTTGATGAGGGTAATTATTGACAACTCGGGTACGAGAACTGGTTGGCGGAACCATCTCGTTAACAACCAACAAAGTAGTAACATTTTGCTTTGAGCCCCCTCTTGTTGTAGGAGAAAATTTGCTTTACGCTAAAACTTACAGCCCCGCCTGCCATATATGCATATAGTATAGATGATATTTTACCCCCTCTCATATGTGACTTGCCGGCATATTCAATATGCTGACCTACACGGCTGCAACGTCTTATGTTGCAGATCTTTTTCTTCAATGAGTAAGAGTACAATTCAGGGTTATGGTCTACACTCAACTTGCCGTTGGTGTTTATTGGGACTCCACTCCCTTGACTGCTTTCGCTGAGATATTTAAGGTATATATCAGTTTTACGCTATTTACATGTGATTGCACTTTGATATATACATTGATGTACTGTGTGTGCCAG
Source organism: Hordeum vulgare subsp. vulgare (assembly GCF_904849725.1). Classification (NCBI taxonomy): domain Eukaryota; kingdom Viridiplantae; phylum Streptophyta; class Magnoliopsida; order Poales; family Poaceae; genus Hordeum; species Hordeum vulgare. The sequence goes on along the minus strand of NC_058520.1, from coordinate 199,024,867 downwards.
CATACTGATCTAGGGATGGCACAGATACACAAAGGCTTGACTTGTTTTGAGTCGGGTCGCTACATATAAATACATTGCCCCCAGCTCCATTTTTACTCTTACCTCTCCATCTCCGCCTCCTAGCTCTAAACACTAGCACCGTCGCTAGATTCCATCATCGCTGGAGAAGAAGTGCTTCGGTGCCACGATTTCCTTGTCGACGTAGTCACGCCGGCCGCGACCATCTTTGCCTACTGCCGTCGTAGTTGAATGCCATGGCCAAGCTAGGGTGCGACAGATTGAACTGCTCGGCCTCCTCGCCTCGTCAAACAGTTTGTCTCATTCTTCAGCTTGGTAAATATTTGCTATTTTTACCGCGGGTTTGCTCTTAATAGTTACCATAAATCTTCGAAAGATGTGTTTCCACTTTAGATACTACACCTCTCAACACATCTATACTTACTTGCTTAATACTTTTACTTATGTTAAAATTGTGGGTTGATTTCTCACTTGTGCAATTTCACGGACTTGTACAAAGCTGAAACCACCTTATCTTGCGCAAAAGTGAAAGTCCTCGGTGAATGAGGTCAATATCTCTAGACAATATTTTATCTTCAAAATCTTCTTAGAATGCATACAACCTCGTCTATTCCCCCGCATCTCGAATTCTTTCATTGGTTTCGTGGCAGAATCACTAGGATCTCATAGTCTGAATTCATTTGCAGACTATTTACAAATTTATGAGAGAACTAAAGACTTTTTACACTTGAACACTGTGATTTTCCATACGTTTAGGCAGCATGGTCTAGTGCATCCAAGAGTCATTGTGGATTGTCACATGACCATGGTCTAGATCAATCTAAGAGTCATTGTGGATTAATGGGTGACCAAGTTTGTACGGGTTTCGGAAGTCTCCCCTAAAGACTTACCTAAGTAATTGGGTGTTGTCTCAGAGACTTCGGCTCAAGGGGATTAAGGTAAAGACGAGTTCTAGGCCCCCCCAACAAGGCGTACAATTGTCACAACGAATCAAACTGGTCCAAAAAATCATGTGTCTTCGTCAAGCTACTGGTTCTACCCTTCACTCTCTTTACTTGCTATACTAGGAAGCCATTGCTTGGTCATCTCTCTCAAGGACATTCTCCGAAGATATTCACAACTGTTGTTTATCTTCACACTTCCTAAGTTTATCTATGATATATCTTAGTTTGGATGATAACTATACTTTGCATGAGTGTATGTCTTTGTAGTATTGCATGCTTTGCATAGATGCTTGACACTTATTCGTACATGATCCTATATCACTTCCGCTTAACTTTGAATATATTTACTATTTAGAAGCTTTTAATAAAAATCGCCTATTCACCCCCACCTCTAGTCGATAAATAGCACTTTCAGGTCTTGGGCCCATTGCTTTCTCTATCGTACCATCAAATTCAGATGTCATTTTTTTGGTGAGAGTGATCTCTTCATAAGAACCTACGATGACACAAATAGGCGATGCTCATAATAGCGGTTGATTATGTAGAAATTATGACTACCTGCCAAAGCGCCACTATAGTCCGTCAATCCCACGCTTCAATTTCCATTCCTCTTTTCTTCATACCATAATTCAGTCGCCATGATCTTCATCGTCTTGGCAAACCGCGCTACACACTTAGTCATACTCTGCAAACTCTCGTTCTTGATGTTTATTTACACAGCACAGCCATGTCAAGCGACAGGGAGGATGACAATTCCACCAATCTGGCGACCGATCTGTGGGCTACCTCGGAATCATCGAGAGTGTTTTCCATTAGTCCAGCATCGAGCCTTGGCGTCGATTTTACCTCGTTCATGGAAGGGATGCCACTGTCCGAGTGGTCGGACGATGACCATAAGGATGAGGAGCCACCAAGGGACGAAGAATACAATGATGATGATGACAGGGAGGAAAGGTAAAACAAGGAGGAGTACGACAATTACGCCGACGAATACATCGACGATGATGATGATGAGGAATGGTCAAACAACGAGGATGACGACGGGGAAATCAATGACTGTGATGATGACGACAACGATGAAAAGCCAACGGTCAGGAGGAAGAAGCGTCCACACTAAGTCGATGTCGCGAGGCCATCCAACAACAATAATAAGAGGAATAAGAAAATCAAATTTTATATATGTGTTGACATTGGCTCATATTTACACTCGAACTATGTTTCCCCTCTCGATCTAATCAAAAATGGTTAAGAATAGAGATTCAAGAGTGATCATTCACACTAGCACAAAAAATTGGTTTCTTCTACCGTGTGCCCTATCGAGCACACAATTCAGGAAAACAAATTGTATGTGTTGTGCATAATTATTGCATACAATTATGTTTACCGGCCTGTTTGTAGAGTATCAGAGACACCTTGTTAGGCCAAACCGTTTGTGTTCTTTTGGATTACCACAAATAGTTCATCTGACTGACTTGTATGTCGTATATCGCACACTTCCGGATCTACATAACCGCTTGCATTACGTTGGATCTTTACAAATAGTTCGTAAACCATATGTCGTACATCGCACACACCTATGTTTTTAAAACCATTTGTGTTATTTTTCATCATCACAAAATATTTGTAAATGCCAGCTATTTGCTTTGCATCGCACAAGAACTGCTAGGAAAGGGCTTATATGCGACTTCAAATCAGTGGCAGGTAGGTTGTATGACTTACCACAACTACTTTTGCGAACTAGTAGTGGCGGGTAAAGGGACGTGTCCGCCATAGCTAGACGTTGACCTGTGGCGCGTAGAGCCAGCCGTTCGTCGCATGGTATAACCTCCAAGACGGGAATTATTTGTGTAACTCATCTATGATGGGCATCAGCGAGCGCTTGCCACAGGTAGTAGGCTCAATAGTGGCGGGCGGCCCTTAGAAGCCGCCGCTAGTTAACCTTGCCGGGTTTCCCATTTTTAGCAGAACAAAGTTGTGGCCAGCGGTGAGAGTTTCCTGCCAGTGTTTGGTTAGATATCTTGTGGAGAGCATTCTTTCTTGCCTGCCACTCATCCTATTTTTTCAAATATCCGTGCGGGATTGGACAAAAATGACATACGCGTGGTCGGCCATGCCCGCCTGAACAAATGAGACTGATTGAGCTGCGCAACCTAACCCGCTCCCCCAAATGCCATGGTGCTCCGAAGCCCATCCCTAGCACCAGAAACGCAACCCTCTTCCTCACTCTTCCACCCACCCACCACGCGCTAGGAATGCACGCTACCGCCGCATCCACCCGCATGCTCCACCGCACCACTCTCGGCCCGCATCCCTCTTACCCCTCCACCCACCCCGCTCAGCATAGACCGCCCACTGCACCGATCCTCTCGGTCGGTCTCTCTCTATCTACCCCCTCCGCTGGTCTGCCTCCGCCCGAACCAACGAACGTCAACATCGGCCATCTCCACGTACGTATGTCGATGTTTATGGTTTGATTTATATGGAATAGAAAAGAGTGCCAATGTTTTGACGAAACGTTAATTCACTTCCATTTTGTTAAATTTTTGGCATTCTATAGATCCAAATTTTAGCAAAGGCTATGCCAAAAAAAAATATAAATGGCGATGGTCGGTGCTGATTTGGATGATCTGGTTTTGTTGTCTTCTTTTATAGGAAATATGAATTACTGTGGAAGTTTCAATGAAATGATAAGTGAGGAAAACTCAAAACACAAACACCTAAAGCCAAAAGTGATTGAGCATGATTGGAAATATTGTCCTGTGTGGAACCGACACTTTTTTTACCTTTGAAGATTGTGTATCTTCCAGATCATTAGGCTTCATGGTCTAGAGAATCCTAGAGGAACTTGTGGATCGTCGAGTAACCGAGTTTGTGAAGGTTTGGATGTCTACCTTGAAGACTTACCACAGGTGATTGGGCGGAGTTTGTGTGACTCTAGCTCAAGGATAATATTGTAAGGACTATGTGTCCTTCGACTGTGTGTCCTTTTGTTTAAATACCAAGCCGCTCCTAACCAGATGTACGACTGTCACAACAGTTGGAACTACTAGACCAAATCATTGTCTTCACTGAGAATATGGTTCTATTTCCTCAACCCTTTCATTTCCTTGTTTACTTGTTGATGAAATTGATCGTGGCACACCCTAGATTTTGGCCTTTTTTTGCTTTTGTTTTTCTTTGGATTTTGTTTCAGATTTATTTTTCCGTGGCTCTATGGCATGGAAACTTGGGAAGATCATCTCTTCCTACTCTCCAAAGTTGCTTGCCATCCTCAAATCCTTCCAAAGACCATGTCATTTCCATCTTAGCCCTAAACCAAATTCTTTTTGGTGGGAATATCCCTTTTTCTATTAAAAAAATAACGCTATTTGCTCTAGGTTGGGAAGCGGAAAATTGCCTAATAAATCCCATAAATTGTTTGGGTCATATCTTAAATATGTCAAAATCCTTCCTTGTCTAGTTCAAAAATAATTCAAGAATATTCCATTTCCTATTCTGGCCTCAATGGAACTTTGTGAAGGAAGTGGCACTTATATCTTCTTGTTTGCCCTCAAATTTTTTTTACACTTTCCTATCCATGTTAGGGCATCATGCCAAAATTCAACTTCATTTGCCCGAAGAATATTCCTCGTCTAATTTCCAAAGTTTTTGTCCACAAAGGAACTTTGTGAAGGAGGTACTGGTTAGGCATATCCAAATGATTTGCAATTTTTACATGACCTTCATATGATCAAATACTATATCTCCCCAAAATTTTAGAAAATTTCATTCATCTATGTGAGCCCAGCATCCAAACTTAGTTTTTGGTCAGATTTTTATTTTGTGTTGTAACAGTTTTTTGTATTATTTTATTATTGCTGAAATTTTACCAGGACCTTCTCCTACCCATATAACCTATCTCCTAAAAATTTGGGCTCATTTGTCGTGTGCTATTTTTGTAAGATTCTGTCCAGATTGAAGCATTGTGAAGCAAGTACCATTTTGTTGTATCCAAATGGCATGAAACTTTCACATTGCCTTCTTGTGTCCAAATCATTCATCTCCTTCAAAATTCAGCTCAATCCAATCACCTATGAGAGTGCTTCTTCCTCATCTTCTTTTATGTCCAATGTGGTGCAGTTTGCTGCAAGTGTTGGAAATATGCCCTAGAGGCAATGATAAATAGTTATTATTATATTTCCTTTTTGAAGATAATCGTTTATTATCCATGCTATAATTGTATTGAATGAAACCATAGATACATGTGTGGATACATAGACAAAACAATGTCCCTAGCAAGCCTCTAGTTGGCTAGCCAGTTGATCAATGATAGTCAAGGTTTTCTGACTATATGCAAGTGTTGTCACTTGATAACTCGATCACATCATTAGGAGAATCATGTTATGGACTAGACCCAAACTAAGAACGTAGCATATTGACCGTGTCATTTTATTGTTATTGTTTCCTACATGTCAAGTATTTATTCCTATGACCATGAGATCATATAACTCACTGGCATCGGAGGAATACCTTGTGTGCATCAAACGTCGCAACCTAACTGGGTGACTATAAAGGTGCACTACAGGTATCTCCGAAGGTGTCTGTTGAGTTAGTATGGATCAAGACTAGGATTTGTCACTCCCTGTGACGGAGAGGTATCTCGGGGCCCACTCGGTAATACAACATCACACACAAGACTTGCAAGCAATGTGACTAAGTGTAAGTGACGGGATCTTGTATTACAGAACGAGTAAAGAGACTTTCCGGTAATGAGATTGAAATAGGTATCCGGATACCGATGATCGAATCTCGGGCAAGTAACATACCGAAGGACAAAGGGAATGACATACGGAATTATATGAATCCTTGACACCGAGGTTCAACCGATAAGATCTTCGGAGAATATGTAGGATCCAATATGGGCATCCAGGTCCCGCTATTGGATATTGACCGAGGAGTTTCTCGGGTCATGTATGCATAGTTCTCGAACCCGCAGGGTCTGCACACTTAAGGTTCGATGATGTTTTAGTATAGTTGAGTTATATGTGTGGTTACTTAATGTTGTTCGGAGTCCGGTTGAGATCACAGACGTCACAAGGGTTTCCGGAATGGTCCGGAAACGAATATTGATATATAGGATAGTTTCATTTGGTTACCAGAATGTTTCGGGCAATTCCGACAGTGTACCGGGAGTGACGAATGGATTCCGGGTGTTTACGGGGAGGGGTCCATCCACCCGGGAGTGAGCCCAAGGCCCTAAGGTGCTGCCACAAGTCCTTAGTGGGCTGGTGGAGTCTGCCCAAGAGGGCTATGGTGCCAAATAAAGAAAATACCAAAAGAAAAGAAAAAGGAAAAGGAAAGGGGGAGGTGGGAAGGAAGAGGAGGACTCCTCCATCCCAAACCGAATTGGAGGAGGACTCCTCCTCCTCCTGGCGGTCGGCGCACCTTAAGGGACTTGTCCCTCAAGGCTAGCCCCTCGCTGTCCCTCCTATATATAGTGGTGGTTTAGTTCTTTTTGGGACACAACTTTGCCACGTGCAACTCTAGCCTATACCACATAGTTTTACCTCTAGATCGGATTTTTGCGGAGCTCGGGTGGAGCCCTGCAGGAGTAGATCATCACCACCACCGGAGCACCGTCACACTGCCAGAGAACTCATCTACTTCTCTGTCTTGCTTCTTGGATCAAGAAGGCTAAGATCATCGTCGAGCTGTATGTGTGCTGAACGCGGAGGTGTCGTCCGTTCGGCACTAGATCGGAACAGATCGTGGGACAGATCGCGGGACGGTTCATGGGACGGTTCGAGGGACGTGAAGACGTTCCACTACATCAACCTCGTTTCTTTACGCTTCGTGATGTGCGATCTACAAGGGTACATAGATATAATCTCCACTCGTAGATGGACATCACCATGATAGGTCTTCGTGTGCGTAGGAATTATTTTGTTTCCCATGCAACATTCCCCAACAGTGGCATCATGAGCTAGGTTCATGCGTAGATGTTATATCGAGTAGAACACAAAAGGTTTTGTGGACGGTGATGTTCGATTTGCTGCCCTCCTTAGTCTTTTCTCGATTCAGAGGTATTGTTGGATTGAAGGGGCCCGTACCGCCATAACTTGTACGCTTACGAGAGACTTGCTTCATCGATTGACATGCAACCTTGTTGCATAAAGATGACTCGTGGGTGCCTGTTTCTTCAGCTTTAGTTGAATTGGTTTTGACCGAGGCGGTCCTTGGAGAGGTCAAATAGCAATTTGCACATCTCCGTTGTGGTTTTTGCGTAATTAAGATGCGATCATACTAGATACCCATAGCAGCCACGTAAAACATGCAACAACAAATTAGAGGACGTCAAACTTGTTTTTGCACGGTATGCTTGTGATATGATATGGCCAATGACGTGATGTGATATATTGGATGTATGAGATGATCATATTGTAATAGTTAATATCGACTTGCACGTCGATGCTACGGTAGGTCATAGATTTAGTGGTAATAGCATAGATAGCATGACAACCTCGATGGCGACACGTTGATGGAGATCATGATGATGGAGATCATGGTGTGGCGCTGGTGACAAAAATATCATGCCGGTGCTTTGGTGATGGAGATCAAGAAGCACAAGATGATGGCCATATCATGTCACTTATGAATTGCATGTGATGTTAATCCTTTTATGCACCTTATTTTGCTTAGAATGACGGTAGCATTATAAGGTGATCTCTCACTAAAATTTCAAGATGAAATTGTGTTCTCCCCGACTGTGCAACATTGCGACAGTTCGTCGTTTCGAGACACAACATGATGATCGGGTGTGATAGACTCAACATTCACATACAATGGGTGCAAAACAGTTGCACACGTGGAACACTCGGGTTAAAATTGACGAGCCTAGCATGTGCAGACATGGCCTCAGAACACATGAGACCGAAAGGTCGAGCATGAATGGTATAGTTGATATGATCAGCATAGAGATGCTTACCACTGAAACTATTCTCAACTCACGTGATGATCGGACTTGAGTTAGTGAACTTGGATCATGTACCACTCAAATAACTAGAGAAAGCTAAGTTGAAAGATGATGGAAGCAACTTTGTAGACTGGGCTCGTAATCTTAAGTTGCTCCTGCAAGCTGGGAAGAAGGATTATGTCCTTAATGCTACGCTAGGAGATGAACCACCCGCTAAGGCTGACCAAGATGTTGAGAACGCTTGGTTAATGCGTAAGGAGGACTACTCAGTAGTTCAATGTGCAGTGTTGTATGGCTTAGAGCCAGGACTTCAACGTCTCTTTGAGCATCATGGAACATATGAGATGTTCCAAGAGTTGAAGTTTATCTTTCGGAAGAACGCCCTGATCGAGAGGTACGAGACCTCAGATAAATTCTATGCCTGCAAGATGGAGGAGAATTCGTCTGTCAGTGAACATTTTCTCAAAATGTGTGGGTACTCAAACCGTGTAGCTGATCTAGGGATTGGACTCCCGCAAGAGGCTATCACTGACAGAATTCTTCAATCACTTCCACCAAGCTACAAGAGCTTTGTGTTGAGCTATAACATGCAAGGGATGAACAAGTCACCTGGTGAGTTATTCACGATACTGGAAGTCATAGAGTGAGAACTCCGGAAAGAGCATCAAGTGTTGATGGTCAATAAGACCACTAGTTTCAAGAGAAACGGCCAAGGCAAGAAGGGTAACTCCAAGAAGAGCGGGAAGCCTGTTGCCAATCCGACGAAGAAACCCAAGGCTGGGCCTAAGCCTGAAACAGAGTGTTATTATTGCAAGGGACTCGGTCACTAGAAGCGCAATTGCCCCAAGTATTTGGCTGTTAAGAAGGCGGCCAAGGAAAAATCAGGTATATTTGATATACATGTTATTGATGTGTACTTAACCAGCTCTCGTAGTAGTGCCTGGGTATTCGATACGGTTCTGTTGGTCATATTTGCAACTCGAAACAGGAACTGCGGAATAAACGAAGGCTGGCGAAGGATGAAGTGACGATGCGCGTGGGAAATGGTTCAAAGGTTGATGCAATCGCCGTCGGCATAGTTTCACTTCAGTTACGATCAGGATTAGTTATGAACTTAAATAATTGTTATTTAGTGTCTGTGTTAAGCATGACTAGTTACCATCATTATTATTATGCCCTAGAGGCAATGATAAATAGTTATTATTATATTTCCTGTTTAAAGATAATCGTTTATTATCCATGTTATAATTGCATTGAAAGAAAACATAGATACATGTGTGGATACATAGACAAAACAATGTCCCTAGCAAGCCTCTAGTTGGCTAGCCAATTGATCAATCATAGTCAAGGTTTTCTACCTATATGCAAGTGTTGTCACTTGATAACTAGATCACATCATTAAGAGAATCATGTGATGGACTAGACCCAAACTATGAACATAGCATATTGATCGTGTCGTTTTATTGCTATTGTTTTCTACATGTCAAGTATTTATTCCTATGAACTTGAGATCATATACCTCACTGGCACCGAAGGAATACCTTGTGTGCATCAAACGTCGCAACATAACTGGGTGACTATAAAGGTGCTTTACAGGTATCTCCGAAGGTCTCCGTTGAGTTAGTATGGATCAAGACTGGGATTTGTCACTCCGTGTGACGAAGAGGTATCTCGGGGCCCACTCGGTAATACAACATCAAACACAAGCCTTGCAAGCAATGTGACTAAGTTTTAGTCACAGGATCTTGTATTACCGAAGGAGTAAAGAGACTTGCCTGTAACGAGATTGAAATAGGTATGCGGATACCGGCGATCGAATCTCGGGCAAGTAACATACCGAAGGACAAAGGGAATGACATACGGGATTATATGAATCCTTGACAATGAGGTTCAACCGATAATATCTTCGGAGGATATGTAGGATCCAATATGGGCATCCAGGTCCCCCTATTGGATATTGACCGAGGAGTCTCTCGGGTCATGTCTGCATAGTTCTCAAACCCTCAGGGTCTACACACTTAAGGTTTGATGATGTTTTAGTATAGTTGAGTAATATGTCTGGTTACCGAATGTTGTTCGGAGACCCGGATGAGATTAGAGATGTCATGAGGGTTTCCGGAATGGTCTGGAAACAAAGATTGATATATAGGATGGTTTCATTTAGTTACCGGAGAGTTTCGGGCAATTCCAGAACTGTACGAGGAGTGACGAATGGGTTCCGGGTGTTTACCGGGACGGTCCCATCCACCCGGCAGTGAGACCAAGGCCCTAGCGTAGCGCCACAAGTCCTTAGTGGGCTGGTGGACTCAGCCCAAGAGTACTATGATGCCACATAAGGAAAAAACCAAAAGAAAAGAAAAAGGAAAAGGAAAGAGGGAGGTGGGAAGGAAGAGGAGGACTCCTCCTTCCCAAACCTAATTGGAGGAGTAGTCCTCCTCGTCGTGGAGTATAGTGGTGGATTAGGGCTTTTTGAGACACAACTTTGCCACGTGCAACTCTAGCCTATACCACATAGTCTTACCTCTAGATCGGATTTCTGCGGAGCTCGGGCGGAGCCCTGCAGGAGTAGATCATCACCACCACCGAAGCGTCGTCGCTCTGCCGGAGAACTCATCTAGTTCTCCATCTTGCTTGCCGAATCAAGAAGGCTGAGATCATCGTCGAGCTGTACATGTGGTGAACGAGGAGGTGCCGTTGATTCGGCACTAGATCGGAACGAATCGTGGAGCGGATCACGGGACGGTTCATGGGATGGTTCGAGGGACGTGATGACGTTCCACTACATCAACCGCGTTTCTTAACGCTTCCTGATGTGCGATCTCCAAGGGTACGTAGATCTAATCTACACTCGTAGATGGACATCACCATGATAGGTCTTCGTGTGCGTAGGAAAAAATTTGTTTGCCATGCAACGTTCCCCAACAGCAAGTGCCACCTAGACTTCCTCTTTTGAGGTGAAACTTAGCCAAGATGGTCATCTTAGTGGTTGATCAAGCTCATCAAAAGGTAAGCATCATTCACCAGTTGTGTCTCCCCCTTGCGGCCAACAAACACTTTGTTGTTCCGTTGTCTTCTAGTAAGCTATGGTCATATCCATGCTTACTATGCTTGTTCATTTGCTTTTTTGCACTCACTGATGAAAGACAAACAACTCTAGCCTATACCACATAGTTTTACGTCTAGATCAGATTTCTGCGAAGCTCGGGCGGAGCCCTGCAGGAGTAGATCATCACCAACACCGAAGCGTCGTCACTCTGCCGGAGAACTCATCTACCTCCCTGTCTTGCTTGCTGGATCAAGAAGGCCGAGATCATCGTCGAGCTATACGTGTGTTGAACGCGGAGGTGCCGTCGGTTCGGCACTAGATCGAAATGGATCGTGGGATGGATCGCGGGACGGTTCATGGGATGGTTCGAGGGACGTGAAGAAGTTCCACTACATCAACCGCATTTCTTAGCGCTTCCTGATGTGCGATCTACAAGGGTAGGTAGATCTAATCTCCAATTGTAGATGGAAATCACCATGATAGGTCTTCGTGTCCATAGGATTTTTTTGTTTCCCATGCAACGTTCCCCAACAGCAAGTGCCACATAGACTTCCTCTTTTGAGGTGAAACTTAGCCAAGATGGTCATCTTAGTGCTTGATCAAGCTCAAAAAAGGTAAGCATCATTCACCAGTAGTGTCTCCCGCCAGCGGCCAACAAACACTTTGTTGTTATGTTCTCTTCTAGTAAGCTATGGTCATATCCATGCTTCCTATGCTTGTTCAGTTGCTTTTTGGCACTCACTGATGAAAGACAAACAACTCTAGCCTATACCACATAGTTTTACCTCTAGATTGGATTTCTGCGGAGCTCGGTCGGAACCCTGCTAGAGTAGATCATCACCACCACCAAGGCGCCATCACACTGCCGGAGAACTCATCTACTTCTCTGTCGTGCCTGCTGGATCAAGAAGGCCGAGATCATCATCGAGCTGTACGTGTGCTGAACGCGGAGGTGTCGTCGGTTCGGCACTAGATCGGAACAGATCGTGGGACGGATCGCGGGACGGTTCATGGGACGGTCCGAGGGACGTGTAGACGTTCCACTACATTAACCGCATTTCTTAACGATTCCCGTTGTGCGATCTACAAGGGTATGTAGATCTAATCTCCAGTCGTAGATGGACATCACCATGATAGGTCTTCGTGTGTGTAGGAATTTTTTTGTTTCCCATGCAACATTCCCCAACAGCAGATGCCACCTAGACTTACTTTTTTGAGGTGAAACTTAGCCAAGATGGTCATCTTAGTAGTTGATCAAGCTCAGCAAAAGGTAAGCATCATTCACGAGTTGTGTGTCCCCCAGCGGCCAACAAACACTTTGTTGTTCTGTTGTCTTCTAGTAAGCTATGGTCATATCCATGCTTACTATGCTTGTTCATTTGCTTTTTGGCACTCACTGATGAAAGACCAATTTCCCAGACAAGGTTTGGCTGATCACAACATGGATCACCGTCGAGTTCACGCGGTGACTACATGCCTGGCATGCCTGTCAGCGCGCTCTAGCAAATGGGTTCCTCTGTTTCGTCTATGTCACGTGCTCATGCCACCTAGCCATGTCTAGGAGCATCCCCTCATCATCACCCTCGCCCTAGACCCCTCTCCCCCTCATCTTTCTTCATCCACCCGCATCGATAGCCGTGCCCATGGGTGCGCAGTGTGCGTGGTGGCCGACCGGACTTCTCCCTCCCCGCATCTGCGCCCTCTGTGCATCTACTGCTCCCCTGACCCTCTCTTGACTACAAGTGCACGCCTACGCAGACGAGACGGAGCAGCGGACACGTGTCTGCAGCGGCGCCGAGCTCGACACCCCCTCCGTGACTATTTAAGCCCTTCCCGAGGTCTCCCAACCTCACCAGTAGCCTGAGCTCTTCCCTCGTCGCCTCCCTCACCCATCCAATCATCCTCAAGCCCTCTCGAGCCCCCTAGCCCCGCCATTGCCGAGGCGACCACCGTTGATCCTGCGAGGTCGTGTCCATCCCCTAGGCCAAATCCCTCCATTCTCTATAGTGGGCGGCGTTCCCATGGATCCCGTGGAGTCGCCGCAGCCCTCCGCTCCGCTAGGGAGACCTCGCCGTTGTCGGTTCTCATTCCACCTTGGAAGCTTTTGTCCGCCACACTCGAGCAATGTAACGAGAGCGACATGCTACACCGAGAGCCCCTCAGCCTCTAGCGGCTCCAGCACGGCATGGTGATGTTGCCGCACTCACTGGATGGCCCTCTAGTGAAGTGAGGCAGTGGCTGCACCAACGCCCGAGCCCCCTTCCTCTGGACGCAAGGTAGAAGACGAACAGGGAGGAGCCACGATGGGTCCTGCGTGTCAGTGTCTCGGCGTTGACCTGGCTGACCCTCCTGATTGGATAAGTGGAGGCGTTATTTCAAAATGCGCCTTCCTATGGCAAAGGCGCGTTGTACAAGCTCACACAGAAATGTGCTTCCTTGGTTTCGAAATCGAATTTTAAGAAATAAGCTTTCAATCCTGCCACCGACCGAAGTATTTAAATTGTGAGCATTCGTTCGTTAAGAGCTAAAGTGGATATGTTTTGTGTGCTTTTGTTCTTGACAAACAAACGGTCGTAACTTCTCCCTCATAACTTCGAATGATGTGATTTCAAAGACCATGATCTAGCCTGGTCGAGGCCATTCTATTGGTTTCATTTACTCTATGTTGTAAAATATTGAAAATGACCATTTTGCCCTTGCCCTTGGTCAGCCCCCTTCAAGACAAACTTGTTTCGACGAATCTTTTCGTGATCCTCTCACACTTCTCTCCGGTGAATACTTCATCCCCAAGCAAGCCACAATAGCCACTTGCATGATGGCCTTGCATTAGCGATGGTTTTCTACTTTAATATTTAATAACTATTTGCTCAAGTGGTATTTCTGTTTCTGTATGCTTATGGATTCATGTTCATCTTCATGCTTTGTGGTTGTGCACCCTGTTAGTTATGCGACTACTTGCTAGTATTATTCTCATATGTCATTCTTGTTATCATTACATGCTGGTCATAGTAGTGTTGATCTGATGCATGATTATCGTCAGTTATGAAAAGTACCTCTGATATGCATGATCATCGCTATGCCATGTTCATCTTCATCTAGTAGACTAAGTGCTTTATTATTGTTAATGCTAATGCTTCATATGTTAAATTGGTATACTTCCCACCCATGTTCGTGTTCATATAACGCTCATCTGCATTGTCGTTTCAACATGTTATTATTATGACTCATCTTGTTAGTTTTCAAGTTTAATCGGACACTAATTGAACTTGAACACCTAATGGTTGATTCATAGGGCCATTGAGACGAGCTGACCACTCCAGCCACACTTGCTTGTATGGGAAGGCCTTAATGCGATATGTTTTCATTCCTCTCGTCGGTGCCTCCAACTAGGGAAGGTTAGGTGCATGCGCTACCTTGACTCGGTAGGCGGTAATAACCTTGTGTGCCCAAGTTGTGTTGTATCCAGGTTGTCCCCGTTTGGGAATGTGTGGGGACCCCGACTGGTAAGTCGAGATCGCCGTGCCCAGTGATCCCAAGGATCAATGGTCACTGAACACAGATACTGAATAATAGAGTCTTACATCCATACATACTGTTTGATACAATAAATGACCTCTTCGGTCGAGTCTTACATACATAGGGCCTTAAAGGCCAAAGCACCAAACAAGACCAATAGCGGAATTATTGCTTGAAAGCGTGAACCCATGCCATCAGCCTTAACCTACACGCATTCTGACTGGGAAGCATCCTAGCTCGCCAGAACGTCACCGAGTTAATCTTCACCGTATCCTGTCTTTCACACCTGGTCAATGAAATAACCAGTGGCAAACCAATGAGTACTTTGAATATACTCACAAGGAGTCCATGATACGAACAATGAAAGTGAAGGATAACATTATCATGCTTCTTTAGTGTAACTCATCTGGGTGGGATGATCATGTATACGCATCAGGTTAAAGAATTACTATTGAAGAACAGGTTACAGATATCAACATATCTGCTAAGGGCTGAACCATCCGGGTTCACCCTATATGCCAAGTCAGCGGACTTGTCATAACCTCAATGTATCCGCTGAGGGTTAAACCATCCGGGTTCACCCTATCTTCCTGGTCATCGGACTTGTCATAATGTCAATGTATTAATGAGGGCTAAACCATCCGGGTTTACCCTATATGTCAAGTCACCAAACTTGATCATATTATTGTGATTATCAAAACAACACCTTTTTAACACCACACACACACACTCGGTTTATGCGGAAACACTGGACGTAGTTTAAGCAGCAGCACCCAACTGTCCTTGACCATGGACACGGATATTTGAATAGTTTACACTCTGCAGAGGTAGTACACTGGACCCTCGAGAAACGGGAAACTTCCGTGTCATCAACGACTCACGGTATATCACATATACCCAAGGTAAGTACCCGATCGTCATCTTTCCCCTGACGATACTAGACAAAGAGGTCCACTCGATTGGTACCCAGCCCACATGTTGTACGTCTTATGAGCACCGACTCTGGACAGTATCAACCATGCAGGGACCAACGGTGTGCCCGGAACTCATAATAATGGCATAGTCGTCCTACCTGGCACGACCCCATCACGAGAGTGACACCGATCACTCCCGCCACTAGTAATGTGGCTCTTTGCTAGTACCGACCAGAGTAATCAACAAAGCCCTGTCCCATAAAGGGGTATGGTGGTCGTACTGGGTAAGGTTGGGACGGTCGACACATCATAAATCTAATCCCATTTCTGAAACCATACTCACACCAAAATCACCGGTGCATCACTTCACCAAAAGTGATCACCAACTCATCATCACCCTCGGGCATTAGTGGCACCCGACGGGGTTTTCATAAACTCTTTATTTAACTCATTATTATGCTCATGATAAAATGATGTATTATTACTTGTCAACATGGTAATATCATGACCCTCACGGGGTAGGGTCAAGTTCAATGCAGTGATACTACTCTACTAGTCAACATGACAGTAGCATGATCCTCGTAGATGGTAGGGCCAGCTCATCATGTTTGTGCTCCGAGGAGCCACGTGAATATCATTACTATCAATGCAAGTGCTTCGAAGAAGCCTCCGGTACCATCACATCAATGATGAACCGGCACTGTGATCACATGCAACAGGAAAATACTTGCTATACTAGCATGCAACATTTCATATGCTTAAGTCATGGTCAAAGGTCTGCTTGCCTTGCTCGCGCAAGTCCTCGAGGTCTTCGAGGTCTTCCGCTCCGTCCCCGAATACTCCGTGTACCATCAACTATCGTCGGAAACAACTATAGTAAGCCACATATCCAGCAGAATAAAAGTGTTCTATAAATCGAAGTTATATTTTTCTTGGACCTCTCTGGTCATAAGAAAAATACCTGAAGTTTCTCACAGGAGATTTGAATCATGAAGGATTTTTGAATAGGTGAAAGGAGCAATAGGTGGCCATTGAATAAGCCAACAGAATTCTTTTTGTTAAAAATGAGTGGAGGCACCCATTTAACAAAGAAGGATTTTAGAAGTATTTAGGAAGTTGTTTCACTGGATTTGGAGTTGTCATGAATATTCTAGGGATTTAACAATGAGGATTAAATAGCAATAGGAGCTATTTATTATAAGCAATAGAATGCAGTTTGATAAAAATG
The DNA here is from genome assembly GCF_904849725.1 of Hordeum vulgare subsp. vulgare. Taxonomy (NCBI): domain Eukaryota; kingdom Viridiplantae; phylum Streptophyta; class Magnoliopsida; order Poales; family Poaceae; genus Hordeum; species Hordeum vulgare. Next base: position 199,008,249 of record NC_058520.1, on the reverse strand, counting down.
TTGACCAAGGTTCTAAAAATGGAGAATGATTTTAGAAGTCTCTGAAAGTTTGAATCACTCAATTTGGAGTTGATATGAAGCCTATGGGATTTTCGAAAGGGGTGACATTTGTATCCAGATTTGGATTTTGAATAATAACAGTACAGAGAATCTTCTTGGAAAAATGTGCAAAGCACATATGTGGGTAGAGCTTGAATTTAGGAACCTGCAGAAATTTGAATCATGCAATTTGGACTCAGAATGATTTTATGGTGGAATTTATAAGTTAAGGAGGGAAATAAAAAGGAAAAGAGCTCATCTCTAGGGGGAAGACTATCTTGCGCACTAGGCGACAGCTAGGTCTTCGGGCCGGCCTAGTGGCTCGGTCTGGTCAGGGGGAAGGCCACGCCGAAGGCGTAATCAGGGACGTACGCCTTCGCCACGGGGAGGCAACAATTTAGGAACACGTCTTCACTTAACCGCGCGGGCCCTATTGGAGAGAGGCTGACGAGGGGGCCCTACCCGTCAGCTCCATCTCCCACCTCCCGCTCACGTAGAGGAGAGGCAGGAGCTCGAGAGCGCGCCGGCTCTCGCTCCTCTGGCCACCTCCGGCGACGCCCGGCACACCGGCGAGCTTGGGCGGCGGCGTCGCACCCGACCAGGCCCTACATGTCGGTGGGGAGGGGCTGCAGCGGCATCGACCGGGGTAGCCATGAGGGAGGCAGTCGACCTACATGGGCCTCGGGCGTGCGGCGCCTAGGGAGGAGATGGGGCGCTGAGGGGGGGGCGGCGATGGGAAGGGCTCACTAGAGAGCCTAGGGTGGAGGGGAGTCCCTGGTTGCTCGATCCGGAGCTGCTCCCGGGCGGAAGAGCTTCGGCCATAGCCGACCATGGAGGAGGGGAGAGAGCTCGGGAGGAGGAGAGGAAAAAGAGGGAAAGGAGCGGCGCCGGCTCGGGAGTTGCTACTGGAGGTAGCTAGATGGGAAGGGGGAGCTGCGCAAGCTCGGACGCGAGCTTGGCCGCATCGGCCATGACAGCAACAGAAGAAGAGGGAGGAAGGAGAGCTTGGGAAGAAGAGGAGGGGCTTCCGAGGCTGCTGGGAGAGAGAGGAGAGGGTTCTGGAGGAGCTTGAGGGCTCGGGAGGCACTATGTGGAGAGGAGGAGCCGAGAGGGCTCGAGAGCTCTCTGGAGCTCTCTGGTGCACCCAGGGCACGGCGGCCACGCGTCCCTGAGCCACCTTGGAGTCTTGCTAGCGTCGTGGAGGGGGTCAAGGATGCACTGCGTCACTCTGGGACACGCTGCCAAGGAGGGGGCCGGGTTGCAGAAGGAGAAGAGGGTGCAGAGCACCAATATTGCATCCTGGAGTGGTGGTCACCACGGGCACCTGTGTCTACAGGGTCGAAATGGCCAGCAAAACCTGTCCAGCACTCAAATCACACACGTAGGAGAGTGACTCTGGAGTTTGGAAGCATTTGAGGCTGGTTAAAGATGGGTTTGACTGCTGTTAAGTTTGCAACAATAAACTTAAGGTGGGTAGATAGGGCACTAACTTGAGAGATACTGGAATAAAAACATGTCTAGCACTCTTGTTTATAGAAGGACTACAAGACTGCAAAGTTGCAGCTCAAGAAAACAAGTGTAGCTAGTACTTGCTGTACAAAGCCACATTTCAGCCAGAAATGATCTTGAAGAGGTGCTTCTCATTTTTCCTACATGAGCATGCCATTAATTGATTTGAAATGATGCATTGAGACACTAGAGAGGCTCTGGAAAGAATTGGGGGTGATAGCTTAAGCAGAAGAATGGAAAGAGAGGTAAAATAGTGCTGCCAAGGGTGAAAATGAGAGAAAGTTACAAAGGGTCCTTCCCCAATAATTGACCAGTGGCCATGGGAAAGTTACTAGAGGTGAAATGTAACTAGGTGAGGCTATCGTAGAAAGTTGAGCTCAAGGAATAAAGTAGAAGTGGCAATAGAAGCCAAATTAGTGAGTGCACATAAGGTGTTTGATCTGTGGTTAGGCTATCAGATGAATTCCAATGGATACGAAACTTAACAGGATCAATTAATAGATGAAAATAGGCTTGCACACCAAATTTGGGATTTGGTGGATAAGTTTTCCAATGTAGACTTGGAAAACCCTAGAAAGGGGCAGAAATGGGTTTCTTCTTGGAACCCTATTCAAATAAATTCCCACAAATCCAATATTTGGTGTAGGGGCATTATTTGAGGATTAAGGCATGCACAAAAAGTTTGAGGTCAATTGGACAAACATTATAATGTAAAGTTTGTCAAAGTCAGAATTCAACAGAGAGGGTTTTGAGGTTTTTAGGACAAGTTCCTCTATTCTCCTTGATGTACCACTTGGTGTGGATGCCTCATTGGAGTACTGGAACATGTCCACCTAATTTGAGCACAATTGGAGACACTTCACAATGTAGAGTTGCTCAAATTTGATTCTGGACAGATAGGGTTTTAGAGGGATTAGGGGAGTCAAATCAACTTGGATGGAAATGAAACTTGGCAATATCATCAAGAATATCATAGATGACATGCTAGAATTTTACTGGAATTTACTGAGAATATTTCTTATAGAAATATTCCAAAAGCTTGAAATAGGGAGGAATGGTTTTGAAGGGATTTGCCCAATATTTTGAACATGACCATGTGTTGAAACTCATAAATATGGAATAAATATATCCACTGAGTTTCCCTAAATTTTCTTAAATATTTTGAAAGCAATAAAAATAACTTTCCTTCATAGGAGACCATTTCCGGCCTCACAGAAAGGCTTTTAAATAAAATAAGAAAATAACCTTTAAAATAATAATAAGATGGTTTTTGGAAGTAATTTTGATAATAGGTTTTAAATAAAACAATTGGTGCAAAAGAAACTCCCTAATTTGAGGACTTGTTGTGCAAACCTCATCTCAAGGGTTTGAAAGTTTAATTCAAAGAAAAGCTTTTTGGTGAAAATATTATTTGGTAAAAACAGATATTTGTTTTAAACACATGGCATGATCATTAGGCAGGAGATCATGGAGTAAGGAGGTGATTAGGAGAGTGGCAAGAATTAATGGGGATCAATCACATGCAAAACAATCAGACAGACAATAGTCACTCCAAGCATCACAAGCATTCACAAAAATTTTAATTGGTCCTAAATTTTGAAATAACTTAGTTAGTCAGGAAAGCCAAAAACTAGGGTGTGACAGAATGTTTTTGTTTTCCCACGACGGTGGCCGCTGGGTGTCTAAAGTGGCATCGGGGCCACCACTACTAGAAAAAAGGTTGTTAGTGGTGCGCCATTACTATTTAGTAATATGAATTTCGACTTTATTTGCAAAATCCTACACATGGTGCGCCATTACTATTTAGTAAGGGCGCACCACATGTATAGTGCGCCAGTAGTGTCCATATTGGCTATAGCTGTTTTTTCTAGTAGTGCACCCATGACTGAGCCGAAAGGGGAGTTTGTCGGAGTGGATGGGAGAGTGTCATGCAATAGATCGGTTTTGTGAGAACACTGGTGGTGCACCCGAATGGGAACACGAGCCCTTGGGTTCCGTAGTGTGGATAAAGTGTACTATCCTCTGTAGAGTGTATAACTATTAATAGCCGCGTCCGCGGATATGGGCCCGGTTCGTAGTAGGTCACACTATGGTCAATAGAAATAATAACCTGCATAATAAAGAACCCTGGTTCAATGAGGAAAGAAGTTTGTTGATCTTTATGTGATCATGAGAGGATCAGAGTGGTATCATGGATACCAATGTTGGTTAATATTTTGGTGTCATGTGCTAATCCCGGGTAAAGATCAAGCTCCTTGTGGTTATGTGATAATCACTATAGTATTGTTAATACCAACCTTGGTTTGATCATGAGTTTATCGTATGAGGACCATGATGGTAAGATACATGTGGTGGTTAAGAGATAACCCCGACCAGAGTAAGTTGAAATATGATAGTTTAAACATGATGCATGCTAGTATCATCATGTTCATATGTTCATGCCATGCTCATCTCGAATTGTTCTAGCGATATCATGTTCATCATTGATTTGTAACGTGTAAATGACATGCTATCGTTTGTCTTGATTGCTTTGCTTGTTCTGTACTTGCGAGTACATTCAAAATACTCCCCTGGCGTGTCATGCCAGTTTTGCAGGTCAAGCCAGGATTGATTGCTGGTCGAGTTTGTGAGCTAGGATAAGCGTTCTAGCCAGAGTCCCTGTGGAGTGGAGTCCATCGCCATCGTCGTTGTTCTGCTACTATAAATTATTTTGCTGCTTCGAGTTGTTCTGCTGCTAACATAGAACTAGATGAGCACGCGTAGTATTGCCGTGCCTATGTAATTCGTTGTGATATATGAACCATTGTATGTGTATCATTTGTAATAAAGAGTTGATTTGTTCTATGTAAAGAAGCTCCGTATTCTAGAAGACTTACTCTCCGGGCTGGAATACGGGGTGTTCCGGTCTCTCTAAGCCGGGGTGCCACAGATCATTACTATTTGAAGACTTTAACTGAAGACTCTCACAATTACCTCAATCCGAATTCTTGAGTCACCATTTCTTCTGTGTGCTTATCCTGATTACTCGCTACTTAGGTTGTGTGTGTGTTCCATTTCATCATGATGAATTTTCTACTACAATGTTCTTCATGCACCTGAGTGCTTTATCCGCTTCTTGTATTTCATCACTCTCATAAATCATGAACTAGTAATTCCTTAGTGATGAAATTACAAAAATTTTCCAACCACCCCCTCTAGTCGATATAACGCACTATCAGTAAACCATTCTTCGATGACCATTGGTTCTAGGGTGATTTCATTCACCTGTGTATAGAGTCATTCATAGTGCCATGGAAACTTGGTTCTAGAGAGAGTGGAAGGTGGAAGTTGTGATATAGGTCATTGTTGTCATGGAAACTAGCCATGGATATGTCTTCCTCTTTAGCATAGGAGTACAAACGGGCATAAGAATTATGTAGTCTATTTCCATCAAAACCATTATGTTCGCGAACAGTAGAGTGTCTCCAGCTCTAGGGATAAAACATTAATCCCTCCCTATTAATGAGAAAACATGATGCCACCAAAATGATCTACATACCTGTCTGGCTTGAGGTAGGCTGTCATTATAATATTTTTTCCAAAGCAACATTACACATGGTGTGTTTCATTTGTGCATGAATTTATGCGAAAAAATTAGAAGTAGTGCTTGGTTTTGAATTTTTAAGTTGATGACTCCGAGTAATCGTTTCTATTTTGGGAGTCAAACTAGATCCCATCAACCCAAAGAATGGGTACGTGCATCTCTATTAAGTACCTTATGCCAAATGCAGTGTCATTTGGCTTGGTGAAAGAGCTCAAACAGTTTATCTAGCAGTTTGAGTACACACATTACAAACGATAACACCGATAATAGTGCAGAATTAGCATAATGGATTCAGCTACCATAGTTTAACTAAATTTTCATTGGAGACAGTCTTCTTTCTATCATGTCCACAAGCGACATTAATTCTCTCATAGTGTGTCTTGTGGTTCCAAGTGGAAGTACTATCTACGGGAATGGCATCGAGCCCACTTCACAACCTAAAGTGCTTTCAAGATCAACCATAATTTCTGAATGGACGTTAATAGGTATAAGTTGTGACTTGGCACAATTGATTTTGAGACTAGTTTCCGTATCATATGTGTCAAGAAGACTTTTAATCACTAAAAGTTGATCACGATCAGTCGACGGAACAATCAGTGTATTGCTACTTGTGAGTTGTGTTGGTTGTTCCCCGAAGAGGAAGGATTAAGCAATATAGTAGCGATAAGTATTCCCCTTAGTGAGAACCAAGGTTACCGAAGTAGGAGAACCAAACAAACTCTCTTTGTAAGCACCTACACACACAAAATCAAACACTTGCACCCAACGCGGGCAAGAGGATTGTCAAGCCCCTTGAACTCGTTACTTGCAAGGATATATTCTAATAGACATAGATATATAAATAACAAAAGTAAATAAATAATAATAAAAGGAAGCAAGGTATTTTTTGTTTTTATCAATATGATTAAGTAGACCGAGGGGCCATAGTTTTCACTAGAGGCTTCTCTCTTAAAAATTGCATCTGATGGATAAACAAATTATTGTTGGACAATTGACATAATAGTGCTTAGTTATGACATTTTATTCACGGCAATAATCATGTATATAGGCATCACGTCCATAAAGAAGTAGATTATCATGCAATAATCATGTATATAGGAAACAATCATGCATCTAATACTATTACTCCATTTCAATAGCGCTTCTATGCTTAATTATCTAGGTATTAAGTTCATGAAAAACAGAGTAATGCTTGGAGGAAGATGACATGATGTAGAAAAATTTCGACAAGCAATATGTTCAGACCCCCTCATTTATCCTTAGTGACAAAAATACAAATACGTGTCTTGTCCCATTCAGTCACTAGAATATAGAGCACCGCAATATTGAACCAACCATAATGCACCACTCCCACTGACGGTAAATCAATCTAGTAGGCCGAACCAAATGGATAGATCGGAGATACATATGAAGCTACAATAATCATGCATAATAGAATTCACAGAAGGCTCAATTACTTTCAATGAATAACCTGATCATAAACCCAAAGTTGATTTGATTCCAACAAACACATCGCAACAGAGGAGTACAATGGATAGATCACCACGAGAATCACGATAAACATGCTATTGAAGATCATAGAGAGAGAATACGACATATAGGTACTAGCTATGGACTTGTAGGTATGTGGTAGACTACTCACACATCATCATGGAGGCAGCAAGGTTGATGTAGACGGCCTCCATGATCAACTCCCCCTACGACGGGGCACCATAAAAGTTCTGCAGATGGGATCACAATGGAACAAAGACTTGCAACGGCGGCAAAAGTGTTTTTCATTGCCCCTCGGTGTTTTCGGAATATTACCGGATTTATAGAAGGGGAATTAGGTCAATGGGACCTCTGAGGGGGCCACAAGCCTAGTGGGCATGCACTACCCCTAGGGCATGCCTTCCAGGCTTGTCGCCTCATCGTGCGGCGGCTAGCCTCCTCCCAATGCTTCGTGAGTCCAAACTTGCCCGATAAAATCACCAAAAGGTTTTATCACGTTTGGACTCCGTTTGGTATTGAATGTCTAAAAAGTCAGAAACACGCAACAAACAGGAACTCGCACTCACACTAGGTTAATAGGTTAGTCCCAAAAAAGATATAAAATAGCTTATTATTGCATATAAAGTGTCCACGATTGATAATATAATAGAATGAAACAATCAAAATTATAGATACGTTGGAGACGTATCGGCATCCCAGATCAAGTAGGTAAATGAAAAACATAGAATTTTTTATGTGGCTTGCTACCCATCATGTAATCTCTTTTATGCATGATTACTATTCAAAATATACGATCCTTAAAGAATGTTATTCCCTACTCATGCTATCATATTAGCATGGCACGACTCAATCTGCACTGCATAATTATAAATCATGAGCACCATAGTGTCAAACCAAACAATTGGATCGTATTTTTAATGTGCTCCAGCAGTTTCATCTCAACACAATACATGAGAGTGAAAGATGGATATAACATATAGGTGGAATAGAGCATGGTGATAAAATCAAAGGAGTCAAAAAGGGAAGAAAGTCACATATCGACTAGGCGGGCCAATGGGCCATGAAGATATCTATCTATCAATATCAATGCGACGAGTTGGGATTTCCATGCACACTACTAGGAAAAACCTTATAGGCAGGACATTAGTAGTAGCGCTGGTTTTCAAAAAAGCGCTACTACTAACACCTTATACCCAGGACCTTAGTAGTAGCGCCCGGTGAAGTTTTCTCAGATTCTCAAAATTCCAAATGTAAAAAAAATTATTGTAAAGGAGGTTTTTTCTAGAAAATTTTTAAAAAATAAATTTTATACTTATTTTATTTTCAATTTAATTTCAATAGTATTACTACTTAGTTTGTTTATTTTAATAATTATTTGGATTTCAAACTATTAAATCATGTGACATCAAGACCTAAGGGTTAATAGGATTGATAGCGTACTATTGTCAGGAAAACAACAAGAGCAGACTTGAAAACTAGGGGAGATAGAACCAGGATGTTGAGCCTGCTCGGGCTGAAGCAGTGACACGATGGGTGACCGGCTGGGAAGTTAGACGATTTAGAGACTAAATTGTCAAATAATTCAAAGGGAAGTTAGACGATTTAGATATTAAATTGTCAAGTAATTCAAAGATTTGAAAATTATAATAAAACATAAAACCAAATCAAAACATATTCAAAAGTTTTCTCAGATTTAAAAATAAAAACTTCTTACGAGTAGCGCTGGACAGGGAAGCGCTACTGTTAACATTACTTACTAGTAGCGCTGCCCTTTCCAGCGCTACTACTAAAGTTTAGCTGTAGCACCCAGCGCTACTGCTATGCATAATTCAAGCGCTGCTACTAGGGTTTTCCCTACTAGTGGCAACAGATGCACTAGAGTTATAAGTGTATGAAAGCTCAAATGAAACTAAGTGGGTGTGCATCCAACTTGCTTGCTCATGAATACCTTGGGAATTTGAGGAAGCCCTTGATCGAAATATACAAGCCAAGTTCTATAATGAAAACTTTCTGCCAGCATATCAAAATAACAACTCAGGAGACACTCTATATGAAGAACATGGTGCTAGTTTGAAGCACGAGTGTGGTAAAAAGATAGTAACACTATACCTTCGGTCTTTTTGTATCATTTTTTCATGGTGGAATTTTTTAAACTCCCCTTTTCTCGTTTGAATTCTCATCTCACAGTTGGGGGAATTATAGTCTCCATCATACTTTCCTCACTGGGATAATGCTCTAATAGTGATGATCATCACACTTTCATTTACTTACAAATCGATATTATAACTCGATAAAGATATACAAGATGACTCTATATAAATGCCTCTAGCAGTATACCAGGATGTGCAATGATCTAGCATAACGTGTAAATAATGATGAACGGTGTCTTTGGCAGAAATACTATGTCAACTATATGGTCATGCAAACCAATATGATGATGAACACACAAGTCATGTGACAGGACGGTGGAAGTTGCATGGAAATATATCTCGGAATGTCTATGAAAATGCCATCATAGGTAGGTATGGTTGCTATTTTGATGAATATATAAGGAGTCTTATGTGTGATAGAGCATGCCATATCACGGGGTTTGGATGCACCGGCGAAGGTTGCACCGACTCTCGAGGTGAGAATGGGCAATGCCGGCATCGAAGAAGCCAACAAATTGCGAAAAGGTGAGAGTGCGTATATCCATGTATTCACATTACTCATAAAGAACTCATCTACTTATTGTAAAGCCTTCTTAGTTCTCTCGAAGCAAAGAAATACCACATTCCCCTAGGGAGGAGGTTGGTAGGATTTAACCATCACGTGCCCCTGATTCGAACAACACGATAGGATGTCCTTGAGACATCAAAATTATCAGACCTCATCACCATGCCATGACCAATATTTAGATGCGAATTAAATATAAAAAAATTAATACCGATATTCCTACTAATGAATGATGATGAACCCATGTCCTTTCGTATTACTACATCAATATAATTAACCCACACATCTCTTATTAGGACTAGTCTTACAACATGTGAACATTACTATAATTATTTCTTATACTCTCAAACATATTTAAGTGAATCGTGAGAGTAAAATTATTTCTCTAAACTATGACCACTTTCATGCTCTAAAAGATATAAGTGAAGCACTAGAGCAACTGCCTACCTCATAATATAAAAGTGAAGCACATAAAGTATTCTAACAAATTATAATGAACATGTGTCTCTCTAAAAAAATGTGTGCCCAACAAACAATGATTGTGGAAAACAAAAATAAAAGAAAAATATAATATATGATGATCCAAGAAAAACTCATATCATGTGATGAATAAAAATATAGCTCCAAGTGGCAAACCGACAGAATGGAGAGGAAAGAGGGGATGTCATCCGGGGTATCCCAAGCATAGACGATTGGGTATTCTTTGAAAATTATCTTGGGGTGCCTTGGTCATCCCCAATCTTATGGTATTTCCGCTCCTTATTCCTTCATCTGTCATTGTCTTACCCAAAAACTGAAAACTTCAGCACACGAAACTCAACATAAACATCGCGAGATCCGTTAGTATAACAGGTAAATCATACACTTTAGGTCTTTTTGTAAATTTATTGATATTTAAATATTGCATGAGATACTGTATTGAAACTTATCCACGACTTATGCCCCGTGATATAATCCATAGCATCATCAAAACAAGCAAACTATGCAAGCAAAAAAGAGGATCTGTCTAAAATAGAAGTGTCTGTAATGATCAAAAACAAAACCATACTTCTATTACTTTGAAAGGTCTGAAAAATTAGGAAAACCTGGGAAATTTTTATACCCGTACTATGTAACAAAATCAGGTAAAAAGACGATCTTGTAAAATCATAGAAATTATGCACTGGACGTAAAAGTTTTTTTATAAAGGTTCAATTCGACTATCTTCTAAATCATCCCAAAGGCTTTAATAGGCACAAAACACTAATTAGAACGTAAAAACACAATAATTACAGTATCAATAATCAAGTCATCACACCAAAATGTAAAGTAAAAGCAAAACTTTAAGGTAAATGTAGGGTTGCCTCCCAACAAGCGCTATTGTTTTATACCCCTAACTAGGCATCATGCATAGTATCAAGTATTGTCATCCTTAATATCTCTCTCTCTCTTCATAAATCCCTTGTTCTAGTAGGTTAACTTAATTGTTTGAAAGGGATATTATTTGTGATATTAGCGTCCATTATATCATCAGTACAATCATCACCATGCTAATCCTTAGTAAATCCTCGTATAAAGTATGATGCTTTCATAATGGATCCCTTCAGAAATCCACTAATATGAATCCTCATAGATCCGCTTAGAAGGTTCCTCGTATAAGACATAAATTTCATCATTAATAGGTTCTTTAGCAGTATTTTGATGCCAATTCTTACTAAATCCTTCATTGATCCCTTTAGAAATCCACTAAATTTGTCACAACCATTAAAGTATAAGGTTTTAATCAACTTTTCGTGAGGAACTCTCCTTCTCATATTATCACCAAAACCTTCATAGTCATTAGATTCTAATATAGGCATTGTGTATTTATCATGAATGATTTCTTTTATTGGAGGATGTTCAAACTTTATTCTATAGAAGACTAAGATTTCCCTAGCATCCCAGGTTATGTAACCATATTTACACATAAGGATAATGGTGGCAATTTGATTAATTTTAGGATCTTGAATGCAAGGGAGCCCTAGAAATATCTTCATTAGAAAAGTTTGCATACGCGCATGTTGCCTTTCTATCTTAGTTATAAGCATAGAAATAAAATCAATGCAGCAATTTATTTTATCAACTATAGATCCCCAAATAATTCGTATGACTCGTGTACACTCAAAGAATTCTTGAATGACATTCTTTCCAATAATATTACCATTACCCACGTGATACACTACAAGGAATATGATAGTACACGACGCTATATTTCCGTCGCTACATCGTCACGGTTTTTCATTTACGACGATCTCACGACGGAAAACCAAGCGTCGAAAACGGAGCGTCACAAATGAACAACAACGACGTTTTGATCAAAATCGTCGTACTTTTACGACGATTCCTGGATTGTCGTAACCTTTACGACGATCCTAAATCATCGCTCACAATCAAACCCTGTCCTACGTGGCAAAATTACGACGAAATCAAAACATCATGGTTGAAATCAGCCCAACCCATTTCAATTGATCACATGGGCTCGTTTTTTTTTGGCTTTTCTCATTGGGCTTCTTTTGGGCCTTGGCCTATTTTCAGCCACTTTAGTTTTTTTCGAATTTTTTTATCATTCTAATTTGGGCTTCTTTTGGGCCTTGGCCTTTTCATGTCCAAATACATTTGATCCATTTTTAGTTTTGGCATTTTTTCATTTTTGAATTCAGCAACTTTTTTTATCTTTTATGTCCAAATAAATCTGAGCCCATACAGATTCGAAGCCCATATACATAATTCTGAGCCCATGGAACTTTGAAGCCCATACACAGATTCTAAAACATCTCAGCTCACATCTCAAAGTATGAAGCACAACCAAAATCTGATATTATATAGCCCACATCACAAAGTATGTAGCACAATCACAAATTTCAAACCACACCCAAAATAGCATAGCACATACAGATCCTAAATCTAAGCCCATACAGATCCTAAATCTGTAGCACAAGAACTGCTACCAAAATATGTAGCACAACCAAAATAAATTTCAGCCCACACCATAGTTATCAAGTGCACAAGAACTGCTACCAAAATCTAATTCTAAAACCAACTAGTTTCTTGTTTCGGTTCCAAGCAATGCCATCAACTGAGCACACTTCACATCATTTTCTTCCGCCTTCTTGAGCAGCAGCTCATAGGACTTGTCGCGTTCAGCTTGTGCAGCTTCAGCTTCTGCTGCCTTCCTCTTCATAGCATCCATCTCTTCATGCATAACTTCACTTCTTTGACGCGACATCTCGAGCTGCTCTTGTAGATCCAGCACACGAGCATTGACAGCAAGATTTGACTTGCTGGACTTGTCAATAGAGTTTGGCTGCAGACAGACATTCTTCAAGAATTTTCTTGATGGGCGATGCTTGGTCAGAACTTCCGCAACAACTGAAACAGAAGACTTTCGCTCTTCGCCTTCTTGTACAGGAGCAGTCATCTTCTCTTCCATCTCAGACTGAAAGATAATGAATGCATTGAGAAACAGTTTAAATCCATGAGAAAGAAAGCAAAATAAGCGCCCAATAATGAGGAAAGCATGTATCGGCAATACTTACACAGAAACTAAGATAGGAACATAAGGAGACATATTTGTTTCATCTTAATAGAACTAGGGAGAGCAAACTACTAATACAGAAATTACATACAGAAACTAATGAAACCAGAAACTACATAAATCCCGAAACTAATGAAATAATGAAACTACATACAGAAACTACTTATACAGAAATTAATGAAGAATAATGAAGAATAATGCTTCCAGAAACTAAGATAGGAACATGTTTTCCTCAAATCAAGCATATATCAGCAATACTTATTTCATGTTAATAGAATCAGGGAGAGGAGCATGTATTAGCACAGAAAAACTGTGGTATTCCATATTCTGATAAGCCGAGCAATCAAGATATTTTAGACTCATCCATATACTGGTTGTTATTTTAGACTCAGCAAACTACATGTATAAGCATGTATCAGCACATAGCAGGATAATAATACAAAGTCAAACAGGCATTTTACTGGTTGTTACATTAAAATGCTGGACACAAAAGGAGCTGATGCATATACTACTTATAGTGGCTCATCCAGAAACAAATCCATGTTTTTCACTCCTAGAGCATACAACGGTATAGCACATGAGGCTAGAAACAAATCCAAGGAAGATTACTTACTATAGCAACTTGAACATCCTCTGAGAATCCATGTTTGGTGTTGTTGTGTGTCGCCTTGAAAATGTCGAATGCAGATAACACTTCACCCTTTCTTTGCTCTTGCTGAAATGTTTTTCAACAACAACCCAACCATTAGCTTTTGCAACAAATTGATGCTTATGTCTAAAGGAAAACAACTAAACGAACAACAGTGTTGGATCTTATAGTTGCATGCACATGAGCAACATAGCATCTTGAACCAGTTTTCTGCGCAAACTTACCTTTTGTTCGATTAACCTTGTTATTGGCACATATCTACTATATATGTGCACATTAGATCATCACTTCCATACAATAAAGCAAATCACACAGTTTGCATGGGCAAGGTAAAGCAACAGTCAAGCATTTACATACCTTGTGTCTTGGAGTTGACCACAGCTCGACCAGCCTTTGCCATTCAGTATCCGTTATGTGAGAAACAGGGGACTTGATGCTAACCTTGCTTGCTTCGACATTGTCAAAGTACTCCTTCTTGACATGATGGCGTCTGTTGCTCAACGAATTCTTCAAGATATCAGTGCATGCATACTCAATGACACTTGATTCCGTGTCCATCTCAAAATTTGCCTACAAAGGCACCAAACAAGATGAGTACCAAGATTAACCATCATATGAGATGTATAATAACAAGGAATAAAGACCACATTCAGCAACAAGATAGTTAGCTTACAGATAATTTTCCTATATAATTCTGCACAAGACTTGGGTTCTTTTTATACTCCTTGAAGTGAGGAAGCAGCGGCATATGAGCTCTCGCAATGAGGCCACCCTCAGATGCTAGCTTCGCAGCCTGCACGGGCTTCTCCGGACGCCTCATCCCTTCAGTGATTTCAATTCTCACCTTTGCTCCCATTGCACGTGTCAACTTTTCTAGCCCTTTGCCATTCCTAGAACTCTTGACCACATCAACAGCGCCTGAAAAGGATACATTCAAACATTAGTCAAGACTAGTAGTCACCCATACATGCATTGCTTACATTTAGAAAATTAACTAGTAAGAAAAGAAAACTAGATGAACATGCCTTCATCACCCATTGGCTTCTCAGTTTCTGTAGAAAGGACTGTCAAGTTCAACTCAAGGCCATGATTGCTGACCACAGAAGGTGCAATGGGGCTGAGGTCCATGCACATCCTGCTTCCATCTTCCATGGAGGCCAACTCGTCATCAGTTCACAGTGGTCCTTGACCCTTGTGCAGCAGGCTCTTGTCAACATCCTCCCTTACTTTCTACCTAGTGAGTCTAGCCACAATTGGTTCATCATCAGGTGTCAGAAGCCTCTTTGATCCTTCTGGAGATAGAGCTAACACCCTTCGTGGAGCCATTGTACTAGATGTTTCTGAAACTTTCCTCCTGTTTCTGTTAGCACACTTCTTCTTCCTAGAAACCTGCAGGGTGTCGTATAAAAGGCAAGGACGGCAGAATTAGATCACAAGAAAATTCTGCAATGTACGAAAAAAGAAAGCACACAACATACAACTCCCACCCCAAACAAGATAGAGTTTGCACC
Organism: Hordeum vulgare subsp. vulgare; assembly: GCF_904849725.1. Taxonomy (NCBI): domain Eukaryota; kingdom Viridiplantae; phylum Streptophyta; class Magnoliopsida; order Poales; family Poaceae; genus Hordeum; species Hordeum vulgare. The sequence goes on along the minus strand of NC_058520.1, from coordinate 198,993,199 downwards.
TTTCCTTTCTTCTTCACTAATTTGTCATCAACTTCCTCTCCATCAATAACTTCATCATCTTTAGGGTTGTAGTCTGAGCTTCCAGCTTGTGTTATGGCAGATGCCGATTCATCACAAGTAGCTGCACTATCGTCTTCACGTGCATTTGACTTCCTAATCATTGATACTATCGCACCAAGACCTAGCAATTGGAACATGCGGTTGTTTCTCATCATAGTTCTAGCCCTAATCTTCTCGATCTCAGTCAGGGGTTCTTCTTTACATGAATAAGAAAACATAACAATTAGATGAATGGTTGAAATGCATAGGGAAGCAAGACAACTCAAACAACTAAGGTATCCTATAATATCTTAGTTTTATTTAATCCTAGTACATGAATGACACAAGCAAAATATAAACCAATTTTTTGGACCAAAACAATACATTTCAATTCCAGGATTACAAGCATGAGCTAGGCACATTTCTATAGTTAGTACATAGACACACCCAGGCACATAATACTATATTTTGTGTGAAACTTACAAACAAACAGTATTGCACCCAATGTCCCATGCATCCTGGTAGCTTAACATGGCTGATAATACAAGCGATAAAATAAGTAGCAAGTTGTATACCAGACGACGGCTGCTTCATCCTTGTCATGGCTGATCTTGAGGGGTTGTAGGCTGATCTTGAGGGGATGTATCTGTGCTGATTGTGCTGATGGTATCAAGTTGCCCTAATAGCTTGCAAAACAGAATGAACACGAATGAGATACAATGGGGATAAAGTAGAATGATCCTCCAATGAATTAATATTTTATCAATCAATTTCAGGAACAAAACCACCATAAATAGGGCCAAGAACTCAATAGATTCAATTAATATCTAGGAAGAAGCACTTATATAATAAGCTTATACAACAGGGCCAATCAAGCTTGATGCAATAACAGGCTAGTGATGTCGTACAAAATATAGATTAAAGTAAAAGATGAGTTACTAACAATAGATTATTTACATTAATAGTTAATAACAAACCAACAACCATATACACTTTCTTTAGATTAACTAAAACTACCAGCCTACCAGCCACATGACCACTTGCTTCAGATCCACAATTGTGTTCAGATCGACAAGAATTAGTAGATGCACATATCAAAACATACAACAAACAAATTACTCCCATAATTTTATAATTTACAAGGTGATGAGCACTGGCAATGAGCACTACCGTATACAGCATAGACTACCATACAAGTTCACAACTTTACATAAGTGTTCCACACCATAAATTTTACAGAATCACAAGTAACATAAATTAGGGAAGCAAGATAACCACAATATCACACGGTCAAAGCAACTTGACTCCAAAACTTGGCACCTGCAACGGAATAAGAAATATTACTAAGTACCCAGCTGCAAAATGTCCACAAACAATTTGTTTAAGCATTATTATTAAGCATTGAGGGAATAAAATGGCTAGTAGTTGACACCAAAAACTCAAGCTACATTCAACTGAGAATGCAAGCAATCATTTGCAGATTTAATTCTTAAGCAACAATAAAAAGATCAGAGGTTCCCAAATTAGCTGCTATATATAG